>NC_133751.1:66907874-67218410 GCF_036562045.2 Rhinolophus sinicus
CTCAAAAAATCATTGTGAGGATGAAATGAGAGGATTCAGGGGAAGTGCATGGACCAATGCTGTGTACCCAGTAAACGGCTCAATAAGTTTTAGCTATAAAATAGTGGATCAAAATCAGAGGTCACCATCATTCTAGTATCTCAAATGGATACATTTCCTTTTATACATCCCTCGTAAGACAACTTAGTTGTTTTTTCCCTACTGAAGAACCTAAATGGATTCAACAGGAGGGATCTTCCTAAGTTCTAAGTCAGAAATATGAGTCAAGAAGCTGCACCACAAGTGGACCTGTCCACTTACCTATGATGGTTCAGTTATCCAGTTCTTTACTTGACTCATTGCCAGCAGGTAATAGTTTGTTTAACCATTCTCCTTTTTCTCCTCTACTACCCTCCCATCTATAGCAAAACCATGGTTCGTGTGAGCTATTGGTTCCAAAGATGGAGCAAAAAATTCAGAGCCATAGATAAGCAGAACAAAGGAAACAGAGCACACACAGAACAGATTTGGGTTGCCCGGTCTCATTCAGGTTATGTCGGCTCCTGGATGACTCACTGTCTGTCACAATGCTGGTCACAAGTGGTCCTGACAGGACTTATCCTGGGACAATACCACACAGATGATTAACTGTTTTAGACACCCTTTATCTTCCATGATAAGGGATTCGATATTTTCCTTTGAATTCTTTAATTGGCCTTTCTAATTAGAGGGATTAGCTGCTTTATTTGGCAGTAGTTGGCTGTGATCTGTGTGGTTTCTGCAGGTCTGGACCAGACTGTCTGCATCTTGAAGGAATTCTGGGGAAGTCCTACGCTTTCGGTTTTGTTTTGTTTTTTCTTTCTTTCCTTCTTTTTTTTTTAAAAAAAATTAGTTTCAGGTATACAAAGCAACATAATAGTTAGACATTTAAATCCCTCACAAAGTGATAACCCCCCTCCCCCAAGCTACTACCCCTCCGACATCTTATATAACTGTTACAATACCATTGACTATCTTCCTTATGCTATACTTCACCTCTAACACTATATATATATATATATATATAGTTATATATATATATATATATAGTTATATATGTGTGTGTGTGTGTGTATATATATATATATATATATATATATATATATATATCAGCTTCAGTGCATTGGTCATACATCTATACAGTCTATGAAGTGATCCCCTCAATTAAGTCCAGTGCCCATCTGTCACCTCACATAATCTTTACAACATTGTTGATTATATATGGAATCAGAAGAACATAATAAATGAGCAAACAAAGCAGAAGTGGATTCAGAGATATAGGAAAAAATGACTGTTGGTTGCTAGATGGGAAGGGGAGGGGACGGGGGAGAAGGTGAAAGGGTTAGAAAGAGAAATTAGTGGACACAATATAGTCATGGGGATATGAAATACAGAATGGGGAATATAGCCCTTCCTTTTCATGGGTTTCTTTCATGCTATTTGAGGGTTTTAGAGAACCGAGGTCAAGGATGATCCATTAGCATGTGGAGGAAGGAAGCAGGGACTCCACATATTCCAGAGTAATTACATCACTCTCCCTGGCTCGGCTCCTACAGTGTCATGTGAATCTGTGGATGAAGCAATACGCCTGATCAGACTGTCACACATCCCCTGCCATTTGCACAGTTCTTGTCCTGTGAAGTTTTAGCATCTACACTACCAACGTGGGAAAAATCTAAGCTCTTGCTAAATTGGTTTGTCTGACTGTTCTACCTAACTAAAAACTGAAAAATAAAGGAATTCTTTATTTGGAAAATATTGAAGCATGTGGGGACATGTGGGATAACAGCATGGGACCTAGTTCACTAGGGGTTACACTACAATGTGTCTTAAACATATAACATTTGAACAGAAAATGTAACTATATAATCATCCTAAGAAGCAATTTGGAACAGCCAACTCTTCAAGAAGACCTGTTTCCACCTTGCCCTGCAGAAGCCTCAGGTGTTTGTACAAAGGGAAAAAGCCAACAAATTGTGAAAGTCCTTTTAAAACTAGGGAGCCAACAGCGTTAAATTTTGCACTTTACTGCTCAGGCAGCTTACATCCTCCATTCTTCCCCACCCCCAACCCCCAAGGTTCACTTAAGGTAGACTCGGAAGTGCCTCAAGTTCCAATTTTCTCTCTGGCTCTGGATAGAGAATGCTTTCTAGAAGCTGGATGAATGGCTGCCTTGTCTCTTCTAGTTACCAGTGTGCTGACCAAAATCTGTTGTCTGATCTTTTGCTATCAGCGTATATCTCCCTAGCCTGGGGTTTTTCGTGGCTATTATTGGTCTACAATTTTTGTCCTTGAGTTCAGTGATTTACCAAAGACATAATTCAGCAGCATATGTGCTTCTGCCTCTTTAATTAGCTCCCCAGAGGCTTTTCTTAAAAGTCCTTCTGGATCATTTTGAAAGGGGCATTTTCTGTACACAAAGCTCCCTTCTCATCAGGAGGTATAGCTTAAAGCTAGCCTTACACACCCTATACACAGCCTACCAAGGCCTCTGATTATGAAAACATGCTACGAAAGGGATCAAGAATGAAATCATTTCTTTCTTCATGTCTTCATTTACTCAACGGATGTTATTGGACCACTTATTATATTGAATACACTGAAAAGACTACAATGATGAATATATTTCCATTCTTGTCTCAGAGGATCTACAGTCCAGAGCAATAGTTCTTAAACGTCACGTGCATAAGAATCTCCTGGGGGAGTTTGTTAAGAACCAGATACCCAGGCCCTATAATTCAGAGACTATGATTCACTGGTGTAGAGTGGGGCCTGAGAATCTGCATTTTTAATAAGCACCCCCCACACCCCCCTCAGCAAATGGATGCAGGGATCCCGTGGATACTCTAAGAAACACTACTCTGTGAGAAAGGTGTCCCAAGTCTATATCACCCCCTCTCAGGTACACAGTCTAGAAACCACTGAAAGTAGGCGAAGCATGGCCTATATGTTTGGCTTACCTAAATAAAATGTGGAACTCATGTTGTACTGTATTGTTCATTCCTACTAAGATGGTCAAATCGCTTTTACGTACTTCCTTTCCTTTGTCATAGCAGTGAGCATTATGTATCTTGATTTCAGAGATGAAGAAGAAATTAAAAACTGTAACTCAGTCTGCCACACATTACATAGCAAGCTGGTAGCAGGTACGGGTCTCTAGCAAGTACCTACACAACATAACAAGAGAGCCCTTTTTTTTTCATATTTAGAAAATTCAATGGCTTCCCCAAGCTCCTATGTGCTCTGATTACTCAATGATGCACAAATAAGAAACAACTTGACTTTCTCAGGTTCACCAAGCCATGGAATATGAAATTTTTAAAAAGCCTCCAGTTAATGGTGCTACTGGCAACCATTGTTATGAGGAAGGAATGTGCAGAAGGTCCAGACAAGGGCGGGGGGAATCTCCTTGCCCCCCTAAGCCCACCACCCTTTTCAACTTGAGTCCATTGATCCTTGTGCTTCTGTCTATGCTTATTCACCTCTGACTCCTAACCACTGCCCGCCCCCATTTTTTTGTCTTGTTCATATTTCTCTTTGGAAAAATACTCAGGGCACAATTCCATCTGTGTACTTGGATCCACAAGAGCTCTTTGTCCATATGTAGTTGTGTAAATCCATGCATCTTCAGAGTGAAGCCAGTGGATTCTCTGATGTGTTGAAATTATGCTGGTGTTCAGGGGATTACTTGAGAGTAGAGAAAATTACAGGTAAAATAAATATATGTACATTAAATAGATATGATATGTTACATATAATTATATAAAATTATGTGTATATATATACAGTATATATATGATGCACATTTCAAAAATTTGTCCTCGGGCTTTTTCTTTTAACTCCACCTATCACCTTCAACCCCAATATCATATGACACTTATATGAAAACATTTCCAATGGAAACTCCAAGGATTTTATTTGCTGACTCTCAGTCAGAGAAATGTTTTGGAGATGGCCATGTCAAAGTCACGTCAGGTATCCTAGACCTCTGGAGAAAAAGAAAATCCTTAAGCATCCTAGTCTCTATCATCTTTACCTGCAAGACTGGTTCACAGTAAAACCATGAAGAACACCAATATTCGATGGGCTCCAGTTTCTCCTCTTTCTTTCAGCCCTGCAAATATTTCCTTGTTAATTGCTTCTTGGGTCTAACTTGAACTTGAACATTGGTATCCTGATCTCTGAAGAAAAGTATTTTTTCTTGACACTTAAGTACATTTTGCATTTTTTTTCTAAAGTGAAAATGACAACTTTGAGGAGAATTGGAAAGTTCTCGATGTAGTATAACAAATGGAATGTTGGGGTTTACAGACCTTCATTTGAACCCTGCTCTTCCCCTAAGAGCTCTTTGACCTTGGACAAGTTGTGTGACCTCTCTGAGCTTCAGTTTCCTAGGCTATAACATGGAGTTAGTAATAGTGCCTCCTTCAAAGAGATGTTGCAATGAGTAAATAAAGCACACAAAATGCTTAGCACAACATGGGCCCATAATAAGCATTCATTAAAGGTTAGATTTTATTCATAATTATTATTATTAGTCTTGGGAACATTTGTATTTTCATAGGTATCAGACCTTTCAGAAAAAGAAATAAAACTCCTTATTAAGAATAGCAGCAAGCAAATAGATGAGGATATGGGGGGGGCTCAATAAATGTTCTTGCCTGAAAGAATACCGTTGGCTTTTGAATAAACTTATTCATTCAGCAAAACTATATAGTGCATATACTAAGTGAAGTATATCTCAATTAAACACACACACACACACAACTGTATTTTGCACTCTTCTCCGTGCAGAGCACTGAGACAGGTGCAGGGGATACTCAGATAAAGTGTGAATGGGAGCTAATGAGAGCTTAGTTCAGTGTAATGATTCACCATCTTACACATCCCTAGAGTAGACTTCAGCTCTCAAAAGAAAACGTGCTTGAATGAGTCAGTGTGGAAAACGATACACAAGTTTCCCCTCCCTGAATCACCTGCCAGCCCTCCTAGCCACCGTCAGACCCAGGAGAAGATCCCCGTTCCACATGTTTTCCTTGCCCAGCCTGATTTCAGAGTGCCCCTGTCAAGAGTCTCCTTAACAAGGGTTGGGAAGTGGTAATTCTGGGAATGAGAGGATAAAGATCAGACAATTAAAATGCAATTTCTACATTTGCTATGAGAGGTTGGAAGAGTGGCATGAACAGCAGAGAAAAGTAAATTTCCTTTGGATTTGAAACTTTGCACCATGCAAGTTGTGTATACCGGCAGGACTGCAGAAAGCTCTGGCTAACACCATCCCCTTCCCAGGGTAAATCCACTTCTGGGGTGTTTCTTTTCTCCCCCTCAGGGCTTAGAAGTGCTGAAGTGTGCATAGAAGTTCTCCAGGTATTGCTTTACTTTTTTTTTTGAAGAGAAAAGAAAAATGTTAATTTCCAAGGAAAGACCAAAGTAAGTACAGTTTAGGCCAGCAAGATTACTTTTAGACCAGATGTCACTCTCACTCCAAATAAGCTGAAACTTAAATTTAAAAAAAAGACAGAAGGAAAAAAATGTAGGACTTTAAGACTAATTCTTTGGCTGGAGTAAACATATTTATCAACAGCAATTGAAAGGCCTTGTAATATGGTGGAGGAGCCGGGAGTTGAGAAACATGGGTTCTCATCCTGGTTCCCATTGGTCTCTGTGACTTCAGACAAGTTTTATAACCTTTCTGGCCTCCAACTCATCATTTGAAAAATAAAACTATATGATGCTTAAGACCTCTTCCATCTCAGACACACCATCAGTGTATGAAGTGTTAGAATATAACATCACAGGTCATGACTCCATCGGGATTATTGAGTGGGTTTTCTTCCCAAGTTTCATTAATGTTTTAGACATGCAATTACAGAATGTTGGGCTTCTCGCTCTAAATCTGGACCTTGCCTTTTCAAGCCCTGAGTCAAAATGACTTCTAAGACTGGCATTATATTTCTTCAAACCAGTCATTGTGTCTGGTAGTTCACAAATCAATTTCTCAAATGTTTTTATTTAGTCATTATCACCACCCTCTGAGATAGGCATTATTTTTCCTTTTCCATTTTACAGGTTAGAAAAATAAGGCTTGATTAAGTGAAATACTCAGGATTCCATAGCTGTTAAATGGCATCACTTAGATTAAAATATTTTTATTTAAATGTTAGTTTTCTTATGTCTTTGTGGCAATCCCAATTAATGTGGAAAGAGTTATGAAGCTTGGTGAAAATGTTGTCAGTTGGTATATTTTTGTCATCTGTCACCTGAGGCCCTGCCTACACCTGTGCCAATTAAACTGATTAGCTGCCACCCATCCATGTGAGACACTGACCACGAGAGACTTAGGGATATTAGTTACTTCAATAATACTACCGAGTCAGATCACGGCTAATTATTCTTGCTCTTTTCTATTCCCTACTTGTGAATACAGCATCACCATTTGGGTATTACCAAAGCCAAAAACTTTAATCATCTTTGACTTCTTTTATCTTGTCTCCCATATCTTACAGGTCACTATATCTTATATATTCTTCCTTGGAAATGCCTTAAGTCCGTCTTCTCCACGCTATACCCCCTGCCATTTCCCATGGTCAGCCTCTATCATCTGACCTCCTGAGAAGCTTTATTAGCACTAGACCATTTAAAACATACCACAAATTATTTCTCAGAATTAGAGCCTTTCTTCTGCAGCTTCTTTGCTTAAAAACCTTTAATTCATCACCCTTAAAAAAAAAATTCAGACTCTACAGTATGGCATTAATATCCTTCCCCATCTACTTCCCAGCTTAACGACTTTGGCCTTATCTCCTCATTCTCCCCCACATTCACCCTCCTCTTATGGCCCCAGTTCACCTAAGAAGAGCAGATATGTAATGAAAAGAGAGAAAAATAATGATCTAATTCTAGAACCATCAACATTTTAATGTCAGTTGAAAAAAGAGAAGTCAGCCAATGGGATTAAGAGAGAGCAACCCTAGAGGTAAAAGGTCCAGTATTAGTTAAGCAAGGATGTAAAGGGAGTTTTTTAGAAAAGTTCTGAGCACCGCTAAAAAGTTCTTGGTAGCATAACAAGGGCACAAAGCAGCAGAGAATGGATCAGAAAAGGGAGGGGCCCACCTGCATGGAAGCGTCAAAGTGTACAGCTTAGTGGATCTCATGGGAAGAAGAGGAACAAAAGAAAGGTGACTGGATCTCATCTTACCACCAAAGGCTTTTTGCAATCTGACTAATAAGATGTTCATACATAAATTATCCTCCACCTGTGATTCAGTGATTCATTCAGTAAGTACTTCCTGAGTGCTTTATGTAAGTTAGGAACTCAGCTGAGCAATGGTAATCCAGAGATTAATAAGCAAAACAACAACCACAAAAAAGTTTAAAATCCCAGTCTTTTATCTTCAAAAGCCCATAACCCCATATTTGAAAATGACAAGTGAACAGTCATGAAATACTTTGAAGAAAACTGGTGAAGGTAAATACAGAAAGTCGGGGGGTAGATAAAACCTTGAGAAATCCAAGAAGTTTTCTTCCTGTGGAAAATGAGTGGAGATGACATTGGAAGTCTTTGCCTTGATCCAGCTCTTCTTGGGTTTTAAAATTTTGACTATCTCACATGCAATCAATATTAGACTTCATATGCAGTGAGATTATAATAACAGTCAATGTGTGAGATTATAATAACATTAAGAACCCCAGTTATAATGGTTCTAAGCCACACCTGCCATTGTATTAGGACATCACTCCCTCACCTGCCTCATCTAGCCCTCTCCAGGGTCTTCTGTCAGTCTGGTCTTTTGCCTTAGCCCAGTCAATCATGCTCTGGATTTACCCATCTTCACTCCATCAAAATGACCCCTGATTGCATCTCTGCTGATCTCTTTCTGTGATTCTGGGACTTCTGATCTCTCCAGTGAATTCCATAATCATTCCACTTGTCTTGCGGTGGTATGGGGATAGGGACAGAGGCTGTCCTCTGTTGAATATACGGAATACACCCTTTTCTTCAATCCCCATAAGTTGGATGAGTCCAGGCTGTGCCTTTTAATAGACTTTACTGAAGTTACTGGTTGGCAGAAGGAAATCACAATCAATAGGGTTACCTAAGACTGCCTCCAGATGTGGCTGCTCTCAGAGCTTAAGGGTTGGGTGCACATTCATGGACCCTTATAGCATTCCCTGACCGGCCACATCACTTTCTGCCTCCTTCCAAGAGACTGACGTAACTCTATCACTGGAAATCTACAACTCTAGAATTCTGATGCCACCGTCATAGGCCCAGAGAGAAGCTGGACCTTGGTGAGGTATTTAATCTTACTTTCCAAAATCTCATTACCTATACAAAGGTCAGTGATTAACCAGGATGATTGCCAATGGGAATAACTACTTCCTATAAATGAAATATCACCTCCTACCCACCAGGGTATCTCTGTTCTCAGGTCTCAACACAGTAACACTTCAGTACTGTGCTAAGTACTTAGGTTATAAATTCATCTAATCTTCAAGACAATCCCATGAGATATACACACACACACACACACACAATTAATTTCCCCGTTTTATAGATGAGGAAATTGAGGCACAAAGTAGTTAATTAATTTGTCTGAGATCATGCAGTTGTTAAGTGGCCCAGCTGGCATTTGAATTGAGGGAGTCTGGTTCCAGAGCCTATGCTGCTACCATTGTATCACAGGTTCATGTCTGAGAGAAGTGCTTAAGCTCTGAGTCATTCTGTGATGTGCTTTTGTTTTTTTTAATCGAGATTTAGTTCACAGACCCTGTAATTCACTCATTTGAAGTGTATGATTCAGTGGTTTTTTCGTATATATTCTTTGTGTTGTACAACCATCACCACAATCTAATTCTAGGACATTTTTATCACACACACCCCCAAATCTCATCTCTATTAGCAGTAATTCCCCATTTCTGCTCTCCTCCACCTGCACTCCCAGCAACCTCTGTCTCTATAGATTTGCTCATTCTGGACATCTCACATAAATAAAACACTAAGGCTTATTTCACTTAACATAATGTTTTCAAGGTTCATCCATCTTGCAGTGTGGATCAGAAATTCATTCTTTTTTATTGCTAAGTTATATTCCACTGTATAGCTATACCACATTCTGTTTATTCATTTATGAGCTGATGGGCATTTGAATTGTTTCCACTTTGGGGCTCTTATGAATAGTGTGGCTATAAAACTTCATGTACAAGAATTTGTGTGGTCATAAGTTTTCATTTCTTGTTGGTATATATCTAGTAGTGGAATCACTGGTAACTGTTTATCCGTTTTAAATTATTCAAAGTGTAGGTCATGAAGAGGACAGTCTAGATAGAATCTCCACACGTTTGCTACAATTAATCTCCTTGAAATGGTTTTTACTGCAGGAAGGGAAACGCCAGCCTGAAATTCGTAGGCTTCTAGGACTCAGCTCAATGACTGGATGATCCAAGAACACACACACACACACACACACACACACACACACACACACACATTTACATACTCACACATTGACCAGAAATATAAGCAAGAATTTATTAGGCACAATGTAGTCTAAATCCCTATAGAGAAAATACATATCCTCCTTACGCCCATCCCAGCCTGACCTCAAAGCAGCCTCATTTGAAGCAATATTTTTCTGGCTCAGACCCACATCATAATTCACATCACTGAACCGAATTCTTGGTTTCTTTCTCACTGAGATCTGCTTCCTTCACAGATTTTGTTTGTTTGTTTGTTTGTTTGTTTGTTTGTTTGTTAAAGAACAACACACACATTCTTGCATTGCATTTCTATAACTGCAGTGTTATCTAGGTGGCTTTGTAGACCAAGGGACCAGTTTGCCCTAAAGAAGCAATTCCCTTCCTCTTATAAGACAGAAAACTACGTCAGTTCTTTTAGTTCTATGAAGGTTTAGAAAAAAAGTCATAGCTTGAATTTTTTAGCTTGAGATAATGTAAAAATGTGGGAGGCACATGTTATAAAGGAGAGTCCAGTCTCCCTCATCACCTACAGCTGGTTATGTCCATTTCTATCCCCTTATACAATCATCACTGCTTTTTGGGGCTGTTCACTAGCCCATGGGTTCTGCCAAAACACAGAAATTTTGCTGAATGAGTTTAAAGTCAAATGTAGTGCAAAGGACTAAAATGCACTAAAAGGATTAAACAAAAGATTGGGCATATATAACAACATAACAAAAATTTCACATGTGATTAAACTATTCCAGGCACCCCCGAACCAAGCACTTCCTAGCTTTTTGTCTCCACTATTTCCCATTAAGTGAGGGCTCAGGATTTTGCCTTTGGGGCCATGCCCTATCCTTTACTTCCCTTCAGCTTGCTTCACAAAGTCCCTTCCACACAGGACATACTCACCTAGCCATTTGAAGTGCAAAGTCAATAGAAAAAAACACAACAGTTTCTGTATTAATACACCCTGAGGGAGGATAATGATTTAGTCATATGTTTACCAGGCTTTATAACATGTGCCTCCCACTGAGCGGGATTCACTTCTGCAAGTTCTCCTTCCCTTGTTTCCCTCACTCCCTGTTAGCTGTGGCCCAGTGGCCCCCTGCAGGTTTAAGTTTAAGATTTCTTTCTCCTCACAGCCACCTGCACGTGGCCCACACTGGCTCCCTGCAATTCTGGGTAACAAGCATCTCTTGCCCCTGAGACTTTCCTTTGGATTGGAAAATACTAGCCTGAAAATACAGTGAACCTTTCACATAGTATTTACCCAGAGGTGAAGAGAATCCTGGGTGGGGGGCGGGGGTAATAAATAAAAATCCGCCCCCATAGTAATAATTTCTAAAGACAGGCTGTCCAATTTGGACATGACCTTCCAAAGCTGCAGCCTCAGATTTCTTGAACGTTTTTGGGTGGATGCCATCTGATCTTGGTGATGTATTTGAATTTAGTCTGTCATACAATTCTTGGGTTGGTGTCTATCATGAGCTGTTGCCTCTTCTTTCTCTCCATTCGGGTGACTGACCTCTCTCCTGGAATTTTTGAGTTTTGGACTGTCCACACTGTGGATTTCTTGTCCAACCAAAATCTTTAAGGAATTCCTGGGTGGAACAGAACCCTCTGCAGAACCGAGAAACGAATTGTTCCCTAGTTGCTTGGTGTCTTCTTGATGTTGCTCCTTGTTGACTTGGCTTCCTAACCACTTCTGAGCTTGCTTCTTTCATGGTTTCCTCACACCTTGTCTGCCTGGATTTCTGGTGTTGATCCATGTAACTCATAAGCTATCTTCATGCTCTGCCCTTTCTTTCTGGTAAGTAGAGTCCCGTCTCCCTTGTCACTCTCAGCTGGTTGTGTCCATTTCTATCTCGTTGTAGAATCATCACTGCTTTTTTGGTCTGTCCGCTAGCCCAGGGGTTCTGTTCCACTGTCTTGGTTCGAACATCCTGCCTTTTTCTCTTGCTGTACTATAGCTGCCAGCATGACCTAGAACATTTCCCCTTATTTTATTAAGTACCTGACCTCTGCTCTGCATTAAAAGGCACTTTGCCAAGACGAATTTCATTCCATTCTCTATTCATTTTTTAAAAATCCATGTAGGAGAGAGAGAGAGAGAGAGAGAGAGAGAGAGAGAGAGAGAGAGAGAGAGAGAGGAAAAGATATCAGAGGCAGCATTTTTGAAATGATTATTTGAAAATTGTCAGTGAATCTGTGTGATGAATCATTTGATTAAAAAGATAGAACTTCTCTACATCTAGCATAACTTGGATTCACTGAATTAAGTAAATTCAAATACTATTTTTAAAAGTCAAATATCCAAAGGATAGAAGAAAAATAATTTGTCTATCATTGCCTAATATTTTAATATTAAACTGACTGATTTTGAAGGCATTAGCAAGCCCAGCTTTCTGATAAGTAAAGTCCCATAAGGTAGAATCAGGGGTACTATCAGATAAAGAATGGGCAGTGAGCCATTTACTCCATTTTGTTCAACATAGTTGCTCAATCCAGATATGAAACTTAATAGTGAATTTGGGTTTCACAATTAGTTTGATTAGTCAAGGATATTGACCATCATAAAATAGTTAACGTTTTTTTATGTGCCAAAAGCTTTACATGCATCGCTTTATTCTTCAATCTAAGAGTAGCTTTATTAGATAAATATTGTTATTATTACCATCACCATTTTAGAGAGAGAAATGCTGATGCCTGGATAAATTAATCACCTCCCTTACTGTCACCCAGCTGCTAAAAGCTAGATTAGTGGTTCCAACACAGGGACCTGACTCCAAAGCCAGTGAAATTAACCACCAAATGCATCAGCAAGAGAATTCTCTGATTGCCCTTTCTTTTTATTCTTCATATTCAATTATTTAAAGGAGAAACCAATTCCATTCTAAATTCTACCTTTTAATTGAATTCAACTGTAAATTTCCCGTCGTCGCTCACCTGTTGCCCTCACCTTATGGTTTTGTTACCTGAGTCTCTCTTTGTTTATCATGTTTACATACAGCCATTGTTCACCCATACTGCATGTCTAGGCCATCCTATCTTTGGTAGTTAGTCCATCTATATCCCAGGTGCTTTGTCCATCTGCAATTCCAATAGCCGTGTCTGTCTGTCTCTCTAGTCATCTTATGTGCTTCCCCTAAGTGGTGCTCCCATCCGAGCTGATCTTTCTTCTCCAGTTGCTACCTTTCCCTTGTCTTCCTGAGGAGAACACGGACGGATGATATGCATTTACAGTCCCTCCACACTTTCCCTGCAGATCACAGGTATGATTTATTTCAGAACATTCAAGGGATAGAGAGTGGCTATTGGATGTGGTGGCCCAAGGAGGACCACATGCCTGACATAAATCCAGAGAAAGGGCCCTGGCCCTTGATCCCTTGCCCCCTTTTCTCCCTTTTCTCAGACTTTATATGAACACAGAACATTTCTTTTTTTAAGATCTGTTACTCTGACACTGAATTGATGCATACAATAACTTGGAGCCTATACATTTCAAGACTCAGTATTAAGTTTTATGTGCAAAGCTAAGCTATTTTAAAAAGCAGGAGGAATGCTTCCCTCACTGATAGCCATGCACAAATTATCTTGTAAAGCCATTCTTCTATTAGGTTGATCTCTTTGTATAATGCATATAGTAGGACAGGAATCAAAATATTTGGTCAAGTTTAGTACCCATTGCAGGCACTACCAGTGGTTTGTGACCTGCTCATACCAGTATCTCCAGGGAGACAGTGGATTTCAGCTGCTGCATCACCAACCTGTTGCCAAGGAAACAAGAGAGGGCAAAAAAACACGACTCATTGACATTCACTTTTAAAGCAGTCAAGATACCCCTGAAAGGAATTTCAACAGTCCTATGAAGGAAGCTGAAATAGGCTTCTAATTATAAATTCTAAGCCATCTCTTTTTACACTAGGTTATGCTGTCTATAAGATCTCAATCTATTAGTCATTCTCTGTTTACCAAGACATATATTCCAGATGTTATAATAGAATAGTAAGAGAGCTTTCCTGGAGGGAGGAAGTAACAAGGGGAGAAAAGAGAGAGAGGCTAGGGGTAAAAATAGGTAATAGTAAAGTGGTTAAAACATACAACAAATTCCTGAAGCAGGTAAAGTAGTAAATTCTAACATAGTAGAGCTGGCATAAATTTTAGTCTAAATTTGTCAGATGTTAAATGCATTTATGGATATTTGTCTCAGCAAGTTAAGAAATTATATATTCATGTATATATTAGAATTTAGGAAATTTAGTCCAGTATTTATATTTTTGATTTGACATTTAGGTAAAAAATACGCAAGGCAGGACTTGAGTAACTGTTTTGCTGAGAGGGTTCCTCCCTCCCCCATGTATGGAAAACAGTATATTTAATTAATCAGCTTCATTCGTGCTTATTACTTTCAAGTATGTAAAGATTTAGCTATAATATGTTTGGGGACACATAGGTAATCATGTGTAAAGGTGTAGACATGTATAACACAGATCTTTGTGAGGACATTGATGAGTCTGCCATGTGGAAGCTGGTGGATATCGGAAGCTGCCTTGTCCAGAAAACCCCATCAGCCTATCTGCAGTGATCTATCCTGGGCTTCCAATTAGTTCCTTTCTTTCCAGCAGCCCACCAGCTTCCAGCCCTCAGGCTTTCCTCCTTGTGGAATTTAAGGCTCTTCCAAAATCCCTGGGCCTCAGAACAATGTTCTCTGAGAGGAGTACCTATGAAACGTCCTGGAACCGCACTTCTCCACTTTTCGTGTACACATAAATAAATTATCCGGATTCTGATTCAGTAGGTCTGGATTTTCAGTAACCTTCTAGGTGATGCTGAGGTTGCTGGTCTAAAACCCTAGATTACAAATTCCCAGAAGGTAGCAGCTGATTTTGATTAATGTTTAATATTGTGAATGGCATAGTGTAAGTAGTTACATGCTTTTTGAATGAAATTAACCCTATGATGCTTTCCATCCCATCCCAACTCCACCCTTGTTCTTGGATAGGACTTTAAAAGCTTTACGCAATTCCAGAAAGTCATGGTCCAGTTAGCACTGTCGACTTACTAATTGTGGCAGAGTCTGGCTAATTGAGTATCACATCTGATTCCTCTGTCGCTGAACATAGAACATGGCTACATTTCCCAGCTTCCTTGTAGTAAGTGTGGCCATATGACGGAATTATGGCCAGTGGAATGTGAGCAGCAGTGATGTGTGTGCCTTTTCCCCACTGTCTGTTTCCCCTTCTACTGGTAATCACTAGACCTATGAGATCGTGTAGCCTAGGAGAAGGAAGGAGCCTAGGGCCCTGAATCATCTCTTGAAGAAGAATTCATCCAATGATCAGTCAGACTTTATATGAGTGACAAATGGTTTATCATGTTTGAAACATTATGTACTTTTTTTTTATTACAGCTAGAAACAGCTTAATTACATATTTCTTTTATAGGTCTTACCACATTGTGTTGTAGTTGTCTGTCTCTCTCACTTGGAATTTTTTTAAAAATGGAATTTAAACTTCATTTGTATGGAATGTGAGATTTCAAAGGTATTTATTTTTTTCTTTCTTTTTTTTTTTTGTCACTATAAGCATATTACAGTGAGTGAAAGACAGTAGGAGACCAAATTTGCTCTATGAATTAGTTAATGAAGATGGTGTTATTATTTGGTCATTCGCCTATTCACTTTAGAGAGCACCTGTCATAAATATAATTTTATTCTCATGCCCCATGAAAAAGAGAAGTAGAGAAAGAATGAAGTTAATTTAATTACACTTAGACTTTAGTTTCTTTCTTTGGTGCACAAATGGTAATGGGCAGGGGAGGAGGAGAGATACTGTTCTATAGGTTTCTTTAGTTTCATTCATGGCACGTGTGACCTTTACATGACAGATTTGGTTTCCAAGAGAGATTTCACTGTACAGAAAGAAAGGGGGAGAAGAAAAGGGTATTAAAAAGTGAATAGAAGCTCCAACTGAACACAAATGAATAGAAGATTAGAACATAGATAAAGCAATTAAGGGGGAAAATATGTATGTATACATATATGTAGCTTGGTATGGCTACATAATCTACTTCTTATTTAGACTTATTCCTCATGTAGTACTAAGCTAGGTTTTACACACATTGTCTATAATATTTACAATAATTCCTATAAAGTAAGTACTATTATCTTCATTTTACCTTCCAGGAGGTTAAGTCCCAAAGAGGATAGGTGAATTGTCTGATGGTTTGAACTCATCCTTCTGGTTTAAAGATCAATTTTTCCCCACTTAATTACATTAAGCAAAGAAATGTATTTAGAAAGAATTTGGGAAAGAATATTTCAAAACAGGATTTTCTTGGAAAATTCAGGACTTAACATTGTAGGTACTTTGTGAAACTTTTATGCAACCATACCAGAGAAACACATTGCCTTGATTTCAGTCCTCTTATGAGAGGCAATAATGCTGGATATGTAAAATTCTTTGCGGATGGCATGGAGGGGTAGGAAACACTGTCTGGGGATCGTCATATGCTTACTGAAACAGAGGCTGAAATGAAATCATTTGTTCTTTTATCATTAAAGGACGTGAGGACCGTGATGCCATTACTGTATTATAACTTGGGCAAGGACATTGGGAAGCAAAGCCTCAGGTCTTCTGACCTCTAAACCTCTACTTTTCCACAAGGCTACCCCTTCCTACACCTGGAGATGTGAGGCAGACATCTTGAGGGCCCCTGCAAAAGAGGGGGCTATTGGCCTTTTTATGTTCCTTTGGCTTGATCTTTCGAACTATAATCTAAGTTTCCTAATAGAACTAAGTGCACATATTCTTATGAAGAAACATAATGGCTCCCACATTTCCAAATCTAGCTTTATTGTTTTTCTCTCTTTATTTTCTAAATCAGCCATTTAAAAATGCTTCCTTTCTGAAGTCCACCATGAATATCCCCTGCATTTTTCAACAGCCATCCCAGGTCTCATCCTGAAACCTAATCCAAAAGTTAGTTCCTCAAACACTATAGTTTTCCTCTTCGAACTGCAATGCCATTCATAATTCGCATCACACAATTTATTGTATTTGTATTATTTACATGTTGTTTTGCATATGTAAATTTTATTGGCTTAATTAGGTTAAGAGCTGGAAATGAGTCTTGCCACTATACATAAGCTTCCTGAGGGTAGGGCCTACACCTTTATAAACCCATTGTAACTCCTACAGCACTGGCACATGTGCTAATTGCTTATAAATATTGGGCAAAATGAATCACTCTTCTTTTGCAGTCCTATATTACCTGGCACAATGCTGGGCCCATAGCAAAGTAGCCATGAAACTGGAAACCTTCCTACATACAGTGGCATATCCTGAATTATTCATACAAGTGTGTCTGGCTCCTAGCGTAGGGAATGGCCTGTACAAGGTACTCAAAGACTATATGTTGAGTAAATGAATGAATATTATTAATGTTAATTCTATGATTTTCCCGTATTTCTCTCTTTTTTTTTTTTTTTTCATCTCAAAGGAAATCACAAAGTTTTTCTAATTCTAATGTGCATATGAATCACCTGGAGATCCAGTTCAAATGCAGGTTCTATTTCAATAGATCTGTGGTGGAGTCTTAAAGATTAAGTGTGGGTGGGACCTCCCTAACTGGATCCCAAGTGATGCCCAGGTAGTCTACAGATCACATTTTCAGCAGCAAGAATATAGACAAGCTCATAAAAGATGCAGAGCTGCCACATTTGAATTGAACCTTACCACTGAACATTAGCACATGTTTTTCATAAAAGGTGTTTAAAGATCCTTACTGTCTAGCCTTTTGGGAAAGAGGTGCTGGGGCACTAAATTTGTATGCACTAAGATGGGTATTGCACAGTTAGTAACACAACACCCTCAATTTCTAATCATCCAGATTTGCTAAGTAAGTATTGATCAAATCTAATTCTCCTTCCGTATTGGCTGATGAGAGAGTCTGTTGTTTAAAGATCAAACTAATAGAGTTGCCACAAAATTTTTGTGTATGACAAAGAGGCAATAACATTAATGTCTAGAGGAATTGTTCAGGAAGATTGTCAAAGGGAATGAAGATTCCCATTGGAAAAGAATTTTTGAAAAGCCCCAAAACCTTTCAATGCTGTGTGAGCAATTAGCTCATTATTTATGCTTCAATTTGTCTTAATGCTATTATCAAAGAATGTCAAATTAACTAACTGAATTAAAGTCTTGAGACCAAGGAGAAGTTGAATGTAATGTTTAGCTGTAACCATGCTATAGAATAGATAACATTTAAAAAATACTATATCTTGTTTTTCCCATATTTTATTTCATGTGCAAAGGTCTATAACCCATCATACTCAGTATTTAGAGAAGTACATTAACTGTCATTTGACCACATTTTAAGTCCTCTCATAAAATCATCTTTTGTAATTAGGGTAACTGTCTATACCCTAAATATTTAAAAATACTAATTGGGAAGTTCCTATTGATAAGGTAGATAATAATAGGTTTTATAGATTATTAAGCAGTGTTGTACTATAGCCAAAAGTCTAAGGGCTTTATTCAGTCGTGAAAGAAACTAATTTTTCACTTGTTGTTACTGCAGTAGACGCCATAGTAATCATCATTATTGCTGCTATTCTGTAGAAAGTCATCCATTTTAGAAGCCCTGAGTACATTTGCAGAATGCGTAATCAAATTTACTTTACCCATTTGCACACATCATAGAGCATTTTGTATCTATTCAGGTAATGCTTTGATACCGAGCGGCATGCATGCAACTTTACAGCGTCTCTAAGATTTAAATACATCATGACCATACTTGAAAAAAGCTTAGTGGATAGTTGAATAAATTTTAGGAGATGATACAAATTAGTTAGGTCAGTTCCATTTTTGTCTCATACTCCTTATCTCTGTCCCTTACCTTCTTTTTGGTTTTGATCTTCCCAAAATTCACTTTTCCATTAATGTGTCTTGAGATATGGGTATAGGAATTATAGAGGAGAAGGAAATACAGTGTTCAATCTTGGAAGAAGTAGTGCCAAAAAAGAAAGATTTTTTTTTGGTTTGTTTGGTTGTTTTTTTTGCAAGAGGCAGGAAAACTAAGCGTCCGAGAGAGGGACATCTTGTCCCTGGAGGAGCAGAATAGGGGGAAGAAAGGAAACTGGATAAGTAGAAGAAATAAAGCTTGTCTTAGTGTGCCTCAAAAGTTTCAAGAGATTTAGACTTACAAGAGAAACAAACACAGAATGGCAGCTTTCATTCTCTTCCACCTACTTTAATCTCTAAAACAAGTTCTTTGGAGATTTTAGTGCTTGGATTACTGTCATTATCCTCCACACTATTCCTGTTATAATTCTTGACAAATTTAATACCCCCATAGACAATCCTTATAATTCCCTCATCTTAGTACAGCTTAAATTCCATAGTCCATCATTAGAAGACACACACTTACATGTATTCACAACTCTTTTGTCTCTCTCTCTCTCTCTCTCTCTCTCTCTCTCTCTCTCTCTCTCTCTCTCTCTCTCTCCATGACAGCAACCTAACAAACTTGAATCGCTGGTTTATTCTAATTCTCCATCTACCCCTTATCTATACTCCTACAGCTGAAAATGACTGGAGAGAAACACACAAAATGCTTGGTCTCTGTCCTCAAGTAGATCTGTAAAGCTGTCCCTATGTCCCTGCTCTGTTCACTGTCACTCTCCCAAACAGTTATTTCAAACTTTCTTCTCTTCCTAAAACCTCTATCACTGTCTCCCTCATCCTCAGTCTCATCTCATGGGTTTGCTTCCCAGTTCACTGAAAAAATAGAAGCAATCAGCAGAGAACTTCCACAAGGTTCGACCACCCTGTTTAACCAACCTTTTAAATCTATGCCCATAGACTCTGCCTTTCTTTTTCTTACTGTAAACCATGTTCCTCAGGTTAACTTTGTATTTGCACATTAGCTACAGCGTTTTTTTTCTCTCTAATGGAGGATCAAATTTTCTCTTGCTATTAGATTATTCCTACCAGCTTACAAAAATGATCTTATTCCTCCCATCTTAAAAACAAAACAAAACAGAACCCACCCCAAACATGTCTCTTGGCCCCACTGTCCTCTTTAGCTACCTTCTTTTAAAACTCATTCCCTGCAGGTTGGGTCCACCTTTGCATAGGACTCACACTTACCAAGGTTGTCAGTGACTTCCATGTTCTTTGACCTCCTCCTCGAAACAGTTTCTTCATTTGATTATCAGAACACCACAGTTTTCTGGTTTTATTCTAATCTTACTGGCCATATATTTTCTACTTCCTTTGCTTTCATCTCACATCACCACACTCTTAACTTTTGAGAGCCTCCAGGCTCATGTCTTGGACTTCTTCACTTTTACATCTACACTCACTCCCCTGTTGGTCATTTCATTGAGTCTTCTGACTTTAAATACTATCTAAGTACTGATGATCCCCAGAGTTCTATCTTCATCTTGGACCTGTCCTCTGATCCCCAGACTTTGACGTCTAATTGCCTACTCAGTATCTCCACTTGGATGTCTAGTAGGAATTTCAAATGTAACTTGTCCAAAACGCAAATCCTAGTGATTTCTCCTAAACTTAAGTACCCACAGAATTCTCCATCTGAATAAATGACAAAACTATCCTTCCACCTGCCCAGACTTGATGCCTTGGCATCACCGTGACTCCTTTTCATTCCACAACAAATTCATCAGCAACTTTTTTTTTTTCCAGCTCTACCTTTGGAATGATAGATTCAGAATCTAATCATTTCTCACTACTTCCCACTCTGGCCTATACTCCATTGGTATCATTTGGATTACTGCAATAGTATCTCAACTCTAACTTCCCTGCTTCAGCTCTTTACCAACTATGGTCCATTGTAAACACAACAGCCAAGTAATCACTTAAAAATATAAGTCAGATCACATCAATCTGCTCATAACCTTCCAATTGCCTCTCATCTTACTTCAGATTTTTTTTAAAAAATTACATTGATTACAAGGCCTTGTGGTACCTCTTTGACCTCTGTCTTACTTACTTTCCCCATTGTTTCAGTCAATAATCCTTGAATATTTTAGTCAAGCCTACCTTAGTACATTTGTACTATTTGTTTCCTCTTCCTGGAATAGTTCCTGTAGATATCAACACGGTTTACTTCTTCATTTCCTTTTGTTTTTATCTTCCATAACACCTTCTTAGGTCTTCCTTCACCCCATTGAGACTGCAACCTCTGACCTACCCATTTCTCTCGCCTGCTTTATTTTTTAATAGCACTTATCATTACTTGATACTAGTTATTATTATTATTTGTTTTATTTATTATCTCCTCACTAGAACATAAGCTCCATCAGAGCCAGACATTTTTGCTGTTTGTTCACTATTGCATGTCCAGGGCTAACATTCTAGGTCCCTGTATAAGTGTTTACTGAATTAATGAATGAATCAAGTACAACTCTGGTATTTTTCTTTGTGAGTAGCATATAGTATAAGGAAAATCTTAAACCCAGATGCTTTTTCAAGAAGCTTCTGAGGTCATTAATCTAACACAACGCTCAGCAGTCTTAATTAAATGGGGGATAGCCATGGTTATCTAGAAGTTCTCATCGTCCACAATGTGGCCAAGTCATCCACTGTTTCTCTGTCTTTAGTAACTACAATGGTTTTAGGATAATTGGATTATAAGTGACCAAGTCTGGGTCACTATTTCACTATTCAGGCTGATAAACCATTAGAATACATCTTTGATTTAAAAATAAAAAGCAGTGGAAAATGGGATCCACTATACAAATTCACTTTTTAGTCAACTGCACAGGAATCAATCAATTCTACATCAGGAAATACACACCACAGTAAATAAAAACAGGTCTTCAGTACAAGAAATACCTATGTACTCAAGGTTAATGAATCTCACTGTATTTTACATAAATTTTAGAATGAAATATTCATATTGCATTTTATGTAAAAATAACACATGGATAGTTTAACAGTGTACCTAACATGCTACCAGGAATTTAGTAGGTTATTTTTCCCCTTTTCTTGGGTACTTTTATTTTTTGCAATGATTATAATGCTACTTGTGGAGAAAAGTTGTGTTTCCTATTAAAGGAGTTTCAGGCAATAACCATCAGGTAGGAAAGATTTCTTCATTGGTGGTGTTTCCAGTGAGAGCTTTTTTCTGGCCTGTACATCTGTAATTCTACTATCTTCTTAGTAGCAGGAGCAATAGTAAAAAATAAGTCAGACTGTACTGATCATTTGCTTAAAATAATTCAATGAATTCCAACTGAACGTAGAATAAAATACAATTTTTTTGTAAGGACTTCAAGATCTTGCATCATCTACTGTGTTTCTCCAAAAATAAGACCTAACTGGAACATAAGCCCTAGCAGATTTTTCAGGATGACCTCCCCTGAACATAAGCCCTAATGCATCTTTTGGAACAAAAATTAATGTAAGACCTAGCTTTGTTTTGGGGGAAACACGGTAGCTACTGTGTTTCTCTCCAAACTGATTTCACACACTCTCTCCTGTATTCATTTTTATCCAGTTGCAAAGGTCAGAAAGATTTTCCTACCTCAAGCCTTAGCTTATGCTGTTCCCTTCACCTGGAATCATCTTCCTCTGAAGATTCTCACAAGGCTTGTTCCTTTTCATCATTCTGTTTCTGCCTAAATATCACTTTTTCAGCGAGTCCATCCCAATCATTCTATCTAGTAATAGGTCATCTATATTCTCATTCTCATCTCTTCATTTATTTCATTCATGGAAAATGTCACAATTGTATGGTTATTTTTATTCATTTGCTGTTTTTGTTTTTGTTGTTGTTGTTTTGTCTGCGTTCTCCACTAGATTATAATCTCCACAAGGGTAGAGACCATATCCCTCACAATGTGTCAACCCCCCCCCACCCACTATCCCTCTAACATCACACACAGCCAAAGAAGCTACTGATGACCTTAACAAGAACATTCACTTTCTAACACATGCATAATTAATTTACTTAATATGTTTATTCTTATTGTTTGTCTTCTCTGCTAGAATGTATACTCCATGAGGTCAGGAAATCATTCTTTATTCATTGATATATCCTGAGCTCCTAGAAGTCAAAAGAGGCGAGTATTGAAATTTTTTAAAGTCTTGGTTTGCATACAAAATAAATTGATTTTTTAGAATGCTTAATTCTTTAGTGAGCCCAAACAATAAAAGCATTACTATATTATCATATCGGCCATTTTCTACCGGTGAATCATTTGGACATTAGTGTTTCTAAGACTTGGGCTTAATCATCCCCACACAGATTTACTGTGAGATCTGAAGATAGGTTTAAATGCCAGTAACCATTATTTATTGTTCAATCTGCTCAGTGAAAGTAAATCCTTTAAATTGCTTATGCAACAGCAATAGCAAAGACCAGCGAGTCTGATTGTGTCTTTACCATCATGACACATACCCCTTCTTGTTTACCAAAGCTATTGTAGAGAACATGTCACTCCAAGAGAGATTCACATAAGGTCCGGAGAGCCTGAACTTTTCTGCACATCAAGGGTTCACTACCTGAGAGAAATCTGCAAACACATTTTGTAATCAATAGCACTAGTATCATAACTGGCAGATTATTGAAAAATGTAATTTATTGATTTTTATAAATTAAACTATAACCTCAAAGGCTCTAACTTTTTTCTTCATTCATTTTTCCCAAGTTTTCCTGAGACACAGATCTGTTTTTATTTCCTGAAACTGGCATTTTCATGCTTTTGGTGGTTGGCCCTTTTGTAGTTATTTGGAATGTTTTTCACTTGGTCCTCTTATTAAAGTCTAAAATTGAACAGTTTTAAATTGTCTCAGGGTTATATATTTCTTGATATTATGGAAATTGCTCTATGCCGACTAGACTAAGTTGGTTTGAGATAGTAAAAGGGACAGAGTGGGAAAATGTTAAGTAAAATGATTGGGAGAAGAGAATGTGTGGGAAATTTAGGGACTATCTTGGAGGGAGAAATAACCACTCATATATATATATATATATATAATTTTAAGACTGAAAATTTAAACATCTATTTTTTTTTTCAATAACAGGTGTGTGTCATGTATTTAAATGTCAAAAAGTTATCACTACAAGTGGCATGGGAATCACAAGGATTGCAATATCAGAACATGAATTTATCAAGACTGTTGAGTAGAGGAGGCATATATTTTGAGTACTTGACATTGATTGGTCAGCTGCTGTTTCCATAGCAATCCATGTACAGCTCAGACATTTTTTTCTCTCTTATCCTACATTGCCTCCATTACATAGCACAGAGCACAAAGATGAATGAACAGACATACTTGGTAAATGTAACATGGTACTGTAGCTACTGAAGTTGAGGCTGATTATTCTAACTATAGAATAGTTACAGTCTATATCATAACCCCAAACTCTGGCAAAGCAGCAAAGAAACCTTATATTTTGCCCTATAGTTGGGGAAAATGCCCTTTACCTAGTTTATTGAATATACCACATACATTTAGAAAAATAAAGATGTGTGCTTTAAGCTGGAAAGAATGACACATTAGGGCTTCTTAAAATTTGTTTTTGCATATATATTTGAATTTTGCATGTAGAATGAGTACATTTATATTAGGTGTGTTTGGCATCTGCACAGTTTTTTAAGACTAAAACTAGTCCTGTGCACTATAATTGTAAAAAATAATAATACTTTTCCTCAGAAACTGGAACTAGGAAGTTATTTTTGTTCCAGACAGTTTGTTGCTACTGTTTCCTTCTCTAAATGCAAACACAATTTCTGAGTCTTCATTGTAGTGGAATTTGCTTCTGTAGTAGAATTGACCATCTGCTTTCTATTCATTCTGCTTTGGATAACAGTACCTGGTTTGTCTTGGGAGGAATTATTCCATCCCCATTCTGAGGCTATGTACTTCAATGTAGTTAACTTCATTCTCAGCTCTAGGGCTGGCCAATCAGGGCCTCAGAATCCTCTGGTGATTAGATTAAAGATGGGAATAGGGCCAAGAACAAGTCAGGAGTCAAATCTAAACAGAGTTAATTCTGAAACTTTTGCCTGTGCAACCAGAAAAGAGGCAAGATTCATCCTGTGAACTTCATCCAGGAGGACGTGACTCCGGAGCAGAGATAGATGAGAGAGAGGGGGAGAGAGAGAGGAAGAGAGAGAGAGAACAAGAACCTGGCTGGAAATGAAGCCATACAGCAGAGACAGGAGACAGAGAAAGAAATGTAAAATAGAAATCATAATAGAATAATAGGATTTTCCTTATTGAAAGCTGTGAGAGTTAAATGAATCTGTAATGTAAAGTATTTAAACAGTGCCTGACATATGGAAAGTGCACAATAAATGTTAGCTATTATTATTACTAACATTGTCTAAACCCTCTTAAATTCATTTTTAATTAGTTTTCTGTCATTTGGAACTGAAAAGTCTCTCTCTATCTGTGTCTATATCTATAGTTACATCTGTATCTATACATATACATATATGTATGTAAAATCTCAGAAGTGGTATACATTAATGTACAATTTGTACTCTTTACCAAGCTATTCCACTTATAGGTGTATATCTAAAATGGGGGTGAAGTTTATCACCCATTCAATCATTGTAGTGTTATTTATAATTCCAGAAAACTCCAAACATCTGATTTGCCCAAAAAACAAAAAAGATTAAGTACTTTAAGGCCAATTCATGTAGTTATATATTATGATGTCATATATTATGATTTTCATTATTTTTAATGTATTGATTTATGATGTATGTTAAATTAAAAAAACACAAGAATCTATAACATGCATTTATAGTACATGCACATACAATATTATCTGAAGTACATTAAATAATCATGTAAAAGGAAGAGTAGAAGGAAAGATAAAGACATTAGTAGCTGTTTTCTCTGAGTCTTGGTATTATGAGTGACTTGAATTTTTCTTTCACTTTGTATATTTTATAAATTATATATAATAAGGAATTAATATTTTAAATGTTACTTTTATTATCTGTACATTTGTAGAACTTCATATAGTCTAAAATATAGTTGATATTGTTTTAGATGTATACTTAGAAAAGGGTATTTGGAAAAATGCAGAAATATTAAAAATCTTAGAAATGTTCTCTAATTCCATCATTTTTATAGATTTTATAGAAAGCTAAGGCTGAGAAGTTGTAACTTGCTCAACATTTGACAGTATTTGGCAGATATTTTAAGACTCAGAAGACATGGATGTGAATCATATTTCATTTTTTCATTTCTATTATAACACATTTTTTCCCATATGCTGTAAAGAGTGGACGTACAGATCTAAATTTGCATCTGGTTTCCATAGTAACTGCTTTCCAGCTTTTAACATTAGGTACCACCTGTTGTTCTGTGGACAAACCATCCAATAACATCACAGATTATAGAGGGAAAAACAGGTATACTACCTGTCTACAAATAACACTTCCCTAACATACTATTTCTCACTGATCTTTGACTATACACTAACATATACCTAAGATAACCTCCTTATCATGTCTGCACATACAGCAGCTGTATTTCCTGAATTTAAAAATATTAAGTCCATACTTTAACACATGCTTATGGCAATATGGAACTCACAGCCAGGAATAATAGAACATTATATGTACAACTATAGAACCATGCTACACATTTCATGGGATAATTGAAAATTACAACGTAGTCAACACTCTCACACAGGCTCTCTGGTTTTCTACATTTGCACAAGAGCAGACACACACAGAGTCACACTTCTAAATATATCAAGTTATTTCAGAAATTGCGTAACCCCTTTTACTCTGATTCATTTTTAGTCTTTCTTACTTACAAGCAAACCAGCTGTTGGGGAAGGCGTAGGGATTTTCCTTAATTAAAATGATCTCTCATCGCTCTGATTTAAAGACCCTAAATAATGACATCAGGAGTGTCCCTCCCAGGCAAGATTTCCTTTGCTAGGGGCAAAAACATTTTCAGAAACTAGCTTACTTAGGTTTTATCATCCTTTGGGTATGTGTGATTAAATCCTTAAGGTAAGTAAGAAAAGACTCAGCTGCATTTAAAAAAAATATGATCAGCTGCTCAGAATAGTTCATAGCATATATTATGAGAGAATGTGGCTCAGAGGCTAAAACAATTCATTGAAACAGAAGCATTTCGGTTAGTTAGGAGTATGTGTACTATTTGTTTATTTGTCTGTTCGCTGCTCAGCATCTAACATTTCCTATCAGTGAGTTAACCCAGGCTCCTGTCAACCCAGCATTTGTGAGGATTCTGAGCAACGGATCAAGTTCTGTCCATCAATCTCAACAACTGGGGTCCAAGTTGCTTTTGTAAAGGCATGATTCCTGCTCTATTATACCTTTCTCTCCTTTTTCCTCTCCTTCATTGTGAGGCAGTGGCAAGAGGGTTAGCTTTGAAGGCTAACAGGCCTAGTTAGAACCTCAGCTCCACATGTATTATTAGCCATGTGACTTTCTGAGCCTTAGGCTTCTGCAGAGAGGGAATGATACCCATCTCACATTGTAAAGAGAGGACGAAATATAGTAAAGCGGATATGACTGAGTATGCTACTCAGTAGGCGCTCACAAATTTTATTTCCCTGGTCCTCCTCCACTTCTAAGGCTTTCCAGGATCCTCAGGTGGAGGTTAGAGTAGTCACCTCCTGGCAGAAGCCCCTATGTTTCTTGCAGCACTATGCACAATAGCCAAGACATGGAAACAACTGAAATGCCCATTGGTAGATGACTGGATTAAGAAACTGTGGTACATTTATACAATGGAGTATTACACAGCCATAAAGAAGAACGAAATCTTACCATTTGCAACAATATGGATGGACCTAGAGAACATTATGCTAAGTGAAATAAGTCAGACAGAGAAAGACAAATACCATATGATCTCACTTATATGTGGAATCTAAAGAAAAGAATAAGTGAACGAACTAATCAGAAACAGTCTCAGAGATATAGAGGACAAACAGGATTGCTGGATGGGAATAAGTGGAAGGTGAGGGGATTAGAAAGCACAATCGGTAACCACAAGATTGCCACAGGGATATGAAAGTCAGCTTGGGTAATACAATCAATAATGTTGTAAAGATATTATAGGTATCCGATGAATACTTGTCTCATAAGGGAGACCACCTCAGGGATGATGTAGATGCCTGATCACTGCACTGTACACCTGAAGCTGAAGCTGAATAATATGAATAATAATGAATGTCAACTATAATTTAATACATATATATATAGTCACAAGAAGTGGAGTACTGCATTAGGAATAGAGACAGTGGAAATGTAACGACTGTATGTGATGTCACATGGGTAGTAAATTGGGGGTGGTGTCTTATCAGTTTGCGAGGGGTATAAATGATAAATGTATAACTATTACATTGTTTTGTACACCTGAAACTAAGACAAAACAAAACAAAACAAAACAAAAATGCATGAATGAAAAGCAAAAGCTCAGTGCTCCCTGCTCCATCACTGCTGCCCCCGAGCTTCCTGCTTAGCTCCACCTTCTTACTAAGCATAGGATTAGCTGCTGCAGCAGCAGGAGTGATCCGAGGTTTCAAGGAAGTGAAAAGTATCTCCTCCTGACAAATAATTAGTACCTGCTGGTCCAAAACCAAGGGAAAGCAGAATATAACTTCCAGATCCCTGAAAAGAAGCAATCAAAATAGGATTAAAGGAGATGGTATTTGCAAAGTGCCCAGCACACAGTCGAGTCTCAGTAAATATTATCTATTCCCGTGAAGTAGTTTTGGGATGAATGGCTGAACAGGTCAGTAAGGGCCCCATTGGGTGTTTAATGGAATGAAATTACATGAACTGATAATGACGGTGATCATTAACAACCCATTTATGGTTAAATAAGAGTTTGCAGAAATGAAATTTCTGATGAAACATGAAAGTTAGGATATCTCACTTCTCTCAAGATGGAATCCTAGGTTAAGTAAAGTTGAGAAATAAACCACAATATAGACATTAGTTTCTCTCAGCTGAAGTCAGCACAGAATGACTCCCCAAAATCTTTTACTTTGGATGTTAGAAATGCTATTCTGGGACATAATAATCTCTAATGTGAACAAGAGTGTGATATAAAGTTGTTCTGAATTTTTCATAATAGCTGCAAATTCTGTCAATGTTACCATTAAAATAGGAAAAGAAACAGATTAAAAAAAAATGTTACATTGCTGGTCTGAAAGCTACAAGATGAAAGTTGCTCATTCCACCCCCAAATCCTCCACTGTCGTCTGAAGGAATATTGGAGATGAGTAACATGTCTTGGTTTAGAACGATAGCATTTTAGAGGTCAAAAGCATCATAAAGATCAGCCAGATCAGAGACTCTTAAATTGGAGTCCCTGGGATGGGGATGGGGGTCTGTAAACCCTCTGAAATTATGGGCCAAATTCTGTGTGTGTGTGTGTGTGTGTGTGTGTGTGTGTGTGTGTGTGTGTACACTCATGCATGCTTTCTGGAATGCTGGAAGCTGGAGGTGGAAATTGTGCCATTCATTTTTATTTTTCCTTAGATATAGATGTTGCTGAGCTGATGCCATGTGACTCAAGAATAAAGGACCAGCTCTTTGTAAAAGTTTCTCTGACTGGAACTCCCACGCTATTAGTGTAAGTTCATCAATGGTGAAGCAAACCCTGAGCGTAAAAGGGAAGCGGCACAGCAAGCCCGTCCCTTCTTGAATCAGGCAAGAAGCTAATTTGCACAAATGGTGTCATCAGCCCCGTCTGAGGCACCTAGGCCCAAGGGAAACTAGACGGACCAGCTGCAGCTGCTCCTGATCTGTGTGGTACCTAATTTCTCAAACATACTGTACTTTTGGATCCGTAAGTTAGAAATCCAATCTAGCTTTGAGAGGATATCTGCATGTGTTTAGTTACTTCTTGTGAATCTGTCATACTGCAATTTTCATGATTCTGAGGAGATGATCTGTGGCTTTTATCAGATTCTCAAAGGGTCCTCACAGGGCTTAAGAACCATCTAGTCGTATGAATAAAATAATTTTACAGATATGGGAAGACTTTCAGAAGTCAGGAGATAATGCCCAGAGACAATTGGCAGAACCAAGACAAGAAATAGTTGTAGCTATGCCCAGTTCACCACTTTTGCCACTAAACTCCAGTAGAAACTAAGTACTTTAGGGGCTGTTTCAGTCAGTTCAGGCTGCTGGAACAGAATACCACAGACGTACACACATGTATTTCTCCCAATAATGGAGGCTGGCAGCCTGAGATCCGGGTGCGAGCACAGTCAGGCTCTTGGGGAAGTCCCTCTTCCTGGTTTACAGGCATTCATCCTCTCCCTTTATCTTCACATGGCAAAGAGAAAGATCTTTCTCGTATCTCATCTTCTAAGGGCACTAATCCCAGTCATGAGGGCTTCACGCTCATGACCTAGTTAGCTTCAAAAGGCCCCACCTTCTAATACCATCGCATTGGGGGTTAGGACTTCAATATATGAATTTGGGGGTATGCAAACCTTCAGTCCATAAAAGGGGCCTTAGGAATGAGCAAGTGAGCCAATGTCAACATCACACCACTCTAAATCAGGAGCCAGAAGTAATTCTATGGTTGTATCTCTCCTTTCTCATAATCTTGGTTTCAGAAAGAATATGATAAACCAGGACAATCAGATAACTAGACCACAGAATCAAGGCAGTAAATGGACCATAGGCACAAAAACTAACATTTGTTGTCAACAAGATGCGTTTCTAGAAAAACCATTGCTCTGGACACCATGGAGGTAGCAGCCAACTGTAGCTTATGTATCTCCCTCTTGTTTTTAGCTGTAAATGGAATATCCCTGCCAGTCGAAAGTTTTCTGATGGATTTTTACCTCCATCTCCAACAACCTTCTTATTTTCATCTCTAATAATATTGACATGAGACTGATTCTGGGAATATTCCAGGGAAGGCCACTTATCACACTAACAGAAACCATTTCACTAACACAGCATCTCAACCCAATGGTTCTTTCAGGTTTCTCCTACTTCCTTTCATTTTCTGCCTTTGGTCTTGGTTCCCTCTATGTCTATTTTTCCTCCTCTGATCTCACCAGTTCTCTCTTTCTTGCTTCCTTTGATTGCCATCTACATAGTAGGCTAAGCATTCTGAACATTGTCAACTTCCCCTTAATAACCCATCCCATTAGTAACAACATAATGTTTACTGAGTACCTGCTGTATGTTAGGCATTGTGCAAATTTCTTTAAGTGCATTTTCTCATTTAAATATTACAAGTGCCATTATCATCCCCATTTTGCAGATGTAGAAACAGGTTCAGAGAATTTAAGTTGGTAGTAAGGGGTAGAGCCAAATTCTAACCTAGACCAGTCTGCTTCCATGGCCAAGTAAACCACTATGCATAGGACACGCATACATTTAGAAGCCTTAAAACATATATATCAACATTTCCAGTTTTAACCATTTCTCAGTGAGAACAAACTCCATATTATTACAATAGGACCCACTGTGTCTGTGTGCCTCTTATGAAAGGAGTACTTTCAAATGTAATAATGTAATTCATTCATATAGGTTAGCATTTAGAGAATGAGTCCACATTAACTTTACCACACCAGGAGATCCAAAATCTAATTATTAGGAGTCCCCCAAAAAGAAAAAGGAGATGATGAAGAAAAAAGAAGTAATACAAGAAAGTTTTCTAGCACCAGAAGGCATGAATCTCAGGCCCACTGAGTTCCCAACACAGTAACTAGAAAAGAAAATTAAAGATAAATGGATACTCCAGGCATGGAAATTCAAACATTGGGAGTAAAAACAAGACCCTCAAAGCTTGCAGAGAGTAGAACAGGTCACATAGAAAACAATAGCTTCAGACTTCTTAGCAGCCACAAACAAGAATTCACAAGATAATAGAGGCTTACCTTCAAAATTTTGAGTTAAACATGTTTGGCCTACAGTTCTTTGCCAAGCCAAACTAGGCACCAAATGTGAGGGCAGAGCAAAGTTTCCTTCATGAAGTTACTTCAGCAAAATGGGAGCTGAAACCAAGAATGAGGAAGACATGGAATCCAGGAGACAGGAAGCAATAGTGTGGAGCCAAAGACAATCTCCAGGGTAACAGGGAAGGGAAGGCCCAGGATGCTAATTTTGCAGCAGGGAAACAAATCTGGTTAGAATAGGAAAACAGAGGACTCTAGGAAGCAGGTCATCAGGGGAAAAAAAAAAAAAAAAGAACTTCTGATATATCTGATAGGTTTGAACATGTGGAAAACGGAGAGTTTGATAGAACCATTGGAGAATGTAGGAGGACAATATATGAGACAATTGACAGCTCCAGAAAAACAAAATGTTGTCTAAGGATGAAAATGTGATGACAATTCATTACTTACCTCAATAATGAGTCATATTCATATAGTTATAATAAAAACACTAAACATGGGTTTAACTAAGGTAAATATAAGATGTGTGCAAGATCTGAATGATAAAGCAAAATAACTTTATTGACAGAATAAAAGAAGGTTTGAGTAAAGGAGAGGTATGTATGTGCATATGCATCTTGATAAATACACTGGATTTTATAAAGGTGATAAATTTCCCAAATTTATGCCAAAATATAAAATGTAATATTTTAAATATAATCTGGTCTGTTGGTTCTAAAGTTCTAAAAACTAAATAGGTGAGAACTGCAAAGACAGTTAGGGTGACTTTTTCCAAGATAGAGAAATTTACCATAAAGTTTCAGTGATTCTGACATCAACCAAAAACAGATCTAGGTCACAGATGGGAATTAAATGTTTGATAATTAAAGTGTTTAAAAGCAGTGGGAACATAATAAATTATAGAAACCAAAAGAGTTTTTGCAACAAACTGCTCATGATGAATAAATAGTGAATACTAATGTGGAGAAATAGACACTCTCATGCATTGCCAGTTGGAGTGCAAGGTGATTGAACTTTGGCAATATATATCAAAATACCATGTAATTACCCCTTGAACTTGTGATCCTATTTCTTGGTATTATTGCTTCAAAATGTAATATGTACAGAAATATTTGTTGCAAGATTTTTTATTATAGCAAAAGATGGAAAGAGACATACATGTGATGAAATGTGATTTCCAAGAAACACTTTTAAGTGCAACAAAGAAAATACAAAGTAATATGTAAATTATACTTACATTTGTGGAAAAAGAGGAACAATTGTGAGTGTATATATATACACATATATGGATATGTATCATCTATACACATGTATTTACTTATCTGTAAAATACATATATTTGTTTATTTCTGTACAAAGTATCCCTGGACACTGATGACATTAGATTTCCCAGTGAAGGGAATGGATAGATGTAGAGCTGGGTCACAAGTGTGAGATAGGGACTTTTCTTGTATACCCTTTCATGGCTCTTAAATTTTGAACCATGTAGCCATAATGCTATAAATAAATCAGAAATTTTTAAATATTAATATAAATCAATCAGTATATGATGGACTTTTCATAATAGGTTTTGGGACTGTGTGATTTGGCTAATTCTTTAATATTCGAGTTCAGTATTGCACGCATAAAGGATTCCCTGACACAGCTGTCAGGCAGAACTAATATGTCTCCTTCTCTGGCACTTTGCACATCATTCTGTTGCAGCATTTATCACATAGTATTATAGTTAGCTATGTATATTTCTGTCTTGCTTATGGGGCAGGAATGGATGGATATCCATAGTTCACTTATTCATTCACTCATTAACTAACTACTAGAGAAGGTGTTTATTGAGCCCTATATTATTTGTGCCCAATCTGGCAATTGACATATAAGAATTCAATGCACTGTTTTTGAATAGATGCATGAATAAATGAATAAGGTGAATTCAGTAATTCATCATAAAATTCATGATGATAGCTCCTTAAAATTGGTATTGTCTTTAATTATGAAGACTCCATATTTTCTTCCCTCAAAACTTAAGCTGTCATGATCAAGTGGGGTTCCTTCCAGGAGCACAGGATGATTCTACATATACAAATCGATCAATGTGATACACCACATAAATGAAATAAAGGATAAAGATCATATGATCATATCAATAGATGCAGAAAAAGCATCTGCACCTTTTGATCAGATACAATATTCATTTAAGATTAAAACAACTAATAAAATGTGTATAGAAGGAAAGTACCTTAACATGATTAAGGCCATATTTGATGCACACTCAGCTAATATCATACTTAATGGTGAAAAACTGAAAGCTTCTTCTTCAAGATCAGGAATAAGACTGCAATAACCACTGTTATTCCACATAACATTGGGAGTCCTAGCCAGAGCAATAAGACAAGAGAAAGAAATAAAAGGCACCCAAATTGGGAATGAAAAAGTTGAATTGTCACTTTTTGCAGATGACATGATTCTTCATATAGAAAACCCTAGAGACTGCCAAAAAAACAAACAAACAAACAAACAAAAAACTATTAGATACAAGCAACAAATACAGGAAAGTTCCAGGATACAAAATCAATGTACAAAAATCCATTGTGTTCCTATATACTGCCAATGAAATTATAGAAAAAGAAATGAAAAAACACACAATTTCTTTTGCAATTGCAACACAAAGAATAAAATACCTAGGAGTAAACTTACAAAGGATTTAAAGGACCTATACACTGAAAACTAAAGACATGATTAAAATAAATTAAAGAAGACACAAAGAAATGGGAAGATATCCCAGGCTCATGGATTGAAAGAATCAACATAGTTAAAGTGGCCATAGTATCAAAGCAATATTCACATTTAGTGCAATCTCCATCAAAATCCCAGTGGCATTTTTTAAAGAAATAGAACAAAAAATCATCACATTTGTATGGAATTACAAAAGACCTCAAATAGCCAAAGCAATCCTGAAAAGAAAAAAAAAGAACAAGCTTGAAGGTATCACACTCCCTGACTACAATTTATACTACAAAGCTACAATAACCAAAACAGCATGGTATTGGCAGAAAAACAGGCACACAGACTACTGTAATAGAACTGAGAACCCAGAGATAATCCCACAGATATATGGGCAGATAATTTTTGACAAAGGAGTCAAAAACATACAATGGAGAAAAGAAAGCCTCTTCAATAAATGATGCTGGGAGAATTGGAAAGCCACATGCAAAAGATGAAATTTGATTGCCATCTGTCACCATATATCAAAATTAATTCAAAATGGCTCAAAGACCTAAATATAAGACTTGAAACAATAAATTATATACAAGAAAGTATAGGTACTAAACTTATGCACCTTGGGTTCAGAGAGGATTTTACGAATTTGACCTCAAAGGCAAGGGAAATAAAAGCAAAAATAAATGAATGGGACTATATCAAACTAAAAAGCTTCTGTACAGCAAGAGAAACCATCAACAAAACAAAGAAGCATCCAACCAAATGGGAGAAGATATTTGCAAGTAACAACTGCAATAAGGAATATCCAAAATATATAAAGAACTCATACAACTCAATGACAGAAAAACAAACAATCCAATTAAAAAATGGGCAGAGGACCTGAACAGACACTTCTCCAAAGAAGACATACAAATGGCCAACAGATATATGAAAAAATGCTCAACTTCACTAGCTATCATAGAAATGCAAATCAAAACCACAATGAGATAACACCTCACACCTGTTAAAATGGCTATCATCAACAAGACAAATAATAACAAGTGTTGTAGAGGCTGTAGAGAAAAATGAACCCTCATACACTGCTGGTGGGAATGTAAACTGGTACAGCCACTATGGAAAAGAGTATGGAGGTTCTTCAAAAAATTAAGAATAGAATTACCATATGACCGAGCAATCCCTCTCCTGGGTATCTACCCAAAAAAATCTGAAAACATTTATCCATTAAGACATATGTGCTCTGATGTTCATTGCAGCTTTATTTATAGTGGCCAAGACATGGAAACAACCAAAGTGTCCTTTGATACATGATTGGATAAAAAAGATGTGGTATATATACACAATGGAATACTATTCTGCCACAAGCAAAGATGAAATACTGCCATTTGTAACAACATGGCTGAATCTTAAGATCATGTTAAGCAAGATAAGTCAGAAAAAGGCAAGGACCATATGAGTTCATTCATAACTGGGATATAAAACTGAAAGCAACAACAAACAAACAAACAAAAACTCATTGACAGAGACAACAGTTTAGTGGTTACCAGAGGGTAAGGGGAGGAGGGTGGTAGATGAGGGTAAAGGGGGTCAAATATATGGTGATGGAAGGAGAACTGTCTCTGGATTGTGAACACACAATGCAATATATAGATGATGTATTATAGAATTGTACATTTGAAATCTATATAATTTTACTAACCAACATCACCCCAGTAAATTTAATAATATTTTTTTTAAAAAGTTAAGCTGCATTCATGTTGAATATACATTCGAAATTTTCTATGAAGAAAAGTTTTAATTCACCTACAGAAAGATTAAACATATGCATTCAGAAACAAAGGAAACTCTAAATTTCCTTCAAATACTATTTTATTACCTTCTTTCTTGGTATATTTGCATATTTTAATATTTGCAAATATAAAATTTTATCAAACAGAATAGACAGACATCAGAATAAATTAGCATTTTTAATGCAAAGTGTTTCATAATTACAAAATATCATGAATCACTGGGGCACAATCTTTCCCACAACAATTCTGAGAATTAGGAAATTTTGATAGAGATAAGTAGATAAATGCAGCATGAATTAATGATTCCTACCAAATTATACAACATGTCAGTAGCACAACTGGATTTCACCCAAACCAATCTATGCTTTCATATCATTATATCATCTATTTCCTCTGTCAAATTATAAACTATGTTTAGGCTGAAAGTAAAGAGTTCCTAGATACACGTTGGAAAACTGACCTAAACCACTCTACTAACAGAGCGATTTGCTATTGGAAGAGTAAAGTCCTAGCTGGGGACTGATGATCCCTGTGTCAATGGGGATTTTGTTTAAAACAGATGATTGTGGTTGTTGTTGTTTTTTTTTACGAACTCGTGAGATCTATGAAAAAAGATTTGTCAACATCAAGACTTTCTAGGGAGTCAAACGGTCTCTCAGCTCCCTTTGCACATCTCTATGATAGCCACTGTATCTCACTGCATTGTAACAGATTTACACCTTCTTTCTTGCCTGTCCCCCACCCCCGCCCTGTTCCTTGTGAGCGCTGCCCAAGAAGGAGTTATGTCATCATATTTTTCATTTTTAATCTCCGGTGCTCAGCCTAGTGCTAGGCATGTAATCGTACTTCAAAAATGTGCAGACCAAAAGACACAGCTCTTGGCTGTTCCCCTGAGCTGCAAATTCAACGAACACACATACCAATAAACAAAATTTCAGTTCATTCCCCTAAAAAAGAGTGGGTTACTAGATAACTCGTAATAATACTGCATCGTAATAATATTGTATTGTAATAATATTGTCAGTTCTAAAGTTATATGATTTTATGTGAAGTGTGAGGGAGGTAGGGTGATGACAGACAAAAAAGAAATAAAACATAAAATATAACAGCATTAAACCCTTACCATGCACCTGAACCCATGCTAAGAAAGGTCTTTATATTCATTTTCTCATTTAATCCTAGATTGCCCCTGAGATGTAGAAACTATTTCTATCCCCATTTCATGCATGGAGAAACTGAGGTTCAGACTGGTGAACAATTTGGATAAATTCACAGAGCTAGTCTAAGGAGTTTCTGTGTTTCAATCACAACTCTGTTTGGACTCCACATAATCACAGTCCCCAAAAGATGGCTGTGTTCAACAGCAACCTGAAAATGGAGATTTAGCTATAGCATGTCCGTACTAAGGATAGATTAATAATATGATTTATTGCTTATGAGGAAATCTAATTTTTCTAACTATATAATATATTTCCCTTCCCTTTTTCCTGGACTTTGGAAGGGCATAAATATTTAATCAGCTAGTTCTTTTTATCAGACTTACTGTATGCTGAGAGATGGGTGACTCTGGGTGGGCTTAGTCAGCAGCTGTAAGTAGGTCTGCACTCAGGATGGACAAATTCAATGCAAAATTTTTTCCCACTAATACATAATTTGCACTTAAAGTTATGAAGAGCGTCTGACACAACATAGCTTTCCTAAACTTTATTTGTAACTAAACTTTATGTAACCTTCAAATCATCACAGCATTTAAGGGTTCTTCCATTCTATCAATCCACTGCTATTGGGAGACCTACCTAACTAATGTGCTGTAAAAGACACCAAGAAGGTCAAGATCTCTGCCTTCAATAAACTTACTTCCCGCAATGGTGGGCACATGTGTATGCAACCAACACATGAATGTTGGTTGAACAGGGAGCTTATTCTATACCATGGCAGCGCTGGAATGCAAACATAGACCTCTCTGTGACTAAAGTGTGGACTCTTAGCAGCTACAGCATATACAGCTTCCCAGTTGATAAGGTCCTTGCTATCAAGGCCTGGATTATGTGCTTTGTAGTAACGTCATTCTGCCATACACAGAACATTGACGGTAGTAAGGAATAAAGACTCCTTAGGTATTAAAGAACATTCCCTAAATTGAGGCACTGAGACAAGCACAGCATCCTTTCTGTGGTGTTCTGTCAAACGAAGCATGACTTGAGACTGGTCGTGAGGAAATAGCAGGGAGACCCAGGTTGAAGGTCATTCTGAGGATCAGTGGTGTCTAACAGAACTTTCTGCAATGATGGAAACATTCTGTAGCTGTGCAGTCAATTTGGTAGCCACGAGCTACACGTGCTTATTGAACACTTGAAATGTGGCTAGCATGACGGGGAAGTAAAGTTATTAATTTTTTTCAATTTTACTTAATTTACATTTAAATAACCACATGTGGTTGGTGGCTACTATAATAAACAGCTCAGCAATAGACCCTCCGCTGTGTGTTGAGAACATGAAAGACAGAGAAAGACTGAACTGTATGCAGACTGGAAGAGACTAAAGAGACATGACTACTAAAGGCCATCCTGGACCAGAAGGCAAAAGAGTCATAGTTAGGACAGTTACCAAAAAAGAATAGTCTGTGTTTTTTGACAGATGTGTAGTGTCATTATTGATTTCCAGACTTCGAGGCTTGTGCAATGGTCCTGTAGGAGAATGTCCCTGTTTTTGGTAAGTTGGGGTAATGGGGAATACTGTTTTCAGCTTGCTCTCAAATGGTTAAAAAAAGACTAATCATAATGGAAATGTAATATACATGTGTTAGATGTAAATATATGTAGATAGTATAAACATATATGTATTTACACACTTGTGTATGTACATGCATAGATACATACATACATATACACATACATACAGAGGGCAGGAGGGAGAGAAAGAGCATGGAGGAAGGAGGGAGGAAAAAAAGAGAGTTGGAGCAAATATAGTGGAATGCTTAACAGTGAGAAATCTGGATAAAAGGAATATGGGTGCTCTTTGAACTGTGTTTCAAGTTTGAAATTATTGCAATCTAACTTGAAGAAGAATTAATAATAAAAATCCTTTGGATGTTTCCTTTATGTGTCTTTAATCAACAAAATTCATTCATTCATTCAGCAAACATTTATTAAGTATCTAGTTTGTGCGAAGCACTTTAAAGGATACACAAGTGAATAAGATAGTTCTCTGCCCTTAGGGAATGTACGGTCCATTTACAGATTTCCTACCGCGACCCTATTGGTCCTACTTCTTCCCTTTGAGGCTATAAAAAACAAGTCTGACTTCTGCATGACAGTTCTCTGCATATTTTGAAACAACTGAATCTTCTTTTCTCAAAAGTAAGATAATAAATCCCCACTTTTTAACAACCCCTCAGGATGTCAGTCACAGTCCTGTGAATTTGTGAAGAGTTTCTGGTATCTTTCTTAAAGTGTGATGAGCCTAAATGAGCCCAACATTCTTCATGTCACTGGGTTAGTGTCAAGACAGGGGCGACCCTTGGCTCCTGCTTTTAAAACAGATATGCGCCCACTAATAGACCCTGAGAAGTTGTTTTGGAGTAAGACAACAGCATGCTACGAACTTACATTGAACTTACAGACAACGAAAAGCTCTCCTGCTTAGGCCATTCCCTATATTATTGTCAGGTACTTGGTTTTTTAGGATCCAAGTGTGGACCTTCCATTTCATCACCGTTGTGTGGCTTTTCTTAGAGTCCAGTAATCACGCTAGTTTGTGGAGGTCCTTTTTGTTTCTGACTTGACACGCAAAATATTTTATATGCCTCCCAGCTTTATGTCATTTTTCATCGTAATGAGATTAATTGCTATGTGATTACTATTAAAATTTAATTGCAATAACTGCTGTAAAATAAATTAGAAATGATTTATGGAAGAGATACATTAGGAAAGATATTAAAATATAGAATTATAAAAATGACTGAAAAGATATGGGTGTGTATGAAGAGAAATGGAGAAAGACAGAGAGAGAAAAAGAGATGGAACACGTTGAAGAGAGAATCACAAACTAAGCAATTGGTAACATACAGAAGAACAGGATTTTCACCCATGTATCAAAACTGATTGCTCCAGAGAGAGGCACAGGTATCCTAAGGCACTTAACAACAAGAGCTATTTTTCATGATTCCACTTGATCAAGATATTGGAATATGCCATCTAAAGTTGGTGTGCTTGAGCTATAGTAAGTAAGATCTTAAATCTGCTGCCTAAAATTTTTAATAATTCCTCCCTCACCTAAATAGATCCATGGCATTGCAGACAATAATCTCTATATCTGGTCCATGCCTTAAAATTTTACCACCCTTCTCTGCATGGAGAAATCAAACGTGGATATGCTGGACTCCAAAAATAAGAAGGGACTTGCAGTTCCCAGAACAGATAAAGCTCTACTTGCCTCCACACCTTTGCACATATTCTCTCTGCCTGGCACCCTTCCTTCCTTCACCTGACAAAGCCTTGGCTCAAGGCTTAGTTAAGGCATCATTACTTTGAAAATATATGTTTCCACCCCTCAATCTCCACTTATGTGACATGTCTGTCTGTTTTGCACATATATTTGACGGAGAATTTCTCTTATATTATAATTATCCCTTTGCCTCTCTTTACAAGCTCCTGTAGAAACTAACAGAGTGTCTGGCATATAGTAGATGCTCAATCAATGTGTGCTGAATGAATGCAGGAAAGAAAGAACGGGTATAGAATATCAGTCTGAAATCAGGTTATTATATTAGTTAGGACTCTTGGTTGCCAGTATGAGATACCAAGTGGGAAGGGGAACCATAGGGATGTCTCTCAGAGAACCTAAAAAAAAAAGGGGGGAGCCAGACCCCTGGAAAGTCTGAAACCAGAAACTCAAAAGGCATCAGAATACTTTTATTCTCTTTTATTTCTACTTTTTTCAGATCATCTGCTTTGCTCTTCTTTCTGGCTGCAGAATAGCTTTTTGCAGTCCCTTGACCGCTGCTGTTTACATCTGAGACTTCTAGCTGCCTACCATGCCTGGCTAACAACCTCTCTATCCAATTCCACATGTCTGGGTGCGGAGGAAATGTGATTGACCCAGGTTGCATCAGGTACCAGTCACTATCCAATCGTGCAAGATCAGGAAGGAGAGGGCAGCATGGTGCAAATATGGCCACTGGTGGGTTGTCTACGCCTGTGTGTCGAGGTAGATAGGGCATTCTCAGAGATGGGGGAGTGGCTTCAGAACTGAGTGGACATGCAAACATTGTTTAGTATAGGCTATCAAAGTTGTCACAGAATGCAGTGAATTGCTGCAAGTCGGAGAGTTTTGGTCCACAATCCTGGATGTTACAAAAAGGAATTCTATGACGGTTTTACGGTGAAATAGCAAAAAAGTTGACTTTTTAAAAACCATGGTCAGTTTGGGGCAGGCCTGTCCAGAGCATCCATTCTGTGACTCAGATTAGTATGAATTATATGTGGAGGAGTGTAGAGTACAAATGACTGTGCCAGTGGGAAGAACATCTTGGAGTAAAACTTCGTAATTTATCTCTTGAAAATCTGCATTTATGTCCACTGGTGCTTTGCTCTGCATTTTTTCCCTAATGTTTTACATTACAAAACACCCAACTAGTTTTTTGATAGCATTTTCAAAGAATAATGAGCAATTGATTTTACTGAAGCATTGAGTATGTAGAGGAAGCAGCAGAATGAATATAAAAGTTCCAAAGTTAATCTAGAGAGTTGAGATAGGAATCTTTAGTTTTTCTGAAAGAAATTTTGAAGTGTTGGAAATGGTTGATTGGAGAAATGGCATGATTAGAAGTACATTTAGAGATCGTTATGACAGTGGTACAAAGAATGAAATGAATTAGAAGGTTATGAATTAGGAGGCCTTCTCCTAATTCATAACACGTTCTCCACGTGATATTAGGTGGATCTCAGATTACTTAGAGCCCATTTATGACCCTATATTAAGAACCTATGGATTAGAGAAACATTGAAAGTAAAGTCAAAGAATAGATAGAACTTTGAATCAGACTGGATGTGGAGGTGAGGGAGCTTCTGTCAAAAATAATATGGCAGGTTCAAGCCTGGATGACTAGAAAAATGTGTGTTGGTCATTACCAGAAATGGGGAAGAAACTGGAGGCCAGGTAAACAAGCAAGGTTTACCATGTGGGGAGGTGTGAAGAAAATGTACCCAGTTTTAAATACTTTGTCACTAAGATTCTTGTGGGACAGCCATGTGGACACGGGGTGCACATCTACATTTGTTGAGAATCAACTGTTTCCCAGGTAGTTGATTTAAGTCACTGAATGATCACTGAAACCTCAGGAGAAAGCATTTTCTTCATGTTACACATGAAGCCTCTGAAGCCTTGAGACGAAGTAAACTGCTCAAGGTCATTCAGTTCATTGGAAATCTGAGTGAGACTTCAACGCTAAGGGTGCTGGACTACAAACTGGTGTGCCTCAACTATCACACTGTGCCTCCTTGCAGGTGGCTGCAAAGACCAGGCTAGAGCTTCCAATTGCCGTTCTAGTCAGTGCCAAATACTTTAGAGCTGACTTGTTCTGTAAATGTTTTTTGCATTCATCTGGTCTCCACATGGAGGTTATAAATTCTTTAAGGGTAGAGATGGCATCATGAATTTCTCTTGCCTCCTTTCACAGGACTTCATGGGGTTCTGGACACAGAAGAAGCCTCCCTGAATACTTTGATTGATCAATGATTCTGAGCCCTGGTGATTATTGCATAGCATCTTTCTGTTAAGGTTGTAATCCTCATGAATCATTCATCTGGAGGCCTTCTCCTTGGGTCGAGTAGCAAGGATAACATAGGAGGGGAAGAAGGAGCATGTAGAAATCGTAGCAAAACAACCATGTTCCTTCTCCAGTCTTACCTCCTCTCAGTCAGTTTTCTATGTTCACCAGAGGCATTAATGGGATTATGAGGGGCAGTGCCCAGCCATGCTTGCTGGTGGCATCCCTATGCTATATTGTCAGTGCTCCCACCACAGAGCTTCACCATTCTTTCTTGTAAGATTCATTAAATATCCCAGCCACGACTTAGCTGCATTTTGACATTTGAAGAACTCAAGTCTGCTGACCTCATACGTCTGTCCATAAGTAACTTGTGACTACTACCTGAGGTAAGAAGTTAGAGAAGTGATTTGCAGAGATCATCAGACACACAAGAGAATTATTGAGGCCTTAGCATGCTTTCCGAGGAATAAAAGCAATTTAAAATTGTCAGCTGGACCATTTCCTCCCCCCCGCCCCATGATTTCCTAAAGAGTATAATGCTACCATTAATAATGGCTACAACTTAATTGTCTTACCTACTATTTTGGGAGCTTTCTAGGTGCTTTAAATATGTTGATTTATTTAAGACCAAAGATAGTTTCCTCAGATAAATGATTCTCTGGGTTCCTCTAAATTCTGTGCAGCGAAGCATAGGATGAAGGAAAAGAGAGAGGATAGCGAGAACCTATGCAGCTTAGATATGCAGCTTCTCAAAAGCCCCTGGATAATCCACACATCCTTGGTTTGTTTTCTTTTATGGGGGCCCAGGGCACCCTATTAACAACATCACACATAACTAGAACTGTATCTGTCTTGTTTACTATTATATCCCCAGTGCCTAAAATATAGTGGGTACTCAAAAGTATGTGTTAACTGGATAAATAGATGAATCATTGAATGAATGATTCCATGCAAGCCCTTCTTCATATACAGAACACATGGGTGGTATCCTAAGCTACTGATATGAGCAGTAAAAACAAGTGATTTTTGCCCAAGTATAGCATGCTATCCGTCTTTTCACATTGCCTGTATTCCATCATCAGACAGTGTCTGTTTTTAAATAGTAAATGTCTATCTACTAGCAAAGGCCTATCAGGCTCTTGGCTATTACTCAGTACTTAGAGAGGATCTGGTGAGCAAATCTCTTTCTGCCCAGACTGCTGGCTGAAGCATGGCTATAGTCAGAGAGCTGAAGGGACGAGGAAGAGACAGGGGTACATTTTATGCGTCCAAGAAGAGTCAAGGACAGACATCCCACCTGCATCTATTGTTATTCCCTAGAGTAGGGCCCCAAACTGTAGCTGGTCTTGGGAGAATCTAAGGACCCAGAGGCCATGAGCTGGCCCTCAGGATGTAAAGCTGAAAGCACAACTCTGAGCCGTTCCAAGGATGGGGGAGTTTAGGGCAAGAAGAGTTGAGCCAAAGGGAGCTTGTGCCAAGAGCTGCTGTCGCAGTAGCAGACAGCAGCCATTCAGAGTTTACAGAGCAAAGAATGGCTGGGAACATTTTACACCATATACATCCATCCTCTCTTAACCTAGGAAACTAGAGAAAATTAGAGATGATCGATCAATCGTAATTCTCTTCCCTGATAAAAGACAATGACGATTACCTGCTGAACAACAGTGAGACCAGATCATATTTATAACGGTTTCTTTGCAATTGTACCCATATTCCAGTATCTTTAGTGGGCAGCAAGAAGTAGGCAGAGGCTGCAAATACCTAATGCAGAGAGTAAAGCTAACTTTTGACCACATTTTCATTTTCTTCTTGCCCCTGGCCCACAGATAGACTAAATTTCTTAGCCTCTCTTGTATTAGTTCTCAGAAACAGAATAAGAATGGAAGGAATATGTGCTGGTTCAGGGCCAAGGCATTATAAGAAGCAGATGTGCTTCCTCCTTACTCTGTCTCCCATCTGTACGCAGCCAATGGAAGATGGCAAAGCTATGGTATTGAAGAGGCCTCAGTTCCTGAATTACCACATGGAAAAAGCCAGGTGCTGACAAGTAATGCTGGCCTCGAATATCATTCAACTTGGATGACTGGATGCACAAGAAATAAGCTTTTGTTGTGTGGAGCCATTATGCAATTTAGGTCTGTTTGTGACAACATCCTAGCTCATCTTAACTAATACATGCTCCAAAATACATTCCCCCGACTTATGAAAACAGATGATTGAGCAAAGTTCAGGAAGAAGACAGGACTCCTTGGAGAGGGAGGCCCAGCCTCTGTGATTACATTTAACAAGATCACACATGCTTTGGAAAGCAGCACTCATCAGCAAGAGACAGTTTCTAAAGTAACATCCATGACATACACCTCTTGCTGGTGTCATTAGGGTGCTGGGAGTAATTGCAATGAAAGAAACACTCAGGGTAAGATAAGACCATATAATAGGGGGTGTGATGAAATGTACCAAAGCATAAATGTTCAAGGAAAAACTGAAAAATTGTGTCTAAGTCTACAAACATGAGATTCAGTCCTAAGAGTTTAAATGGAAAGCAAAAACATCGGGAGCTTTTGCATAGTCAAGCGTACTCTTCCCGCTCAGCTCATTTCTACCACCTCCTTGATCATATGGTAGGGACGAAGATATTACATCTGAAAAATTCAATGCTATTTGCACATCAATTTCCAGTCCACTAATGTATGTTATTAGGTAGTGGTGTCAAATTCCTTTGAATATCCAAAATGATAAAACCCAGAAGGTAATTTGTCTTTGAGTTTTGAAACATGGTATAAAGGGCTGGACTTCCAGGAATAGTAAACTTATAACAAAATTATTATAATATTGTCTAAGGGCTTGTTCTCAATTTAGAATTCCCCAAATCGTAGTAACTCCTCAAAAGTAAGAATGGAGGTGGGGGCTCATTAGCTATTTTCAGAATTTTAGAAAGCTCTAATGGAATCTATATATTTATCAGAGATCACGTTGCATTGACTACTTAAAACCCTTGTGTTCTTTAATTTGACTGGAAATATATTGACTAACATGACAGCAATGCTTGCTGTCTTGTGTTGATCAGAAACTCTGATCACCCATTTTAGATGTCTTAAATTAAAATAGACTAGAAAAACACTAATCATGTTAGACTAAGTCTTTTACAACATGGGGCCTTGTTATTAAAAGAATAACAACAAGCCTTTTGTAGGGAATAAGTTTAACTTGAGTCAAAAGTCAGGCTAGAACTGAGGCATTCAGCCCTCTCTTTAGATCCAAAAGAAAAAAATGAATGTCATCAGCACAGACTACCCCGATCACCTATTTCTACTCATCTCTGAAATGGAGGTAATAGCTCCCTTGACATCGGTCTTTTTTATGGGCATTCTAAGAAAATTGGTAAGAACGTCTATATAAAGTGTACATATTAGGAGGCAAGAAGAAAAGGTGATAGGGAGAGAGAAAGATATGTATGTACAGTATATATATATATATATACATATACATATATATGTATATATATATTCTCTCTCTCTATGTGTGTGTGTGTGTGTGTGTGTGTGTGTATATATATATATATATATATATATATATATATAGCCAAAAAATGTATACACATTTTAAGAAAGGAAAAAACTGTATTAAAATTATGCTGATGGTAACCACTTTGAGCACCTCTTGTATTGGTACATATTGAATATTACAGTTTTAATACAGTTTTTTTCCTTTCTTAAAATGTGTATACATTTTTATCACCCTCTGTGTGTGTGTGTGTGTGTGTGTGTGTGTGTGTGTGTGTATCTCCTCATGTAATAATAGGAGACAGACAGAACTACTCTAAGTGTGTGCTTTTCTCCCACTGTGGAAATAAACAGAGATCACCCAAATGAGAACAAATAGGCTATTTATTCAGAGCGTGCTACCTGGCTAGGGATTCAGCCTCCATCCCTTGCATTTGGCGAAGACTCAGAGGCAGGCAGGGGAATGAGAAAGCTTTATAGTCACCAAAAAGAAAGACTTGGGGGGAGGGTTCTTGGTGGAGGCTGTTGGAATGCGGAAGCTGGAAGCTGACTAGAAGCTGGGGGACCTAGGTGATTGGTCTGGAGAGCATACTTGGCTTTCTCTCATGTTTGTCCTGAATTGCAAGCCAGGGTGGGGGCAAAAAATTAGAAAAGTTGTCAGTCATTGACCAAATGCTGACCTTTCTGGACTGGTTGCTGCAGTATTGAGGCTTGGGTTTCTATACTGGTTGCTACAGAGGTTGTATATCAGAATTCTATAATTCTATGTGATCTGGCCATTGCCCATTTAAATATTGTCTCTCACCCCTCTCACCCTGATACACACACTTATACTGAGACCCGGTTTTAGACCAAGGAGTTCATTCACCTTTTTTTCCCACTTTCTACCACCACCTGTTTCTATACCCTCCCTGTTTTTGGCCACCAGAGTTTTGTTTTGTTTAGCTATATTTTTATTTCCTTAGTTTTAATTTTATTAAATTTACTGGGTAACATTGGTCAGTAAAATGATATATGTTTCGAGTGTACAATTCTGTAATATATCATCTATATATATTGCATTGTGTTCACACCCAGAGTCAGTTCTCTTTCCATCACCATATTTTGACCCCTTTTCCCTTTTCTACCCTCCTCCCCCCTTACCCTCTGGTAACCCATAAACTGTTGTCTGTGTCTATGAGTTTTTGTTTGTTTGTTGCTTTCAGTTTTATATCCCACATATGAGTGAAGTCATATGGTTCTCAACTTTTTCAGTCTGACTTAGCTCACTTAGCATGATAATCTCAAGATCCATCCATGTTATCGCAAATGGCAGTATTTCATCTTTTCTTATGGCAGAATAGTATTCCATTGTGTATATATACCACGTCTTCTTTATCTCATCCTCTATTAAAGGACACATTGGTTGTTCCCATGTCTTGGCCACTACGAAAAATGGTGTGATGAACATGGGGGTACCTATATATTTACAGATAAATGTTTTCAGATTTTTGGGTAGATACCCAGAAGAAGGATTGCTGGATGGTATGGTACTTCTATTAATTTTTTTGAGGAAACTCCATAGTGTCTGTACCAATTATATTCCCACCAGCAGTGTATGAATGTTCATTTTTCTCCACAGCCTCTCCAACACATGTCATCCTTGCTTGCTGATGATAGCCATTCTAACAGGTATGAGGTAGTATCTCCTTGTGGTTTGGGTTTGCATTGCCCTAATAGAGTGAATTTGAGCATTTTTTCATATATTTGTTGGACATTTGTATGTCTTCTTGGGAAAAGTAACTGGTCATATCCTCGGCCCATTTTTGAATTGGATTGTTTATTTTTCTGTCATTGACTTGTATGAGTTCTTTACGTATTTTTTATATTAGCTGCTTATCGGAGGTGTTATTTGCAAATATCTTCTCCCATGTGGTTGGTTGCCTCTTTATTTTGTTGATGGTTTCTTTCTCTGTACAGAAGCTTTTTAGTTTGATATAGTCCCATTTATTTTTGCTTTTATTTCCCTTGCCTTTGAGGTCAAATTCATAAAATCCGCTCTGAGCCTAAGGTTCATAAATTTAGTACCTATGCTCTCTTCTATGCAATTTATTGTTTCAGGCCTTATGTTTATGTGTTTAAACCCAGAAATGAACCCACATGTACATGGGCAGATAATTTTCAACAAAGGAGCCAAAACCATACAATGGAGAAAAGCCTTTTCAATAATGGTCCTGGGAGAATTGGAAAGCCAGGTGCACAAGAATGAAACTAGATTGCTATATGTCACCATGTACCAAAATTAACTCAAAATGGATCAAAGACCTAAACATAAGACCACCCACCTTTAAGATGCAATGTCCCCAGCCCGCCTGCTCCTGGACCTTCCCCTGACTATGTGAGCACTGGCTTCACATCAGAGGCAGCTTACGTCCCAGTCGTTCTCAGTTCTTGGATAACACTTGTTTCAAGTAATTTTACTTTTCTTTACACTCCTGCTGCATTTAGAATTTGTGCCACATCATTAAACACTTGATTATAAAATGTTTTAAATTGATTCTCATTAGTTTGTTCATGTTAAACCTATCTTCCCAACCAAATTATAAATTTGAAGGCTCGTATCATCACTTATACTTTCTTTTATATTTCACAATAATTTGCAGTGCTGAGTCCAGGTAGTACATGCTTAGTAGATAATTATGAATTGAATATTTTCTATACACTATTCAATTGAAGGGATAAAAGGAAACTGACTCATAATTTTATCTTTCACTATTCCAGGTGCTGATTTCAACCTTAATCATCCCAATTTTCTTGGAACTGGAACATTTTGTGCACTAAACTTGCTGGATCCAGAAGGACATCTCTCCCATCAAGTGAAAAGGAGGATATACTCTAGTGATTTGCTTTTCAACTTATAAACGCTGTATAGCAGTGACCCTTCTGAAAAATTCCTGAGATACATATTGGGTGTTTCAACAAGAAAGATGTGCGGTCCTAGAGATCAGCGGAGAATGAAAGTCAAATGGCTACCTGAACATGTGGCAGAAGAAGTGGGATTTCAGGTGAAGTACTATATGAGTAGGAACACTTTTCTAATGAGAAATCTCTACATATTTCTGAGAGGACTTAAATAAACTAAGAATAGCAGCTAGAATAGAATCAAAGAGGAGAAGTTGTGAATATCTTTTCATCTAAAACCAAAACAAGGATATATATGCTCCATATTTGGTGTTTGGACAATCCAGCTATGTGTCTATGCACAAAACGTTATTCACTGATTCAGCTCTTTCTATCTAGTGAAGAGTCAGTGGTGTGCTAAAGTGGCTCATACGAGCTCATGAAAGCCAATTTTGCTGACCAGTTAAATCACTGATAGCTTGAAATCAGCCATGCCAGGAACACACCATGGACATTAACAAGCACTACAAAGGCCATTTCTTTGCCAAGCACAATAGTGGCAAAAGAATAGGGTCATCCATCTTCCTTTCCAGAGAGCACCATCAGGGAAGAGGGAGTTTACATGACAAATCCCGAATTTTCTAACTTGCGTAAAAAGTTCCCTAGAGTCAGAAATATACAGTGTTAGAGCTGGATGAGACCTTAGAGGAACTGAAGTCTAGAAATGAGAAGTGACTTGCTCAAGATCATGTAGGTGGCCTGGATCAGCCAGAAAGTCTGAGGAAACACCCAGTTTTCTTCTCTGTACTCATTACTTTCTGGTAATGAATGTAGTGCCTGATTATTCAGGATGGTATATTTTCCTCCCTCCTTCCTTTTACATCAAGGAAAGCTCCTGCTGGTAAGGCCAGGGCACTCTCTTGTGTCAGAGCCCAGCTCATAAAATGCTATTAAGTGAATTACTGATGACCTAATTCCCAGATGCAGGACACATTCCATTAGAGGCAGGCTCACTGCCAAGTAGTGTCAGCGATGACTGGATGGCAGGAATGATTGAAACCATCCTGCTTTGGATGGCTGGGCCTCAGAGAGTGCAGTTTGTGGTGGGGAGGAGATGCTCTTATTCCCCAACATCAGTCCTAGATCTTTTTTCTGGGAACTGAATTCATCAGCTTCAAAGAGAATTTTCTTGAAATAGCAAGGATCACTATTACAGATGCAACTAGAAGTAGTGCTCCCCTATCATTAATATCTAGAATCATCAGCAGATTTAACCACTATCATCCTTAACACTAACTTGCAAATATTTTTTTGCCATCCACCTCATTATTTCTTTCTTGCTTGTCATTACTCTCAGGCTGTCCATTCTTTCACTTCTACATGTTTCATTTTCTTAAAGCACAATGAGTTCCTATTTCACGATGTAATGGAGAAGAATAAGAAAAATGTGGACTATTTATTTTCAATTTACCTCGCTACTCCACAAATTAGAATTGGGGAAGTATTTGTGGGGGAAAACATCTTAAATCAAAACTAGACAAGTCCAATGTAGGTCATTCTCTAGCTGATATTTGCTTCTCTCAGAATTGGTTCAAAGATTAAACAAGATAAAGGACTTTGTAAGCTGAAAAGCAACAATATAAACGTAAAAATTTGTTAGAAGTTCAAAGAAACATGCAAAAGTATCGAAATTTGAAAGGAACTTTGGATTCAGGTAGGCTTTACAAGTGTGAGAAATGATGTAGCAAAACTGACACTGGACCAGGAGTCAGGGAACCTGGAGGCTGATGTTGGCTTCATCTCTAAACACCTCTAATATTAGACAGGTCACCCATCTCCTCCTGTCTCCTGCTTTCCCATCTCTGAAATGGAAAAGTAGACTGGATAATCACCAGACCCTTTCTAGCTCTGAAATTTCTATCTTTAAATCAGATTGAGAGTAAACTGGTAGATCCTAACCTATTCATTACGTGCCTAAGACTTCCTGTTCTATTTAGTTTTTAGTTCATCTCTTGTCCCTCCACTTTTTTTCCTTCTCTGTATTTCTATTATTTATGGCTCATTTTCTCCTTTATGATTTTATTTTTTTATGTACTGCTTTTGCTTCCAGCTATTAGCGATGTCAAGTGGGCACTCCTTAAATCACCAAACTCACTTCCAGGGACTGTTATGTCATACTGACTACACTACAAAGATACACTGTATAAGTGCATTTGACTGTGTTTAGATGAATGAGGTGCCCAAGTGTCTATGAGTGTTTATTTGAAGTTAAGAAGCCAGAAGGTTTTATTCAGTTATCCAGAAGCTCAGCAGAATGGCCTTAAAGGAAGTAAGCTAGGATTCTAAAGACACTGCAGTGAACCACGTGACTGAGAATGAAAAAATAAAAATGAATGAAAATAAGTAAACTCTTGGCATTCTGCGTTTTTACTTTTTTTCCCCTATCTAATAATTACTAATATTCTGCTGCGTTGCCAGAACTCTGGGGACATGTTTTTATTATAGGTATGCTCCTTAACCAACTGAAAGTAGGAGTTTGAAAACAAACTCTTAGTAACTAATATCTCCATGATACAGAAACTATGACTAATTTGAGCACATGTGGCTTTCTTTTTCTAAGAAATGATTGCCCTCCTTTAATCCTATTACTTTCTAATATCTTCCATCCAAAGACTTAAAGCCAAGAATTAGCCTTTGACTTCCACACCCTTTAAGTTATTCCTGAATTTTTCCTAATTTTGTAATGAAAATTAGAAAGCTTATTACTGAAAAACATGCACTAAACTCAGACCGTTAGTGATAAGTATTTCAAAAGTTTCTCCAACATTTGTGATGCTATTACTCACCTCTTCATTCCTATATATCATGACTCTGAGAAGTAGTTCTGACTGGCACAAATACCTCTTTTATTTCAGTCCTACCTCAACTAGACAAGTTTTTCAATGCCCTTCATGCTCATATAGTTCTTACTCAGCCTGAATCCATGTACTTCTTATACTTTTTTAAAAAGCTTTTCACAATTCTAGCCTTTGGGTCTGTTAAAATGAAACCATGAAATCTTGAACTTCTTATAAGAAAATATTATAGCTTAGTGAGTGGTAAAAATGGAATAGAGGCCAAGCTAAGACCAACAAAAAGTCCCTTATAATATATCACAGCAATAGAAACAATTAGTCATTAGAGAGAGAAAAAATTAAAAAATTAGCTAACTATGTCACTTGACAATTTTACAAAATTAGCATTTTATATCAGGCAATTTGCATAACTTATTTTCCTATTTTATACCTACAGAAGTTTTTCCTATACTTCTCTCTTCTGTATCGATTATAAAAGGCTAGATCTCAGAGGCATCTAATATAAACTGTTCTTTTCTTTCCTGTATTATAATTAGTTTCACCTTCCTTGGACTTCCCATGGTATTTATTAACTGCTGTCGGGCACTACTGGTCATTTGTGAGTGTGTCCGCCACCCCAATGGGAGAGCACTCCCCTTGAAGGCAAACACCGTCTCACTCATCTTGCACACACTTGGCTCATAGTAGACCTCAGGAAGTGTTTATTAAATTGAACTGGTTTCTCTTTGGAAGACCATCAGGCACTCTAATGGCTTATAATAGCTTTTTCTTTTTTCAAACAATTCCTCTTTTGGTGCAAACTCCACGTGACCCACAGTTATCTAGGGCAGTAAGTAATATTCAAGTGACTGTAGCAGAAAGCTGAGATTCCACCAGCGCTCTGGGAGTTGCAGTCAGAGATCAGCAGAGCCACCTGCTTAATATTTTAAAGAAGCGGCATAGCCCTTTCTTAGAGGTTTCTGCCATCAATCCCCTCTGGGGAGTCATCACTCAGCCACATTTAACATTCAGTAGGTCAGACCTATATTCAAGCTGACATCATCTGAACCCTTGTGCAATTCAATCTTGGCATATACTCATACTCTGCCTAGCCACCACCACCTCCTCCTCCCCCAATCTTTTGCTAGGGATTCAACCGCGAAATACCAGGTAAGCCTGAGTCCAAGAGCCAATGCTTTTACTTGGTGATGTTGTAGGGGGAGGGGTGGACAGTGAAAGACAGAGGTGTGACCCCTCCTCCACCAGCAGTGAACCTTTAAGATTTGCGAGTCTGGGTGAAGGGAAAACCCTCCCTTGCTGCTTGGAAATGAAATTGTGTAGCACTATCAGCCGGGAGCCGTCCTCCCCCGCAGCCCCCCAAGGACAGGGGGTTTCCAGTTGCCTGGGTAAATCTGTCCCTTACAACTTGAAATCAGACAGGAGTCTTTAGAAGATATTCCTCTCACAGGAAATAAACACCCCTCTGCCCCCTGCTGCCATCTCTTTTATTTCTCCTGTGAGCTTGAGATGACTAAGTAATGGCAGTGTTTCTTCTATTCCCCCTTTGCGTCCTTGAACACCCACAGGGTCACCTCCACAATCCGCCCTGCTCTGATTTCCTCCCTACTTCCTTTACATCCCCTTCCTCCACTTTCCTTCATTTAAATACAAACGCTAGGGTTTCCCCCTGCTCCGAAGCCTGAGCCGCCATTGACATCCAGTAGGGTCTCCATGGAAACCAGGAGGCATGTCATGGTCTCCTGCAGCCCCAGTACCAGATTGGGGTATAGAGGCTTGGCAGGGTTTGGGGAGCTGCAAGGATACTGCCCCTATACTAATGTGAACCTGGTGAGAAATAAAGTGCATTCAGGCAGAGAGATGTGTAAGATGAGTAAGAAACAGAAGGGGCTAAGAGGTTTTTCTCTCAATTTTGCTCTCATCATAGAAACCCTCAGAGGAGAAACAGTCCAAGAAATGCCAGGGTCCTCCTCTTCTCATATACCCTAAAGAGCTCAGCCCAATGTGGAGATTATTTAGTGGTATCAAGTTCTGTGTTTACTTACACAGATGCAGCTGCCACACCCTACTCACACAACACACTTCCCTGAAAGCACTTAGAATGGGTGAGAGAGCCAACACCACTGCACATCGCCAGTGTGCCTGAACATTCTACACATGATACCTCATTTTATTATGACCCTTAATTTTACAGACAAAGAAACAGGCTCAGAGATGTTACTCTTCCAAGTGGATACTTAGCAACAGCAGGAATTTGAGACCAGATCTGTGATCACCAAAGTCCAGATTCTTTTCCAGTTACAGTCTCATCTTCCTGGCCTTATATGTTGTTTCATAAAGAATTTACTGTAAGGGAATCTCTCCCACTTCTTCATAGAAAGAAGTAACCATCATGGCAACTGTTCACAAAGAGACTGGAGTGGATAGCCAAGAAAACTGAGTTGGGTCTGTGACGCTGTGGAAATGACTGAGTTGGGGACAGCTACAATGGCGTTACCGCTCCACAACAGTACCAAGAGCAGATCTGATAAAGCTCTTGAATGATGTACATGAGAGGGCAGTGGATAGCTAGTCTGCCCATAGCTTTATATCTGATGCAAAGTCTTGGGGAAAACCGGGTCTCCAGATTAGCTGTACCTTGGGGGATCCCTATTTCCCCTTCTCTTACTTGAGATAACACATCACAATTCTCCTTTGGTTCTTTTCCTTAGCATATCAAGGATCCTCCTGTTAGTTTCCTAGTACTGCTATAACAAATTCCCATAAATGTGTTGGCTTGAAACAACACAAATTTATTATCTAACAGTTCCAGACCTCAGAAGTCTAGCTGAACTAAAACGGAGGTGTGGGCAGTGTGCATTCCTTCCAGAGGTTCTAAGGGATTAATCCATTCCTTGCTTTTCAAAGCTCTTAGAGGCTGCCAGCATTCTTGGCTCATAGCCCCATCTTCTCTTAAAAAAACAGCAGTAGTATCACTCGCACCTCAGTTGTCCCACCTCCTTCTCTTGCTCTCACTCTTCTGCCTCCTTTTTTTAACCCTTGTGATTACATTGGGCCCACTGGGACAATCCAGGATAAACTCTCCATCTCAAGACCCTTAATTTAATTATACCCACCAAGTCTCTTTTGCCATTTAAGGGAATATATTCACAGGTGGGGGGGAGCGGTTACGATGCGAGTATGTTTTTTGGGGGGTGGCACTATTTGGCTTACCACAAACTACATGCCTTATTATTTTAAAAATGATGAACATTTTTCAACCTTTGTACCTCTTAAATTGTCACCAAACTTGTCCCTTTCCTGTAACAGCCAAGTTTTTGTTTTGTTTTGTTTACTAGTCTATACTTGCCGTCTCTATTTCCTCACCTACCATTTACTTAGCTCTCCACTACAATTGACTTGTATTCTTTTCATGATAAAAAAAAAACAAACAAAAAAAAAAACCTGTCCTGTCCAAGTTCAAAATTGCCTTCAAATTGCCAAGTTCACTGGACATTTACCAGTCTATTCTTAACTACAGATCAGCAGCTTGTAACGTCGTTGAACATTTTCTTCTTCACAAAACTGTCTTCTCCTGGATTCTAGGACAACACTCCTCCTTTTTCCTCCTTTCTCTTCCTACATCTCTGACTTCCTCTTAGTTCGTTTTGTGGATTTCTCATCATCTGCCTGTCCTAAAACACTAGCGCTTTCTAGAGTCTTGCTAACTCAAAATGTGGTCTGCAGACCTACAGAATAAGTGTTACTTAGCATCTTATTAGAAATGAATATCAGGTCCACCTCAGAGCTACTGAGTAAAAACTTGTATTTTAACAAGATCCTCAGGTGAATTGTACACACACTAAAGCTTGAGAAACACCAATTTGAATTTTTTTATTTCATCCTTTAATATGCTCCCTGGAAGATCGGACTTACTACTGCATCTCTAACCACAACCCCAAATTTATCTAGGTGTTCCACAGGCACTTCAAACTCACCACATTCAAACGAGCTCATCAGCTTCCAACCCACCATGTTCCCCGTTTTGGTGAACAACAAGTTCTCCATCAAGTACAAAACCTAGATCACAAAATCCCTTCCTTTTCTTACTCTTACATTCACACTGTCATCTTGTCATGTCAATTCTCAGAACTATCTTCTCACATTTGTAACCCCTACAACTGATATATGTCATGATCCTACCATCTATTACCTCCTAACTGGTCTCCCTGTCTGCAGTTATACCAGAGCCCCTCAATGACCACCACTCCTAGTGTTTGAAAGGGTTCTAGAACACACACACACACACACACACACACACACACACACACACACACACTCATACTTGATCAAAGCAGTCTCTGGTTTTAAAACCTCCCTATTATATTCAGAATAATGTCCTGACTCTTTAGCATGGTGACAAAAACCGCCTTGATTTGACCCTTGACTCTTTTTTGTCTCTTTCTCACCAATGTGGAGACACATGTATTCTGAACAATATGCATCCTTTGTACCACATAGCTTCACACATCTTTTTTTTTTATTGATTAAATCTTTATTAAAAAGTTACAATCTCTGTAGCAAAAGAATAAAGCATTAACTGAATTATTCACACATCTTTAGCTTGTGTAGTCCCTGCTGCTTGTACACTCTCTCCAATATTTTGCAGCTGATACATTTTTACTAAATCTTTCAGAACTGAGCTGAGACACCATATATTTTCCTGATTCTAATCTCACCTTATTCTCAGTAGAGAGGGGTATTCACTTCTTTATACATACCTATACCTCTTTATACATATATATGCTTCTCTGATGATTACACTTACCACAATATCTTGAAACTAAGTCCCTGTATATATTGAAAGCTCTCTAAGATGGTGATTTTTTATTATTTATCTTTATATTATTACCATTTAGCATAGTCCCTAGTATATAATAGGCAATCAATACATGTTTTATGAATTAATGAATCAAATAGACAGTTGATCAATTGATCAAACAGCAGCCCCCAGGTCTCAGATTACAGTGGCATAAATATAGGGATCCCTGGACACACAGCCCACTCAATACTCTACCAGCAATTTAAATTAGAAGCGATCTTCAAAACAATGGTTGTAAGGGTGCCTGAATACCCAAATAAATATCATGGTATAATGATACTTCCTCTGGTTTTTACATTACTTCCTAAATTAGCTGGAAGACTAAAAGACTTAAATATAAATCTGACTGCTGCAACATGATTACAATTCAGCTACTTGATTTTACATGTTAAAATGTTTGAAATGTAATAGTGTGGCTGATTTATACTTACATATTTTTAAAGAAATTGGTGGATTTCTTGTGTTTGGGCATCCTAGCCTGGTCATACTCGGCAGAAATTGCTGCTTGCTGCATAAATAAAGAGGGCCCATCTCTCTGGCTCTCTCTGGAGCAGGGGTGCAGCTCTAGTCCATGAAGCCACCACAGTATCTGCTGTGGTGATTTTTTATTATTTGCTGAGAAAGGTATGCATCCTCCCGTGGCTGGACAAGGCAGATTTTGGTTTCTGTGGGGAAACTTCAGGCTGCCATGGCAACTCCCAGCCTTTTCACTACTTTCTGTGTGTGCAATTCTACCAGGAGAGGTGGAAAGCTATAATCTTTTCTTCTTCCCTCTGCCCCTCCTTTTCTTCTCCACTGGGACTAGGATGGGCAGAGGTTAACACTAGTCCTGCTTATGATTTCCTATACCTTGTTAGACTTTGTAGAACTCCTACTGATAGAAGCACTGAATTCTAGTTCTATCTCTGGAACTACATTGCTAACCCTTACTCAGAACAACACACAGTCCTAGCCATGAGTGGGAGAAAAGGAAGGCGAGGCTAAGGTAGAGAGAAACGAACTGGGCAAAAATCAGGTAGTAGGATGGGCTGACAGGTATGCATAATTCATTCCAATTCAGAATTGGTGGAGTTGTAGAATATCCTAAGCAAAGTTTCTCAAACACGTCTGCATACTAGAACACATGTCAGGGGCTGTTAGAGACACAGATGCCTGCCCCAGACTGCATTGGAACCAAACAGGGTGACACTCCGTGTGGTCAGCACCAAAAAACCAGAGCAGAAAATGGAAATAAGGTGCTGGAATGAAATTCTATGAGGGATAAACACCAAATCAAGAACTTTTTATAGGAGCAAAAGGCTGGTAAGAAGAGCTGAAGTAGGATGTCAGGACAAAGAAACACAGAATGGATGTTTGCATCAACACGTAAAATCCAGGTCTAAGAAGGCAGACATAAAATAAAAGTGGATGAGGCCCCCAAATTGGGTTGGGATATAACCCATACTTTATACATACTCCCTAGCCCAGTCCTTTGGTTTCATTGCCGCCTTCTGTCTTTTGGATTGGTTGTCTCTCTCTGTGCTACTGCAGAATTTTTAATTGCATTATATCATTTGCTACTTTCTGGATCACAATTTGCCTATTGATGTGTTTAAGTCCCAAAGTCCTGGTACTTCCTTGCAAAGAATAAAAGCTCAAAGGAAAAATGTTGAATGAGGTATATACTGCAGTATATACATTGGTTCTTGAGTACCTTATTCATTGAGAAGTACAAAGCCCCAACCCCGTCCTTGACAGGTAGAGATGAGATGCCTCCACACATTCTTTTTTTTTTTTTTTTCTCACAAGAGAACAAATCCACTTTATTTACTTTTCAGCAAGTTTAAATCCTTGAGGGGTACAGCATTACACCGATTCTGTGTCCTATGGCTTTAGCAGGAAGGTTGCTTCGGAATTTGGCACGAACCATACCACTGTTGCCATGAGCACGAGTTACCTTTCCCCAGATTACTCTGGTTTTGTTCGGTTTGCCACCAGGAGTCACTGTGTTATTCTTTGCCTTGTACACATATGCACATCTCTTGCCTAGATAGAATTTAGTTTCATCTTGAGCATAAACACCTTCAGTTTTAAGAAGAGCTGTGTACTCTCTCTGGTTCCAGAGACCCCGCTTATAGCCAGCAAAAACGGCTTTGGACCACAGCCTTCCAGACATATTTGTTGTTTTAGAAGCCCTGTTCCCAGCAGGCCTCCCCAGGTGCCAAGATGGCGGAAAAAGAAGGCGCCTCCACACATTCTTAATAAAACTAATGCATCCACTTCTGGGAGATATCAACTCCAGATATCAAACTCCAGATACCAAAACAGTGGGTGGCTGTTTTGGAGGCCTGAAGTCAATGTTGACTTTCCTCCATTCTGTTGAGAAGTTCAGTAGTAACTAGGGATACAAATAAGTTGATCATTCTATAGAAAATAATGTATAATTGTTTCCTCAGTTTTCAATTCATTCAGTGATTCCACAAACCTTTTATAAGAGTAAGGAGACATGCTAAACATCTGACCATACAATGATAATGTATTTGTGTTTGTGTCTGTTGTGGGTGTATTGTTTTACAACGCTTTTTCTTTTTAAAAAATAGGTGTCTTATATATGATACATATAAACATGGATACTTATAGATATTAATTTATGATAAATTATATATCATAATTTAAATTGTAATCATATAGGAGGTGGTATAAGTCAATAACTATAAAGGGCCCAAAATTTTGCCCAGCTTGTAAGCTGAAAAAATTAGCCTGCCATCGTTTTATAGATGCTGGCAGAAGACATGAGACTCCTGGGGCAGAGACAAAGGACTTTATTACTCACAGCACTAGCACGAGATTCATGCTTGTGCTAGTTCTCTGTGTCCTCTAAATCCCCCAAGGGTGACACAGGTAGGCATAGATGAATGCTGTGAAGTGGCACAGTTGGTGTTTGTCACAACTGAAGAACCCTGAGCTTAGGAAAACCCAATCTTTTATAGTGGGATGCAAGCAAAACCATCTACCATTTATGCTGAAGGAAGGCATTATCTTTATTATAGAGGACAGAAAACAAACCTTCCCTTTTCTCTGCAGCAAAATACTATTTCTATCTTCTAGGGCTCTTTGCTCTATACCTTCTTGAAAAATTAGTCTAGAACAAAATTTGGCAGTGCTTCTACTCACAAGATGTGCAGAAACATAGGGATTCATGGAGACCTGTCTCCCAACAGTATAATGCTACAGGTTAGTGTTAATACGGATATAAGAATAGGAGGTAGATAAAAAGGAGAAGTAAATTGACAAAAGAACATACCAAAAAATAAAGCTAACACAGCTAGAATAAGAAATCCTAGGTCTAATTAAGATCAGAGACTACAGAAAAGCATGTAGAAAGGTTGACTTAGGCTTGAATTGCTTGAATCATGGAGAGAGAATAATTCAAAGGATTTGAGTGAGAAACAGAGAATCTAAGAAGCGTCTTAGGGAATACAGAGGCCATCAGAAAGAGCATGTTCAGGTTGCACTGCCAGCTTGAAAGGACCTTGTTCCTTCCAAAATCATGTTGCTAAGAAACAGTACTGAGCAAATCTGGGAGTAAAATAGGATAAAGATAAAGAAGAACAGCCAAGTTTATCTCTGTCTCTGTTACAAAGATATACATATACATTAAAGCTACCACACTCTACTTGTAATGTTTTGACTTACAGTACAAGGGGGTAGTGGATGTTTATCACTGTCCCAGCTTTTTGGAGAAGTCTCAAGTTGGTTCCTTTTAATCTTACTGAGCTTGAGTATCTGGGGTCTTTCCCCTCTACCTCATTATAGTCCCTCTGCTTCAGAAGCGAATGAGTAGCCTGGGCTATTGAAATGGAGGAGGGATGGTTATATTAGGTAATTATTTACAGTGACAACAAACAACTCAAAAACCTTATAGGGGTTTAACTCAATAAATTTCATCTCCATTCACAAAATCCATTCCTAATGCTCCTGATCAGGTGGTATATTAGTCAGCTTTGCCACATCCATAAACAACCCCCAAATTTTAGTGGCTTACAACAGATAACATTATATGTTACTGGCTGCAGATGCTCTGTCTCTGCTTAATTTCACTTGGCTCTGTTCCATATGTCTTATTCCTGGACCCAGGCTAAAGAATAAATCTCTGTGTGGGGAGTACCATTTTCATGGCAGGAGGCAGAAGCAATCTCACGATGCCTCTTAAAGCTTCTGGAAGATGGTAACATATATCATGTATGCTCATCTTCCTTTACCTCAAGTACATCCCACACCTGATCTTTTTCTTTCTTTCTTTTTTTTAAATTTATTGGGGTGACAATTGTTAGTAAAATTACACAGATTTCAGGTGTACAATTCTGTAATACATCATCTATAAATCCCATTGTGTGTTCACCACCCAGAGTCAGTTCTCCTTCCATCGCCGTATATTTGATCCCCCTTACCCTCATCTCCCACCCCCCACCCCCCATGATCTTAACATAAATAGATAGGAGTCTTACAGGGAAGTGAATATATTTATGAATAATAATATAACCTATGAATAGTAGTTTTCTTGGGAAAATTTTTTTCAAACTGTCACTTGGAGATCTTTCTTCCATCTTGGGGTAGCACCATTGTCTGGGGTATCTCCGAGACAGAGAGAAAAGTAGCTGGTAGTAAACTGGCTAGAAAGCAAGTCAAAAGGTGTGTGTATGGGGAAAGGGAGATTTCTAATCAAAAAGCACTTTCAAAAAAAGAAATCAAGAAAGGGAACAGGTACTGGTTGGCTTAGCAATTGCTGACCGTGAGCATGGTGCCCTGTGGATTGGGTATGCAGGACACTCGGAGGAATCTCCCTGAAAACTAGACAGGGAAGAGGCACCAAAGTTTGCTTTTCTGTCCCAGGCAGTTCCCTGACTGCCCTAGGCAAGGATCGTAGACAGAACCCTTTTCCCTCCGTCCCCGCCCAATGGCCGGAACCGTTAGCTGTGCTGCTGAAGGCCTGCCTTCTATTTCCTGCCACTGCCTGGGCAGGCACAACTGTTTCCTTCACTCTGTGATTATAAGTAATTCTGCTCTTAAATGCACTTTTATTTTTTTATCGACTACGTGGCCTGAGTGCCTCAGGGGAAGCACAAGAGTAAGGAAATGCAGTGACCAGGGGATTATGTTTGCTGAAGAAAGAATCTCCTTTTTATCCTTGGACAGAAAAAGTCAGACTGAGAGCAAGCAAAGGATGGCACGTGGGGAGCCACCAGCTTTCAGAGGTTACTGCTGCCTTAGCCTGGAGTACTACAGCTTAATTCATCATTTGGATAAATAAGAAGGCTGTGCAGCCAGATGAAGATTCACATATGCAATAGGAGCTTGAGGAAATTCTTCGCTCACCAGCCTCCCAGTTTTATGGGTCTCCCACTCCCCATCAAACTTCCAATCTCTCATGACTACACTCCAGATTCATTATTTGTCTATTTATTTGTTTAATAACCTCACTTCGCCATCCCAGCTTTAAACTGAGAGCCCAAAGCTGTTTAAATTGCCCCATTATTCTAGTTAAATCCCAGAGCTTTCAGAAACCATGGGGAAGGCTGCATGCATTTGGACCTGGCACTTTAGTTGAAATTACATGTGCACATCAATGGAAAACGAATACCACAATGACTAAAAGCATTGCTCATTATGTCCCCTCAATTCTTTATACATTTTCTCCCCCAATATTGCTCTGCTGATTCCTTGGCTATTTAAATGTCATTACGATTCTATCCACAAGTGAGTTTGTGACATTCCGAATGATCCGTTTGCTTACGTGCCCCAAATGGGAGGGGAGATGTCAAGCAGGGGCTCCTGAGAGTGACAGAGAACAGGGGAGGACATGGTATGTAAGACCATTTGAATTATTGGTGTAAAAGGTTTGGAAGCAGCAGCTCTATCTCTACTGTAAGGAACAAACTTCCAAAACTCAGTGGCTTCACAGAATGACATATAAAATCCAAACGGCTGGCAGGGAGGGGCGTGTTGTGTTTGGTAGGCCGCCTGATGAGTAAATCATAGAAGGACCCAGACCCTATCTGTTTTGGGGCCCTCCCACCTCTAGAGGCTCAGATTCTTTTCCATTTAGGCTGTGAGTGTGGAAAGAGACAGCAGTGGATTATAAACTGGGCCTGGAAAGTGGCATCAATCGCTTTTACCCATTGGCTGGAACTTGCCACAGAATCCCACCTAACTGGAGATGGGGAAAGGTTGGGTACTGTAATGTAGTCGCATGTGCAGAAAGAACATGGCAGGGATTTAGTGAACAACTAGTTGGTTTTTGCAACAGACTAGTCCTAACATTAAGAAGGTAGTTAAAGCTTCCTTACTCTGTATCCTGAGCGTTCACAAATTATTGCCGAACACTTTATTTTCCCTCTGTCTTTCTGGGTGATGTGTCTGCCCAAGAAGCCTCTGCAATGCTCAGAAACCCTGGGGGTCAGGCCTCCTCCCCACCAGCTCACCCACCACCCCCATCCCACATGGTAAAGATACTGCTGGTGACAGTAAAATGTTGCTTAGGGTGAGTAGGGGGTTGGTAATGGGTTATAAAATATTGCTCAGGCACTGAACTTTTAATTTTACTGCTGTCCACTTTTTCAGCTTCCTCCCCATCCATAATATGCTACAGCTAATTTCTTCCTGTCTTTCTTGTCTATGGCCCGAACTTATTTAAAACACTAGTGCCCACCCTCAGGGTTTCCTGACACTCACCCTATGGTCAAAACAGCATGCCAATTTGAGGATATGAAATAGGTTTAAAATAGTATTTCTGTCTCCACCTATAACTTTCAAGAGAATAGATATAGGGATATTCTTGGATGAGAGAGAATTGGTGCCTATTCCCTGCCCCCAGCTTCCCCTTCATTTTTAATTACTTCCTTCCTCCCACTGTTTTACAGACTATCTGAATTGTATCAGTCCCAGGCATATGGGAATGTGAGTACCCCCGGATGGCTATTGTCAGTCAGGAAATAACTACCGTTCAAACACTGTTTGCTAATGATCATATTTGATGTGATAAAATGGCTGTGAATATTAAGTTTGAACCATCTCAGCACCATCTCAACTTAAAAAAAAAAAAAAAAAAGGCATGACAACTGACAGCTTTGCATAAACCACTTTCTTGTTATTCACTCTGATTCTGACATATTCACATTTCACTAAATAAGAGTGAACACTACCATCCACCCACTCAGCAGGCGTTCACTTTATATATAGCTATAGATATTCAATGCAAAAAAGGATTCATGTAACATAGAATTTGTGGTTGGATTTTGAGGAGAGCAGGGGCTAAAATTTTTATATTTAATGTTTGTCCTGTCTTGGTTTTACAAAATGCTTGGTTAAGGCACTACACATCCTTATATTTTAGTCTTGTTTCTACATTCATTCCCTCATGCATTCAATATTTATTGTGTATGCCCTGAATCCCAGGAACTATGCTAAGTTTTGGGAATATAGAGTAGAATGTTATACTTCTTGCATAAGGAGCTCAAAGTCTCATGGCTGCTATTATAGAAGTAAATAATCGTGACTGTTATATCTGGGAAAGGCGGGAAGGTGAGAAAAGGCTTCATAGTCCTGGATAGTTCTTCAACGATAAGGTATCATCCAGAAAGAAAACTTTATCTTAGATCCTTTGTACTGAATGCTCACTGTGTGTCAGCAACTATTTGGAGAACTACAAATGTGACAAGAGCTAAGACTGCAGAGATTGTTAGGGTTTAGATTTTAGAAGACCTTGCGTGGATTTTGGTCTTCATGAATACTCAGTGAGTAGAGAGTCACAGGATCTGTTTCTTAGAACTGCTTTCTTACTCATCGTCATGGTGGGGAACACAAAAGTATTACATAGATTCAGAGGTTATACCGATATTTGGCAACTCTTGTTTACTCACTCCCAGATTCTCAGTTTCTCACAATGAGATATTTAAGGACCTTTTCAAATAGACAGGGTCATTCAGTTTTATTCGTGTTCTCACGCTGAACACATTCCACATTTCAATCATGGTATAAGAAAAAACATTACTCTTGGCTTAAAGTTCCATTCTCCATTTCTTTCCACTCCTTGGGTATTGAGAAATCCCTGAAATAAAAGATCCTGGAGTACAATTTGAGGGGCCTGGGAGATACAACTCCTAGAAAAGAGGTAAGATGTACTAGCGTGTGCCTTGGATTCCCTGTAGGCATCTAAGCACAGAATGTGAACAGGAAAAACGTGGAAGCCCTCTAGTCTGCAGCCTTCCAAGAACGTGATCTAGCATTTTAAACCAGTTATACTTGGTTCCAGTTCACAGGGAGACTCCCTGCTTGCTTTAAAATTCTGGCCCAAGAGTCACCCAATTCTGGCCTCAGTTGGGTTATTTTTTTCAGGATATATATGTTTTCAGTGCAACAACTTGAATACAGTGGTCTCTTATGACTCACTAAAAAAAAACTCACTTCCTTCTCTCTGCCACGTCACCTCCAATCAGAGACCCCCAGTAGTCCTGGAAGAAATTTAAGTTCAAAAAGACAGCCTAGCCTGGACCTCTTCTGAAGTTGTCCAGGAAAGGCTCATGCTCTGCCATTCCTTCACCTCTCCCAGAGATACTGGGCCTAGAGTGTTTTCCTTACCGCAGTTCCACTGTGGGGGTTGTGGACCATGCCAGTGAGAACAGGCTGAGCAAGTTCCCTTCCTGTGCGATGCTGGGAGTCCCTTGCCTCAGCAGCTGTTGGACAGCCTGCAGCCAAGTACACCAGCCGCTGACTCCCAGGAAGTCCAGAGAGCTATGTTTGAGGGGTTCATGCATTGTTGTGGTTTCTCTCCACACCAGCTGCTGTGGATGGGTGGGTGGGGCAAAACTTTCTACAGGAGATCCCCACACTTTCTTCTTCTCCCCCACCTCCTCACCAGTATTTATGTTTATTAGCTTTGGGGCAAGTGCTCAGTGTTTGGCAGGCTAGTTTAAAATGTAACATTCACTGAGAAACTCCAGCCACATCAATCTCAGGTGGACCTAATTAACACCTCCTACGTTTAGAGCTCCCTTAGCTAGTAGTCTCTGAACCAAGCCTCCAGCATCAGTGCACAGGAAGAATCCCTCTCACTACTCTCATAGGCACTCACAAAGGTGACTTACCAAGCTCTTAGTTTCTCATCTTCTCCAAAGACTTGCTCAATGATACTTAAGCATTAAGAGCAAAGATTGAAGTGTTAATTGACTTGGAAACACAGGTAACCTCAACATAAGGTGGGGGCAGAAGCCTCTGAGATCCCATTTATCTCCAGCATTTCTTGGGCATTCCATCACAAGTGGGGTTCAAAAGTATTTTTATGACTGAGGTGTAAGTGAGATTAGTGGGTATATTCAAACCCATGTTTTCAACTGAGTCTTGGGTAATCTCTGATTCAGACCCTGGTAACAAGTACTAAATGCCTTTGACATTGTATCTGACTGTTTAGTGATTAACTGAGTGGAATGTTATGGGAAGGAACAAGAAATCCTACTGGCTAATATAAGAATACAGACAGGGAATGCTTACCTTCCCATCTGCTGCCTCTGGCACTCATAGTCACACTGGCATTTTGGATATAGCGGGCAGGTGCAAGAGCTGGTGGGAAATGGAAGCTATAGAAAAGGACGAAAAGGAAAGGTAATTTTCCTAAACAACCATGACATGTGCAACTGATCACTACTCCACCAAATAAATATATACTTGTGTTCACCAAGTTCCTGCCTCCATCCCAGAATCAGAGGAGGCAAGTGTATGGAAATTTTAGAATAACGTTTTTTCGTTTTTGTTTGTTTGTTTTTGTTTTTTAATCCCTGCTTCAAGTTGTTAATAATTCACAATTTTTGAGGTCTAATCTCAGAACAATCTACTAGGAGATCAGGAAAACCTATTTGTAATGAATGCAGATTTACTATTCACCTCTGGTTTTAATTTTCTGTTAAGAATTTAAAAACCCCAAAAAATAAAATACAAAATACAGACTGTTTGAATTAATACCAGGCTCATGAAAATCTTACTACAGGCTAGACTACATAGCTAGTTTTTCTATAATAATTATTGGAGCTTGTACAATTTAATACTATGGGGAAAGGAAAATGCTAGTGGACTGATGACAGAAAGAGTAGTAAGTATGAGCATTAAGTTTGGAGCCAAGTGACTTTTGCTGAATCTCAGTACTGCCACTTTTTTTGTGATTATTGGCTCTCTGGGTCTGAATTTTTTGTCCCATTTTATATTTAAAGAGATGGACTAGACAATCTTTAATATTGTTTACATATCTAAGATTACATACATACTAATATGTGTATTTTGAAGGATAATTTCTTAATACAGAGAGCTGAAGTGTTGGAAGTGTAAGGTAAAAATAGATTCATAAAGGAGTTGTTTATTAAACAAAGTAGAGAGGAGGACATTGCTATGACTGGAAATGTAGATTGCAAAGACTTAGTAATTGAAAAATCATAACTAACTGTAACTTATTTGATTTTAGTTTCAACACTCAGATTCCCTTGCACTAAAGTAAAACAGTCATGTCATGTTTATTACACTAGAATATGCCAACGGCAGGAGACAACACAAGACAGCGATATCTCAAGATACAAAAGGGGAGGAGAGCTTGAGCCCCAGTGTCGCATTCTTTGGAGGAGAAATTATCATAGTACAGAAAGTAGTGGAACAGAAACTTACTCCAAGAATTAGAGAACTTCCTTTATGGCAGGGTGAATTGGAACAGCGGAGGGGAAAGAGGGAATGAGAATCAACTTCCTCTTAATTCGAAAAAGAGAGTAAAGAGATCTGAAGATTCTGATGTCAAAATGTTTGACTAAAGGAACCAAAATCCTTCTCGCCCCATCACCAATACCATTATCCTTTTATAGCCTCATTGGTAATGACTTGCTACAATATGGTACTTCAAAACTTAGATTCAACTTGTAATCCACAAAAATCAGAAAATTTCAACTGAAATCTCCTTTTTTGCCCACTTCTTCTTCTATATTAGTCACATTTTCCTAGATCTTCTTGTCACATGAACCAAAAAAGACTTTGCATTTGAGAGTCTAATGTTATTCTTAATAATACATGATATCTGATTTAACATACTGAAATATGTATTGTCGCTCAAGGAGTGTCCTATATAAGAGATGTCATAAAAATACCTAAATTAAGAGAAAGGTGAGTTATCAAAATGGATATTCTGCATATTTTCATTCTTAAATGTATATAGAACTCTCTTCTGTATATCAATCTATGGGATAGATTGGGTGGCTTCCTCTGAAAAGAATAGATTGTTTAATGAATTATTTTGGCAGTTGATAATATACTCTCTTGAGTCTTCATTTTAGTAATTTCTTCTACTGATTTAAATTGTTTTAGTTAAATCTCACATGTTTATATCTCGCTTCCCACATCTAAGCTCATTGAGAGTAAAGACTACCTTTTATACTTGTTTGTATTGCACAGAGTCCTAGCATAACAGGTATTCAATCACTGGGTGAGTGCTTAGATTGGCTAACCTATAATTCATCTCACAACACAGATATTTGTATTGTATTACTCTGGTTATTCCTTCATTTGATTTGCTCATTTATTATTAGGTCTGAATATCAAATTCCTGTGACTATTTTAATCAGCAGGTGAGAATAATTTCTAATAAATATTTCCTATTTGTATATCAACAGCAATAGCAAAGGCCTTGAAAATACTTCTTCTATCTGTAATCTGCTTTATCAAAACATTTAGCAGACATATTTTTGCAGACATTGTTAAAATAAACCTAAATCCATGTGTATAAATTAATAGGTTATAAGTGCAATACCAAAATTAACTATTTCAGTAAAATACAGATAATTTATTTGATCCTAAGCCCAGCGTATTATAATACCAATGATAAACACGGTAGTTTTTCAACTTTTAATGTAGATCAATAATTTTAAAAAGTTTTTGAGAGCAATGGGAATATCAAAATAAAATTTATACAAATACCTCAAATAAAATTGATAAATACATGTTATCTATGTAAAATTATGTAACATACTGTAATGTAAAACCATCATATCAGATTTGCAACAACTTATAAATTCCATTAATGAGAACAAGGCTTTTTGTGAACACAAAAACTGTAAATTAGAAAAATCTTAGTCTCAACAATAGACTTTATTTTTATATTTTATTTATTACATGGTGGTAGAAAAAATATGACTCACAAGGCTAAGATGTAACAAACAACAATAGGTCTGGGGTTTTTTTTTAACATTGTTTCTTTTTTATCAGGTTATTTCTCAATTAATTCCATCTAGAAACTTAAGAGTAGATGAATGAAAGATCATTTATACAGAAGTATAAACACAAAAATTATCCAAACAATAGAATTGTCCTAAAATGATTTGAATGATCATTCTTAATAATCATAATATCATAACAATTTGAAAACCTATTTGCTATAATGTGTGGCACATATTGATGGTGTGAGCCTGCAATTGACTCATCAGTGAGCAGGACCCAATCAAATATAATTGAATTGGTTAGCCCAAACCTGTAATGGTTGAATCAGAAATTACTATCTTATAGGCAGTGAAAATCACTTGCATTTCATGGAACAAAGTTATTTACTTCAGGGAGGAGATAGTCCTATTGTGCACCTAAAAGGAAAACACAGTAAGAAAACTAGAGCAAGAACAAGCATGTGACATTCTCTGAGCTTTTCTAAAAGCCTTTTACATCATTCTCTCCTCTGGCTTCTGCCAAGTATAACCTATGTAAATGGTTTGGGGGCACTCCAATATATAGAACAAGGATTCTCAACAAATAGAGATTCAATTAAAAACTTATTGCAAGATACTTTTTAGAATGAGTAAAGAATTGAATGGGCAATACAAATTCTAATTTTGGGGAGAATTGATAGTCAGAAGAATTTATCGAATCCCCATCATTAATTGTTTAAAATTTAAGGTCTTGCATAAAGTTTTCTGCTTTCCAAAAATCCCACATGGTTGTGATGGATATGAAAATACAACAGTTGCTTCATATGTTTTCTAACCAATTTATATAATTATATTAAATAACAGGTTTTCTAAAACACATATGCTTTTTAAAACTCTATTCTTATTATACCTCATGTCGCATATTATCTCGTGAGTTAAAAAGTCATTAGCTCCAATACCCATTAGTAATAAAAACTCTCAGTAAACTAGGAATAAAGGGGAACTCCCTTAACTTAATAAAGAGTATCTACAAAATAAACAAAAACAAAAAAAACCCAAAACCATAAAACAGATAACATCATATTTAATGATGATAAACTCAAAGCTTTCCCACTAAGATCAAAAACAAGGCAAGATGTCCCCTCACCACTGCTTTTCAAAACTGTCTAGCTAATGCAATAAGACAACAAAAGAAAATAACAGGTATACAGACTGGGAAGGAAGAAATAAAACTCTCTTTGTTCACAGATGACATTTGTGAAAAATCTGAAAGAATTAGAAACAAAAACAAACAAACAAAAACCTCCTGGAACTAATAAGCAATTAAAGCATGGCTGCAGAATACAATGTTAATATACAAAAGTCAATTGCTTTCCATGTACCAGTAATGAATAAATGGAATTTTAAATGAAAAAAAAAAAAAAACACAAAACACAATACCATTTATATTAGCATCCCTCTACAAAATGAAACTCTTAAGTATAAATCTAACAAAATATATACAAAATCTATATGTGCAAAACTACAAAAATTTATATGAACAAAATCAAAGAACTAAATAAATGGAGATATTCATGTTCATGTTCATCAACACTCAATATTGTCAAGATGTCATTTCTTCCAAATTTGTTTATAGATTCAATGCAATCCCAAACCAAATCTCAGCAAGTCATTTTGTGGACATCAATAAACTGAATCTAAAGTTTATAAAGAGATGGAAAAAACCCAGAATAGCCAACACAATATTGAAGGAGAAAAACAAAGTTAGAGGAGTGACCCTACTTAATTTCAAGATGTACTAAAAAGCTACAGTAATCAAGACCATGTGGTATAGACAAATAGGTCAATGGAATGGAATAGAGAGTCTAGAAATAGATCCAAGTAAGTATAGTCAATTGATGTCTGACAAAGGAGAAAAGATAATGCAATAGAGAAAGATCGTCTTTTCAACAAATGGTGCTGGGACAGTTGGCCATTCACATGCAAAAAAAAAAAAAAAAAAAGAAAGAAAAATTGAATCTAAACACAGACAATAAACCCTTCATAAAAATTAACTCAAAGTAGATCATAGACCTAAGTGTAAATTACAAAACTATAAAACTACTAGAGGATAAAATAGAAAAAAAATCTAGATAACCTTGTATTTGGCAAGGACTTTCTAGATACAAAACAAAAGCACAATCAATAAAAGAAATAACTGATATGCTAGACCTCATTAAAATGAAAAATTTCTGCTCTATGTAGGACACCGTCAAGAGAATGAGAGGATAAGCTACAGACTTGGAGGAAATATCTACAAAGGATTTATCTGATAAAGGACTATTATCTAAAATATGCAAAGAATTCTTAAAAATCAATGATAAGAAAACAAACTATTCAATTAAAAAATGGGCAAAGACCTTAACAGACACCTCACCAAGAAGATATAAAAATGGCACATAGGCATAAAAAACGATGCTCTACATCATATGTCATTAGGGAAGTTCATATTAAAACAACAATGAGATACCATTACATGCCCATTAGAATGACCAAAATCCATAACACTGACAGCTCCAAGTGTAGATGCGGATATGGAGCAACAGGAACTCTCATTCATTGCTGGTGGGAATGCAAAATGGTACAGCTACTTTGGAAGACAGTTTGGAGGTTTCTTACAAAACTATAAATAGACTTACCATTATGATTGAGCAATCTCACTTCTTGATATCTAACCAAAGTAGTTGAGAACTTAAGTCCACACAAAAACCTGCAGATGTTTATGGCAATTTTACTCATAACTGTCAAAACTTGGAAGCAAACAATATGTCCTTCAGTAGTAGACTAGATAAATAAACTGTGGCATATCCAGACAATAGAATATTATTCAATGCTAAAAACAAATGCATTAACAAGCCATGCTAAGACACAGAGGAGACTTAAATGCATATTACTAAGTGACAGAAGCCAATCTGAAAATTCTATATACTGCATGATGCCAACTACATGATTTCTGAAAAAGGCAAAACTACAGAGACAGTAAAAAGGACAGTTGTCAAAGGTCAGGTGGAAGGGAGGGATGATTGGGCAGAGAAATTTTAGAGCAGTGAAACTACTTTGTATTATACTATAATGGTAGATATACATGATTATAAATTTATCCGAAGTCATAGAATGTACAATACCAAAAGTGAATCTTAATGTAAACTATGAAATCTGAGTGACAATGTGTCAATGTAGGTTCACCAATTGTAACAAATATACTAATCTGCTTGGGGACATCGATAACGAGGAAGGCTATGCATCTGTACCTTCTGCTCAATATTGTTGTGAACCTCAAGTTTCTCCAAAAAATAAAGTCTTATTTAAAAACAGTTCTTATCCCCTGAAAAAAATAGTCAATAGTTATGGCTCCTGGCTCCTCTGGGGTTGGGAGTGATAGAAATGGTGTCTGTGTGTGTGTGTGTGTGTGTGTGTGTGTGTGTGTGTGTGTAGTGTGGTTGTATAGAAAAGGTGTTACTTTATTGATGCCCTTGTAATCTGCCCTTGGTTTCATCTGGCTGTGACAACTTAGTGCTGGCTCCTCTCATCAGGTACTTTGTGGATTGCTCAGACACCCATCTTCTTAATTGCTGGGAATCTCCATTCAAAGTTCACTTTCCAGTACAAATACAGCTCCCTAAACTGGTTACTTTATTCCTTCATTAGCCCTAGACCTGTTGACTGAGGTTTCCTAGCTCTTCCAGACAATTCTCTCGAGCTGCACCTAAGAAAATCCCAAGCAAGTTCCTCTTGAAAGTCCACACCAGGTCTGTGGGAAACACTTGCAGATCTTAAGCCCACCAAACTCTGGACATGCAGACTGGCTGTGCCTCTCTGTTTGCTACTTATAAGAACAAGCAGCTCCACACATGGCCTCTTGCTCAACCCTCAAGAGTGTATCAGACATAAGTTCCTCAAACTTAAGGTCAGTGATTATTTAAAGGTTACTTAAGGTCAGTGATTGATCCCACTGAAGTTCCTCAAGTAAGGACAGAGGAACTTGTAAATGGCAAAGGATAACCTGTAAAGTAAGGACAAAGCTCCACCCTTTCTACTCTCCACTTCGGGCAGGGTGAAGGTGATAAATTCACATGATTTGATTCGAACATTTCTCTAGGAAAAACCTTTCTCAAATTCCCAATTTCTCTTCTCCAGGCCTCTGTGTCCTCTTTTATAGGCTAAAGGTATGTGGTTAGCTAAATGACATAAAACCAGTATTTTCAAGCCTCCTTTGCAAATCCGGCAAAGATGGTTCATTACCACATTTTGGACAATGAATTTAGGATATGCCACATTTTTTTTGTCCCTGAACTTTTGGGGACTCAGTCTAAACAATGAGCTTAAAAAAAATTTATTTTAACATCTTGCTATAAAGGTCTTTTCTCTAGTGATTTTCAAATCTATAAGTAATACATAACATTTTGCATATTCATGCGTTTGTGCATGTGACTCCTATACCAGGAGTGGAGCATACATCAAACAGATGTGCTTGAGCCTTGCTTGGCCCTTACATGAATTCTGTAGACATGTACTGAATTTTGTTTTAAAGAGCTAGAGTTTTCTTAATCTATGACATGTTACACTAAGCTTAAATAGTATATGGAGAGCGATGACAAGAAAAGCAATATTCTGAGGACTGTGCAAAACCCAGCTCAACTGACAAACTAAAGAATGGGTGTGGTCTAAATATATTAATGTATATAAAATGAGTGAGTATATTATCATTTACTATAAGATTGCAGTTTTAGAATTAATACATTTTAAAAAGGAAATTAAAATCAGACACTTGTGTAATAAGGTATAGAGGAGAGAAGACAATGGCTTTATTTTTATTTAACTATTAACTTTGAAATCTGCTAAGCTCTTTTGTACATGTCTATTATCAGCATAAATAAAGAATATTTACTAAATGAATATGATAAAGTCCCTACCATCTTTAATTCAGTCACCTACCGATGGGCATTTCGGTTGTTTCCATGTCTTGGCTATTGTGTATAGTGCTACAATAAACATAGGAGTGCATAAATTTTTTTTAATTAGAGTTTTGGATTTCTCCGGATAGATACCTAGGAGTGGAATTGCTGGATCATAAGGTAGTTCCATGTTCAGATTTTTGAGATACCTCCATACTGTTTTCCACAGCGGCTGCACCGATCTGCAATCCCACCAACAGTGCACCAGCGTTCCCTTTTCTCCACATCCTCGCCAGCACTTGTTGTTTGTTGATTTATGGATGATAGCCATTCTGCCCGGAGTGAGGTGGTATCTCATTGTGGTTTTTATTTGCATTTCTCTAATGGTTAGTGAGGTAGAGCATTTTTTCACATGTCTGTTTGGCATCTGTATGTCCTTTTTAGAAAAATGTCTCTTCATGTCCTCTGTCCATTTTTTAACTGGGTTGTTTGTTTTTTTGGAGTTGAGTTGAGTGAGGTTTTTATAAATTTGGGATATTAAGCCCTTATTGGATATATCATTGCCTACCATCTTTAAAAAGTAGCCAGATATCAACATAAAAATAGGAAACTCTCCATTTTTGGATTTGTGATTTACCTGTTTTAAAATGTGCCTACCTCGACAATTGTCTCTAAGTCCCATGGAATACAGAAATATTTACAAGGGCTCAAAATGGTGTGCAGATGAAACACAGCTGAACCATTCTAAAGATGGCTCACTAAAAGGAGAGGAGCAGAGGTGAAAAAACCTTAGGAAAAGACTTTCCTCCAAACATCTATCCTAGACCCAGACTATCAACTAGTATTTTACTTAGATTAAAAAAGTAGAAGTCCAGGAATTGTTAAATTCTATTTTAAAAATAATTTCATATGAATTAGTTTCATTGAATACCTATATAAATGAATTGAACTGCATTCTGAATCTGGATGTTAGTTGTAATGAACTCTGAAAGGACAGGGCCATTTGGAGCGTTGGGCTTCCTTGTGACATTAGCTTCCTTCAAGGCTGATTATATATAGCCTCCCTGCTCCCTGCCAACATATACACATAAACCACACTTTTGCTCACACTTTCATCTATTCAATCGTACAAGTAGCCTTGAAAATAAATTAATATGCTGATTTAGTAGGGATATAGGGAAAATCAACTATGAAATAATGTTTGAAAATCTACAGATAGATGTGCAAATGTGTGTCTGGATGTGTATATGGTGGTGATGATGAGGGTGGTGGAGTGTATATATTTGCTGCTTTTTTTCATTTAACATGGAAATATTAAGGGAATAAAGGAACGTAAATTTGATTACTGGGAAAGAAAGTAACCCTGCAAAATAGGAGGGAAGCAAATGCAAATTTGATTGGCCAAATAGATTTTTTCACATTTAATGATTTTCAAAGACCATATAAAAGGTCGATGTAGCATTTTTGTCATGTGAGCTCCTTCAGAGGCCCTGCATTCAAGCAGATAATGCAGGATAAGCCTATTGAAGGAAAGAGGCTCAATTCCAGATTTCCACCTTAAAAGAATGGAAATAGCAGGAGTATATTATTGATTGCCAACTATATTATTTATTAAGAGCTTAAACAAAAGTAGAAAGCTAGTGAGTGGGTTGGGGGTGAGAAAGAGAAAGGCCTGAGTTGTTTTGAGTGTCTATAGTGTTTAATTACTGCATTGGCTTTTTGCATTGGTGATTTCCTTTATCCTGGAAATACGAGGCTGAGAAAAAGCATGAATAATTCCATAAACTATGTACTAGCAATAACAATCTAGATGTGACATTAGCCATGAAAGCCTTTATGACTCTAACATTTAACATACAGGGCAGATCCTGTGTGGCTAATTAACAACTGAGGTCATTCTGACATTGAGGGGGCAAGTGCATTCTCTCAGCTCATCAGGATTATCCTAGGTCATATATGCTTTCTCACACCATGCACTAAATCTTTGCAAGAACACTTAATTTCCACCTCTGAAACCTTTACATTTATTTAAGTTCAACACTGTAATAATGTTTTTCTCAAAGGTAGTCAATCTTACATATACTTCCATCTTACTCCTACACTTTCTACTACTTGGGTACAATTTCTATTGTCTTTTTGTTATGTGATATTAGATATCAGATTAAGAATTTAATCACACTGAGCTTAAAGTCTGGCTGAACAGAGCTTATGTTAGGACACCGATTATAGGAGAGCATTCTCAGAGGGATGGAAAATGGCTAACTCTTACGGATGCTGAACATAGCAAAAAAAGGGGGGGGGGTGCAGGAAGTACATTCAGATGGCTTAAATCAAACAAAAGTCTTTCATTTGATAAACTAGGATTCTTTTCCCAATACAAATGTATGAAACAATGTACTACTTAAATTGAGTTGTAAAGATATATGAGCAATTATATTTCAACTTGGTGAAGTGATAGATGGGAAAAGAAATGTGAAGAATCATGGGAATAAGGCAAGACTTCCTTCTAGTCTCTTAATGGCAATGTGGTCCTTTATATTTTTATGTCAGTTCATGTAAAATATTTTATAAAAAGTGGAAAATAAAAATTAGATTTGGAGATGCAGCTAAGACTAATCATAGCACTGCGAGCTGACAGCACTAGTAAAACTAGAAAGAGATGTATATACTGGAAAGGTGGGAACAAAGTCCAACATTGCACAATACAAAGTCAAAGTGGGAGTGAGAGAGGAGAAATACAATCATCCTAAAGATGTTAATTTGGAGGCTATGCCAGGGAGGTTTTATTTTATTATTATATTTATTATAATTTTATTGCTTAGACTTTAGAGAAGAAGATGTGTGGAGAGTTGAAAAAATTATCTCTGAAATATGGCATCTTAGAGTCAGGAGGCATCTGGGAGAAATTAGTGTTTCTAAGGCATGATACTGCAATGCTGGCATTTCTTCTCCAGGAGCTCTAATAAATGGCCATCTCCCACCTGGGCACCTTCAGACACAGTCACATGGTTGTAGTTATTAGAAAGAACCTCCACAAACTGAGTTACAATTTTTCTTCTTCTCACTTCCCACTATTAATCTTCATTCTGTCTTCTGGAGCTGCACAGAATAATCATAATCCTTCTTTTCCAGGGGAACAACCCAAACAACCTTGGAGAGAAAAGTCAGGGCAAAATAGCAATGTGATGGGACTGTTAGTTATGAGAAAGTAATTTTTCAGGTACATCTAACTTTGAAAGGGAGAAGTGGGAAAGTAGCTCTAAATGTAAGGAGAGGAAGCTGAAGACTGAGCAAATTCCCAAATGAAGAGAAATTACAGTAAAACATAGAAACAAATTGGTACACTTGTAAATATAACTTGGAAGAAAGAAGGATGTTGATAACATGAAAGATGTTGAAAAAGAAAAAATGTAATTATAATCCAACTGGAGAGACAGGAAAATATGTTATAAACATAATGATTATAATTCATGGAAGCTAAGATCATTACCATTGCCATCATTGCCATTAAATCATTATTTGTATGGTAAGAATTCTAATTTTAAGTTTGGAGTACAAGAAAATATTCTGAACTGTGTTCAAACTTCGTTCTGTATGAGAGAAAAAATGAGGAGAAATTAGGCATTATTAGCATCTCCAGGAGAAGGATAAACCAGTGTGGTGGACAGGCACTAGGGTGGGCCCTATGATTTCTGCCTTATGGTATTTATGCCTTTTTGTAGTTTCCTATTTTTGAGCTGTGACCAGTGACTTGCTTCTAATCAAGAGAATACAGCAAATATTATGGATGGATATGATCATATTACATCATATTGTTATGCCTGCCTTGCTAAAAGACTACCTTTACCTTGGTGGCTTTGAAGAAACAAGCTGTCATGTTGTGAACTATGTATGGAGAGGGCCATGCAGCTAGAATGTGGGAGTAGTTTCTAGTTAACAGCTAGCCAGGAATTGAGACCCTCAGTCTATCAGCTCACAAGTGACTAAATTCTGCCTACAACTATATGTGCAAGGAAGTGGATCTTTCCCTAGTTGAGTCTCAGATGAGACCATCGTGCAGCTGATACTCTGCTGTTTTGCCGAGGATTAGCTGAGTTATGTCTGGATCCCTGACATACACAGTCTGTGAAATAAGAAACATGTTGATTTTAGCTGCTCAACTTTTTTTGTAATATTGTCACATAGCAATGAATAAATAATACAGCCAGCTCAATACTTTTCAGGTAAAAGAGCCAAAGGAAGAATAAATAACTATTGGCAACCAGACTATGACTTTCTCAAAGAGACAGCTGTACTTTGTACTACACTGATCTAGACTTTTACAGGAGTTTTGATGGGTCTTTTACTATTGAAACCAAGGATATGATTGACAAATGCATATTTTGTGTTTATTTAGCATATGGAATTTACCTACTTACAAAAATTCCTTCTGAGTACACAGAAATATTGTGGACAATCTTGGGTAATTTTCCAACAAAACAGAAATACTGACACTTACAGAGGAGTCAAAAGCCAGACCAGAGAGCGAGTGTTATTACTAAAAACAGAAGGGAGAAGGTAGGTAGGATCCAAGATGGTGGAGTAGAAAAATGCTGAGCTTGACTCCTCCCATCGGCACATTAAAATTACAACTAAATTATAGAACAATCAACCTACAGGGCCAACTGAAGTCTAGCTGAACAGAAGTTTTATAACTAATGATATAAAGATGGAGCCACATTGAGACAGGTAGGAGGGTTAGAGACACGGAATGGGTGGCCTCACACTTGTGTGTCTCAGTTGAAAATCAGGAGGGATATCTCAGCAATGGAGGTCCCCTCTGGAGGAGCAAGGGACCTCAGGCCCATACTGGGCTCCCAGACTCAAGTGCCAGTTCCAGGAAGAGGAGCCTCCACAACATCTGGCTGTGAAAAACAATGGGGATTCTGAACATCCATGTAGGATGGGAGGCTGTGGAAAACCCAGACATCCTCTTGAAGGTCCCATGCACTTACTCACTCACTCACAGGCACTCATGCTGGGCTCAGGTAAAGGGTCAGTGACTCAGGAGGCATCAGCAACAGATAGGAAGAATCTGAGTTGTGTGGTTTCAGGGCGAGGACTGGAAGAACAGTCACCATTTTCCCTGTATAGAGCCCTTCTCCTGTGAAGCTGGCATGTGGGTGCTATCTTTCTTGTGTTGAGCTCCCCACACATGTGACCAACAATGAATATGCACTGGCCTGGGGAACTCTGCTCACTCCACCCTGGTGATTCCAGGGACCCTGCCTCACCTAACTCGCTCAATTCCTGAGGCATTTTCTTGGCAAGCAGTCAGCCACACCCACATTGTTCTTTCTTGGACAACTGTTGGGGAAACATGGGCCCCAGGCAGGTAGTGGCTAGCCTCAGTGTGCTCTAAGACTTTTGCTGAGTAGCTCAAGTCTCAACACTGGCACCAAACCAAAATCTACGTTAAACTGGTGAAAACTCGTCCCACTCTGGTGACTCCCTGAGACCCCACTTCTCACAACTGGAATACTGCACATGGCTCTATCAGTGGTTAAGTCTTATAGGAGCTGGCAGGTGGCAACAGGCCTTGGGGTGTCTTGAGCTTTTGGAGGAGCTACCCCAGCCCCAGCCATCCTTGGTTCACAGTGTGGCCTTTTCCACATGCCACCAGGTCCAGCAGAGGCAGCAACCAACTGTGGACCACTTTGCAGCTACTACCCAGCCAGTCACAGGCAGTAGCTGACCTGGGCCTGCACTGGAGTCCCTCCCAAGGGGCCCCAGAAACAACATACCTTGAGGTCAGCTTCAGACCACAGAAGAGTACTACCCAATTAACCCCACAAGTGGCACACACAAAAGGCAGTCTCAGCAGGCACCAGAGCCCACTGGGGCAAATCCCAATTCACACAGCAGCCTGTAAGCTGTGAATGTGGCCAAACCCCTTAGCTAGTTATCCTGAGGGCAAATCGCATCTGCTGACATGCCAACAACAATCAAGGTTCAACTATAACAGGAAGGCATACACAACCCACACAAGGGACACTCCTGGAGCACATGGCACACATGATCAGGGAGGCTCTGCCACTGGGTCCCACAGTGCACCTACTAAATAAGACCATTGGGCCAAAAGACATAGCAGATATGGGAGACATAGCAGATTGATCTAATACATAGAAACTAGCACAGAGAAGCAGACAGAATGAAGAAACAACAACAAAAATATGTCCCAAATGAAAGAACAGGAGAAAACTTCAGAAAAAGAACTAAAGAAAATGGAAGTGAGCAACCTTCCAGATATAGAGTTCAAAACAATGGCTATGAGAATGCTCAAGAAACCTAATGAGAACTTCAGCAAAGATATAGAAAGCATAAAAAAGAATATAGAAACCATATATAAGAACGAATGAGGAGTGAAAAATACAATAACTGAAATCAAGAATGCACTAGAAGGAATCACCAACAGACTAGATGAAGCAGAGGATCAAATCAACGATTTAGAACACAAGGTAGCAGAAAATGCCCAACTGGAACAGCAAAAAGAAAAAGAATTTTAAAAAATGAGGATAGCTTAAGAGACCTCTGGTACAACTTCAAGCATAACAATAGTCATATCACAGGGGTACAAGAAGGAGAAAAGAAAGCAAGGGATTGAGAAGCAACTTGAAGAAATAATGACTGAAAACTTTTCTAACCTGGTAAAGGAAATAGACATACAAACCCAGAAGTGCAGAGAGTCCCAAACAAGATGAACCCAAACAGGCCCATACCAAAACACATTATAATTAAAATGGCAAAGTTTATCTGAAAAAGATAACCTTTAAGTAGCAAGAGAAATACACCAAGTTACCTACAAGGGAGCTCCCATAATATTGTCAGCTGGTTTCTCAACAGAAACTTTACAAGAAAGAAGGGATTGTTACAAAATATTCAAAGCAAGGACATACAACCAATACTACACTACTCAGAAAGGCTGTCATTTAAAATTGAAAGAGAGATAAAGAGCTTCCCAGACAAGAAAAAGCTAAAGGAGTTCATCACCACCAAACCAGTATTACAAGAAATGTTAAAGGGACTTCTTTAAGAAGGGGAAAAATAAAAGAACATAAGATAAATAACAAAGTTGCAATAACTATGTATCTCTCAATAATCACTTAAAATGTAAATGGATTAAATGTTCCAATCAAAACACATAGTGTATCTGAATGGATAAGAAAACAAGACACATACATATGCTATCTAAAAGAGACTCACTTCAGATTGACAGACATACACAGACTGAAAGTAAAGGGATAAAAAAATATTTCATGCAAATGGAAACAAAAAAGAAAGCTGGGGTAGCAATACTTACATCAGACAAAATAGACTTTTTAAAAGACTATAATACGAGACAAAGAGGAACATCACATAATGATAAAGGGATCAATCCAACAAGAGGTTATAACATTTATGAACCCAATAGGAGCACCTAAATATATAAAGCAAATATTGACCAACATAAAGGGATAAATTGACAGTAATACAATCATATTTGGGGACTTTAATACCCCATTGACACAAGTGGACAGATCTTCCAGACAGAAAATCAACAAGGAATCAGCGGCCTTAAATGACACATGAGAAAAGATGGACTTAATTGATATTTTTAGATATTCTCTGACCACAATGGTATGAAACTAGAAATCAATTACAATATAAAAACTGAAAAATGAACGAAAACATGGAGGATAAATAACATGCTACTAAATAATGAATGGGTGAATAATGAGATCAAGGAAAAAATCAAAAGGTACATTGAGACAAATGAAAGTGAAAATAATCCAAAATCTATGGTTCACAGCGAAAGCAGTGCTAAGAGGGAAGTTCCTAGCATACCTCAAGAAACAAGACAAATCTCAAATAAACAATCTTACCTTACACTTAAAGGAACTAGAAAAAGATCAGCAAACAAATCCCAAAGTGAGTAGAAGGATGGGAATAATAAAGATCAGAGTGGAAATAAACAAAATAGAGTAAAAAAAAATCAATAAAATCAACAGCTGGTTCTTTGAAAAGATAAACAAAATTGATAAACCTTTCTCCAGTTTCATCAAGAAAAAAAGAGAAAGGACTCAAACAAATAAAATCAGAAATAAAAGAGCAGTGACAACAGACACCATAGAAATACAAACAATTATGAGAAAATTTTACAAACAATTACATGCCAAAAAATTGGATAATCTGTAAGAAATAGATAAATTCCTGAAACATACAATCTTCCAATACTGAGTCAAGAAGAAACAGAAAATTTGAACTGACCAATTACTACTAATGAAATAAAATCAGTAACCAATAAAAAAAATAATAATAAATAAGACTCACAACAAACAAAAGTCCTGGACTGGATGGCTTCACAGGTGTATTTTACCAAACATTCATAGAAGAATTAAAACCTATCCTTATTAAACTATTCCAAAAAGTTCCAGAACAGGAAAACTCCCAAGCTCATTTTACAAGGCCACCATTACCCTGATTCCAAAACCAGACAAAGACATTACAGGCCAATATCCCTGATAAACATAGATGCAAAAATCCTCAAAAAATATTGGCAACCAAATATAGCAATACATTAAAAATATAACACATCATTATCAAGTGGGATTTATTCCTGGGATGCGAGGTTTGTTTAATCTCCACAAATCAATTAACATGAAACACCAAATAAACAAAATGAAAGACAAAAATCATATGATAATATCAATAGATGCAGAAAAGTGACAAAAATTCAGAATCCATTTATGATAAAAACTCTCAACAAAGTGGGAATAGAGGGAACATACCTCAACATAATAAAGATCATATATGATAAACCCATAGCTAACCTCAAATTCAATGAGAAAAACGTAAAAACGCTCTCCATAAAATCAGGAACAAGATAAGGATGCCCACTTTCACCACTTTTATTCAACAGCAATGAGACAAGAAAAAGAAATGAAAGGCATCCAAATTAGGAAGAAGTAAAACTGTCATTATTTGCAGATGATATAATATATAGAGAGACTGAAAGATTCCACCAAAAAACTATTAGAACTGATAAACAAATTCAGTGAAGTAGCAGGAGACAAAATAAATATTCAGAAATCAGTTGCATTTTTATATACCGATAATGAACTCTCAGAAAGAAAAATTAAAACGATTCCATTTACAATTGTATCAAAAAAAATCTAGGAATACATTTAGCCAAGGAGGTAAAACACCTGTACTTGGAAAACTATAAGCACTGAAGAACAAAACTAAAGCATATACTGTGCTCATGGATAGGAAGAATTAACATCATTAAAATGTCCTTTCTACCCAAAGAAATATATAGATTCAATGCAATCCCTATCAAAATATCAATGATATTTTTCATACAACTAGGACAAATAGTCTTAAAATTTATAGGAAACCAAAAAAGACCCCAAACAGTAACAGCAATCTTGAGAAAGAACAAAACTGGAGGTATCACACTGCCTGATATCAAACGATACTACAAGGCCATAGTAATCAAAACAGCATGGTACTGGCATAAAAACAGACACATAGATGAATGGAACAGAATAGGGAGCCCAGAAATAAACCCATACCTATATGGTCATTTAATCTATGACAAAGGATGCAAGAATATTCACTGGGGTAAAGACAGTCTATTAAATAAATGGTGTTGGGAAAACTGGACAAATGCATGCAAAAAAAAATGACACTGGATCACCTTCTTACACCATATATAAGAATAAACTCAAAATGGATTAAAGATTCAATGTAAGACCCAAAACTATAAAACTCCTAGAAGAAAACATAGGCAGCAAACTCTGGCACTGCTCCTAGTGATACTATTATTATTATTATTATTATTTTAAAGATTTTATTGGGGAAGGGGAACAGGACTTTATTGGGGAACAGTGTGCACTTCCAGGACTTTTCTCCAAGTCAAGTTGTTGTCCTTTCAATCTTAGTTGTGGAGGGTTCTGTTCAGCTTCAAGGTGTTGTTCTTTCAGTCCTAGTTGTGGAGGGCACAGCTCAGCTCCAGGTCCAGCTGCCGTTGCTAGTTGCAGGGGGAACAGCCCTCCATCCCTTGCGGGAGTCGAACTGGCAACCTTGTGGTTGAGAGGACACGCTCCAACCAACTGAGCCATTCGGGAGCTCAGTGGCAGCTCAGCTCAAGGTGCCATGTTCAATCTTAGTTGCAGGGGGCAGAGCCCACCATCCCTTGTGTGACTCGAGGAATTGAACTGGCAACCTTGTGGTTGAGAGCCCACTGGCCCATGTGGGAATCTAACCGGCAGCCTTCGGAGTTAGGCGCATGGAGCTCTAACCGTCTGAGCCACTGGGCCGGCCCCGTGATATTATTTTTTGATATCTCTCCTCAGGCAAGGAAAACAAATAAATAAATAAACAAGTGGGACTACATCAAAGTAAAATTTTTTTGCACAGCAAAGGAAACCTTCAACAAAACAAAAAGATATCCTACTAAATGGGAAAAGATATTTTCCTCTGATGCATCTGATAAGCAGTTAATATTTAAAATTTATAAAAAACTCATACAACTCAACACCAAAAAAACCCAACAATCTAATTAACAAATGGGCAGAGGACTTGAATAGACTTTTCTCCAAAGAGGATATACACATGGCCAATAGACATATGAAAAGATGCTCAACATCACTAATCATCAGTGAAATGCAAATAAAAACCACAAGGGAGTAATCACCTCACACCTGTCAGAATGGCTATCATCAATAAATCAAAAAACAAATGTTGTAGAGGATGTGGAGAAAAGGGAACCCTGTGCACTGTTGGTGGGATTGTACATTGGTGCAGCCACTATGAAAATGGTTTGGAGATTCCTCAAAAAATTAAAAACAGAACTATGTTATGATCCATTAATTCCACTCCTGGGTATGTATCCAAAGATATCCAAAACATTAATTCAAAAAGACATATGCAATGTTCATCGCGACACCATTCACTTATCTACTTACACTTACAAGATACAGAATCAACCCAAGTGCCCATCAAGAGACGACTGGATAAAGGAGAAGTGGTACATAGATGAGTATACAATGGAATATTACTTGGCCATAAAAAAGAATGAAACTTTATCATCTGAGACAACATGAATGGACCTAGAGGGTATTATGCTAAGTGAAATAAGTCACACAGAGAAAGAGAAAGACCATATGACCTCACTTATATGTGGAACGTAAAGAACAAAGAAACAAACAAAAGAGAAACAGACTCATAGACACAGAGAACAAACTAATGGTTGCAGAGGGGATGGAGTTGGGGAGCTGGGTGGAAGAAGTGAAGGAATTAAGAAGTACAAACTGATGGTTACAAAATAGTCATGGGGATGTAAAGTAAAGCATAGAGTATGTAGTCAATAATATGGTAATAACTATGCATAGTGCCAGGTGGGTACTAGACTAATCAGGGGGATCACTTTTTAAATTATAAAAATGTCTAAACACTATGCTGTACATCTGAAACTAATATAAAACAATATTGAATATCAACTGTAACTGAAAAATTATTTTTAAAAAATAAAAATAAAAGGGAGAAGAGGAGAAAAGGAAATAATGAAATATGTTAGAATTTGGAAATTATATAACATTAATGAAAAATGTTAGAATAATTTAACAGTAAAAATTTTTAAAAGATTCTAAATGCTCATTGACAATACATGTGTACCTTTTGTAATTAAAAACCATATGTTTGAAAATTTTTCAGCCCATTAAAGAACTAGTTAACTGTGTGTTAACATTATTTCCTAGAATTTGCACATTAGGTATTATTCAGGTCCCTGATTTCTTTCTCCTTTTTTTCTGTAGTTTTCTGGTCTTTGGATTATTTCACTGGACATGGGACTCTATGTGTTATTAGATTATTGTAATCCCCGTGTTCAGTAGAAAAGCAGTACTCTCACTACTCCAATTAATAGTGAGATGCATTGCTGTCTCCAGTGAGGCACTGCCATTTTCACAAGAGAAAAAATGATTCAGTATCTCTTACTTATTGGCTCTTTCTTATTATGTTTTGAAATCCAGCTGGTTGGGACGGTTCCTGCTCTTTTTACCACACCTCAAAGCACTGAAAAAGAAGTGGGCAGTGGAAGTAAAATCTTTTCTTCTTCCATGGAGATTAGATACAACCTTGTCTATCACCTGTTTTCTAATAAGCTTCAAGGTAGAGAAAAGGAACTTAAGAAGAAGTTGAGTCCCAGTGTTTCTTATCTCTATGACTATAGAAATCACAAAATAACTGGGGAACAAAAAGGAAAATACCTTTATATGAAAGGTAGTAATTTCAGGAAGTCCAAATAAAGGATAGCAAACAATCTTTAGCTTTGGTCCTATTTTTTCCGAACCTATGGAAATCATTGATACAAATCACCACTAACTCTAAGATTCAGAAGTGCATCTGTAGCAGGACTGATGTGATGTTTATATGTAAACATGGAGTGCCCATAGAGAGTGGCCTTACAGATAAAAGTCAGTGGTCTTTACTGCAAATAGGGATGCAGATCTCTCGGCAAATATACATGATATAGAGCATTATGTATGCAAACACAAACCTATGTATGAGCAAATATAGTATGAGCACAATTCATTTCATAACATCTGAATCAAATAGTGCGCTGTTTTTAAACATTTTAACTGAATAATCCAGATAAAATGAACTCATTTGGAAAACCTGTGCCTGCTGACAACCAAATTATTTGTTTCATAAGATGTTTTGTTCCTATTACTCTGTACTAGAATACATATGGCTAAACATTTGTCCGAAAAACTAAAGTCAGTAACATACAACTATGGATTATTACAGTTAGCTGAAAGATAGCATGTCATCTGGTCCAGTGTGCTGCTCAGTGCAGGCAAGGTTTATTTTTTGTTAAAACAAAAAACAGTAAAATCTTACTGGTTCAAAGTGTCTAGAGGAAGGAAAATGTTAATTAATATAAATTTTTGGATTACAACACATAAAATAACTAAGTTTTATTGCTTTTAATTGTCCAGAAAAACTCAAATTTGGGAATTGCCAAATAAAATTGCAAGCACTAGCCCTACTGAAATAAATAGGACTGAAGAATGATTTACTCTTAACATAGCAAACCCTAGCACAAATAGCATTGATTTCTGTTTATGTCACAATTACATTTGTTTATAATTAGGCTGCTTTCTCACTTCTCATCAATACATAAATTATTCCCTTAGCTAGGTATTTACTCTTTTCACATTACTCACAATCTTAACCTCTTCATGAAGAAAGACAAATTTTTCTAGCTGCGTTCCTGTTATGAGGGCATCGGACTTAACAGTTTCTAAGATCCCTCCTAAATGCTGAAGTATTTTAGGTAAAGTGTAGCACAGCATAAATTAATGAATTGCTACTAAAAACCTGAATTAAAAGATTCTTATATATAAAATATTCTTATATGTTTATATATAAAAGTTTGCCAATCTCTGTTCAAATAGATGCTAAAGATATATGTAGTCATATGAAGAGCCAGAAAGTAAAGATTTTAGGCTTTGTGGGCCAGTCTCTGGTACAAGTGCTCAACTCTGCTGGTGTGGTAGGAATATAGCCACAGAAAAGACACAAGAAAATGGTGTGTCTGTGTTCCAATAAAACTTTATTTACGAAAATAGGTGGTAGGCTGGATTTGCCTGGCAGGCCATAATTTGCCAACTTCTACTCTGGAGGCAAAACCTATGTTAGGAGGAGGATTCCGTTTTGGGGATAACAGTGCTAAGTCAGTCAGGACTAACCTTACAGAGTTAGAGTACATCATTATAACTTGGTTCCTATGAAGATGTGGTCTCTTCATCTTTCAATGGAAATTGCTTCTGAAATAGTTTCAGGCCTTTATAAGGTTTCTTCTGGGTACCTTACATATAATTATTGGTCAATCCTGTAAGATTACAGAGACGTTCATAATGCACTTTATATTGTCAAAGTTCTCCTAACGATTGCTAAATGTCTGCTGTCCCTTAAACTTTGTTCTTGATCATGTCCTTGAAAGTGACGAAAACAGCCTCTGTAAAACTTGTATGCCACAATCCAGTGTAACAGGACTAGAGGTATTGCAAAGGAAGACCACCTAGTGCAGAGGTGTCGTCACCTACAAGAGTCTAAACTATTCCCTAAAAAAGAAAATGATGGCACAGGGAGAGGCCACAGCTGAGAAAAGAGCCATATTAAAAAAAAAAGAAATTATAGTAGGATAATATGGGAGCGTCCTCATTGATGAAGAACATTTGCAATACAATGTGATTAATTTCATTAGCCAAGAGTGTATAGTACAAAACTGCTATGTTGGCTCTCAGTGGTCACGAGGGAATTCAGCCATCAAAGCACACATGTGTATATAAATATGTGCTGAATGGACTGTTATATATGTATCCATTTTTTTAGGAAATTATTTCAGAGATATATAGTGTTGGATCAGTGCTCTGCCGAAATAAAATGGGCACATGTTTAGTATACTTCATGGAAATTGTCTAATAGAAAACAAAATCCTTATACTCATGAAATTTGTAATACAATAACCTTTAAAATCGGGTAAGTATGCTTAAATGTATATAAAATATACTTAATACTTTAGAAATTTGTGGTCAGCCTGAATGTAACCATTTTAGAAAGAACCATGTAAGATGCACCATGTAAAACTGATTTTCAGTAACCGGCCTAGAGTTGAGGTGTGGTGTGCAGCACAGGGTTATATTTTGTCCACGTTTGGGATGAGGTGACTTTAGTGAAGTATGTTAGAGATCAGCAGCTTCCTCTGGAAGTCTGTGGCACAGTTCAAGAGAAGCAATTAAAGAGCTGTAAAATATAGTAGGTATTACTATAGAGAGGATGGATGGATGGATGGATGGATGGATGGATGATGATGAATGGACGGATGGATGGCACAATGGATCCAGTTAGGTATTTTTCTCACTGAGAATATACCTAAAGCACAAAAGGAGTGGGGAGACTTGAATGTACAAAGAGTGGGGAGAGCTCAACATAATAAAATAATAGCTAATTCCAAAAATAAACCATTAATGGTGTAGTAATGTGATATCTTGCTTCCTGAATGTCAAATGGCTTCCTGCAGTAGATTGTATAATGATATCACTAAGACTCAAAAGTCAGACTCTAAAATGTAGTTATTCCTTCCACTTACGAAGAAACCTTAATGATCCCAAACGGAGATAAAATTTTATTTCAAAAATTTGCTTTGCATTTTGAAAATAAAATAAGCAAATGTATTTCAAACTCTGAAAGGACTTGTAAAGTGCTGGAGAGCTCATCCTAATTTTAAAGGGCAATGACATGAAGGTACGTTTATTTTGGTGCCTTTAGCCGGGCAAAGAATAGCATGTAAGTAAAAGTTGCCAACCAACACATTCATCTCAGAACATAAAGAGCATTTCTCAGGCAGGCTTTCTATCCCATTGGCCTGCTTCCCCTTCCCCTCTCTTAGCTCTTTCTGCTGTTCTGGGAACATGGAAGATGCTCACTGAACTCACACCCATCTTCTCTCTCTTTTTCCCTCTCCCTCATTTTCCTTAATTTTCTCTTTTCATTCTTACCTTCTTTTTCGTATGTCTTCGCTCCACTTGTATGTCTTTTTCCTCCCCTTTTCCCATCTCCCTTGCTTTCTCTGTATGTCTCTCTCTTTTTTTAACTTAAAAATTATAAGTTATACCACAAAACAAATATATTCCTAATTATTTCATGCAACTACTGAATTCATTATCTGAAATCTGCTTTGAATTTTTAAGTGACGATAACGTGTGTGTGAATACACGTAGATATAATGTATTGTTCTTTAGAAACAAAAGCAATGAAATGTAGTTATTTTATATATAGGACTCTATATATAGTTCTCTCTCTCTCTCTCTCTCTCTCTCTCTCTCTCTCTCTCTGTTTCTGCCTGTGGTTCCTCCCGTCACACAACATCTTGGCTATTCAGAAGTAGCACCTTGACCTATAAACCTGCTGCTGACCTTTCAAAAGATTAATACATCTGTCACGTGGAGTGTCACGTGGGGTCTTAGCTCCTGCTCCCCACATAAGAATGCAGGATATGGTGAGGCCAAAAAGGAACACCCACAGAGCTATAGATAGGGGAGTCATACCACTATATTCTCGCTGGCAGCTGGGTTGGAGACACAGGCAGCAGGAGCCACACAATCCGCAGCCTGCCATCTGCTTCTCTGCCAACCGACCTCACTTGCTAGCTGCATTCTGCCATGCTAACTGCAATCCACTTTTGCTAGCTCAGCCACCATCTTCTTGCTAGCCCCCATTTGCTGCCAGTGTAGCCATGGCAGTTATATTAGTGGCCAATGGCTCACTGGTTACAGCTGACGGCCAATTAGCCACAGCTGATGGCCATGCAATCACAGTTGATGGCCATTTACTACCTGAGCCAGCAGCTTTCTATGTGAGGCTGAGAGCCTGGAAACTGCACTCCTGGCTCTGTCCCCACAACAGCTCTACATTAGCCTTTTTTATCCATTGAAATGAATGGAAACTGATGGCAAACTTTCCCTCTGCAAGCATAAGGGCTTTTAGAAGATGAGAGGGAAGGAGCTACTCGTTGTTCTATTTTACACAATTAAATAACCTGCCACCTTGGCACAGCACTTTGGGAAAATATATCATGCTTCTGGAAGATTCTTTTCTAATGTCATTATCTACTCCAGCCACATAGCATCCAAACTCTCCTACCATCAGGAGAGTCCAGGCCCCATTGCGTGGTTGTGGGGACAGAGCCAGGAGTGTAGTTTCCAGGTTCTTGGCCTCACGTGGAAAGGTGCTGGCTCAGGTAGTAAATGGCCATCAACTGTGATTGCATGGCCATCAGCTGTGGCTGGTTGGCTGTCAGCTGTAACCAGTGAGCCATTGGCCACTAATATAACTGCTGTGGCTACGCTAGCAGCAAGTGGGGGCTAGCAAGAAGATGGTGGCTGAGCTAGCAAGTGGCGGAGTGAGGGTTGCAGATCGTGTGGCTCCTGTTTCCTGTGTCTCCAACGCAACTGCCAGTGAGAATACAGTGGTATGACTACCCTACCTATGGCTCAGTGGGTGTTCCTTTTTGGCCTCACCGTATCCTGCATTCTTATATGGGGAGCGGGACCAGAGACCCTGCAGGCCGCCCCACATGACAAATGGTGCAGCGAGCAGGGTCTCTGTGGGGGCAGAGCCCCAGAAAGTAGTTTACAGACCCTCGGCCTCACGTGGAGGGGTGCTGGCTCGGGTAGTAGATGGCCATCAGCTGGGGCTGGTTGGCCGTCAGCTGTAGCCATTGAGCCATTAGCCACTAATATAACTGCTGCGGCTACGAAGGAGAGCCGAGGAGAGGGAGAAAGGGAAAGAGAAAAGAATGGGGCTAGCAAGAAGATGGCGGCTGGGCTGGCAAGCGTGGATGGCGGTTTGCGGACAGTGTGGATCCAGCCTCCAGTGAGAGTATAGTGCCGCCAGAGAGAATATAGTGGTATGACTCCCCTACCTATGGCTCCGTGGGTGTTCCTTTTTGGCCTCACCATATCCTGCGTTCTTGTATGGGGAGCGGGAGCAGAGACCCCGCAGGCCTCCCTGCATGACAAATGGCGCAGCGAGCAGGGTATGGTGCCGGCCAAAGCTCTCCAAAGGACGGTGGAGCAGTTTGTGTGTGTGAACACCCAGTCTCAGGAAGACCAGGAGGAGCAGTTGCTGGAGAGCTGGACCCCCGTGGAGGGGTGGGAGGACGTGGATGGTTCTCCCACCAGCACAGGAAAACCCATGCAGCTGCTGGAGAGATGGAGCCCCGTGGAGAGGTGGAAAGATGTGGACGGTTCCCCAACCAGCACAGGCCGGAGAATGCGAAGGTCGTTGCAGCCCTGTGGGCCGGGAAGTTCCTGCTCAGGCAGCCCGGATGCGGGACTTGTCCCAGGAGGTAACGCTTGCTGAATCCTCCGTGGGAGATGAGGGTGAGGTCAAGGTCGTCCCTCACCCCCAGGACAGCCCTGGCGAATGACTGTGGACTATGGGGAATTGCCTTCCATCCCTAATTTAATGGACCGCTTGACTGTTTGTTTGGGAACTGTTAGTGGAACTGGGGGATATTTGCTTTTGTCTCTTGACTGGCCGCCATTGAGAATATGTAAGCACCTTGATTGTGAGTCGCTGTTGTTCCAGCAGTGTACCCTGAGAGGCACAGAGAGAGTGGCAGTGCCCTGAGAAACCCTGGCTGTGTTTGTTCCAGCAGGGTACCCTGAGAGGCCCAGAGAGAGAGAGGGAGAGTGGCAGTGCCCTGAGAGCCCTGGCTGTGTCCAGGAAGTGTGACTGTGCCCACAGAGAGTGGCAGTGCCCTGAGAGCCCTGGCTGTGTCCAGGAAGTGTGACTGTGCCCACAGAGAGTGGCAGTGCCCTGAGAGCCCTGGCTGTGTCCAGGAAGTGTGGCTGTGCCCACAGAGAGTGGCAGTGCCCTGAGAGCCCTGGCTGTGTCCAGGAAGTCTGGCTGAGCCCTGAAGATACCCTGGATGTGCCCAGGAAGTCGGGCTGTTCCCAGAGAGAGTAGCTGTGCCCAGAGAGCCTGGCTGTGTCCAGGATATTGCATTCACCTTCAGGCTCCTCGCACAGGGCCCCTCGTGGAAGACGCTTGTCGCGTAGATTGTGAGGCGAGAGCCTGTAGGGGTGGAGTGTGGGGGCAGAGCCCCAGAAAGTAGTTTACAGACTCTCGGCCTCACGTGGAGGGGTGCTGGCTCGGGTAGTAGATGGCCATCAGCTGGGGCTGGTTGGCCGTCAGCTGTAGCCATTGAGCCATTAGCCACTAATATAACTGCTGCGGCTACGAAGGAGAGCCGAGGAGAGGGAGAGAGAGAAAGAGAGAAGAATGGGGGCGAGCAAGAAGATGGCGGCTGGGCTGGCAAGCGTGGATGGCGGTTTGCGGACAGTGTGGATCCAGCCTCCAGTGAGAGTATAGTGCCGCCAGAGAGAATATAGTGGTATGACTCCCCTACCTATGGCTCCGTGGGTGTTCCTTTTTGGCCTCACCATATCCTGCGTTCTTGTATGGGGAGCGGGAGCAGAGACCCCGCAGGCCGCCCTGCATGACAAATGGCGCAGGGGGCAGGGTCTCCGGCACGACAGTCTCCCACATGACAGTGGTGTAGAGCTCTATCATATTACACCACCTCTTGTCTCACAACCTATTTCTGGGCTCTTTTATATGCATGCAAAAGTGGGTTTCTTTCTCCTGGAGAGCTGGCAGACACCCTGCGGTCTGATTCCTCTTGTCTCTGGACATTAGACACTCTTTTGCCAATGAAAAGCCATCAGATAAATCATGTAGATCTCAGTCTTGAAAATTTCACTTTTATCTCAGTCAGTTAGCATGTTTTTTCTTTTTTTTTTTTTTATTCCTACAGCACAGAAAGATGACAAGTTAAGGAAAATGTAAAGATAATGGTTATGGAAAGGCAACCTAGAAATACGGAGTCATGCAGTTTAGTTTTCAGTAGTAAAAAGACACACTTCTACTACTGGTTTCTCTCCCACAAAAGATTATAGACACTCCTGCAAATGTTGGTAGGAAGTGAAATCCTCTTGTCTAAATCTCACTTTTTTTATTATGAAATAAGGGGTGTGTTATATCAGAACACTTCAATTTTTCTCTTTTTAGTGCCAAAGCTCTCAAGCTATATCACATGTTATTTGCCTTCATATTCTTGCCTAAGTACTCTCTGTAGTCTGCTCTACCTCTTTCACTTACTGAATTCTTTCTCAAGTGTCACCAATGATCTAATAAATCAAGTCCAATCACACCTCAGTTTTCTTCCTCCTGACCTCTTTATGGCATTGGCACTGTTGAGCACCTACTCTTTCTTGGTTTTCTCTTGGTTTCCATGACATTGTATCCCTTTGTTCGCCAAATCCAGTGAATGATTCTTCTTTGCTGGCTCTTCTCCTTTCTCCCATGACCAAACTATGGGTTTCTACCAAAGCTATGATCTCAATTTTCTGCTCTTCTTTATCTACACTTATTTCATCTTCACATCTTCTTGAACATTCTTCTATAGAGACCCCAATTGCCGATCCCAATGCGGCTCATTCAAACTACAATAATTTAATTCAAACTTCTATGGAGCATTGTGGGGGCAGAGCCAGGAGTGCAGTTTCCAGGCTCTCACCCTCACTTGGAAAGGTGCTGACTCGGGTAGTAAATAGCCATCAACTGTGATTGGATGGCCATCAGCTGTGTCTAGTTGGCTGTCAGCTGTAACCAGAGAGCCATTGGCCACTAATACAACTGCCATGGCTATGCTAGCAGCAAAATTGGGGCTCACAAAAAGATGGTGGCTGAGCTAGCAAGGGCAGATTGCAGCCAGCAAGTGAGGTTGGTTGGCAGAAAGAAGTGGACGGCAGGTTGTGGATAGTGTAGCTCCTGCTTCCTGTGTCTCCAACTCAGTTGCCAGTGAGAATATAATGACTCCCCTATGTATGGCTCCGTGGGTGTTCCTTTTTAGCCTCACCATATCCTGCATTCTTATGTGGGGTGCGGGACTAGAGACCCCGCATGGCACCCTGCATGACAAGCATTTTTATTTGGATAGCCAGCCAATGACATCTTAAATTCACCTTAGTTTCAATGTGCTCAAAGTTTGCCTACTCATTTTCTCTTCTCTCCTCCCACTTGGGTGCACTTTATATCTCCGCCAAATGGCATCCTTCCAAATCAATCTACATAATAATTTTGGCCAACTCCAAAGCATCCTGCAAACTACTGCATTAGTTTAAGAACTTCTAAAGATTTCAAAGCCTACTACATTAAATTGAAATTCCTGTACATGGCCTTTAACGTTTTTCACATAATGCATTAATTTATCTAATTTTGGTGTCCATGACTTTTCAATATGGGCCATCATTCCTGGTCAAGGAAAGTCTCTTCATGATAAATATGCTTTTCTTGTAACCCCCATACCAGTTCTACCTCTCCAGATTTTGTTCTTTCCTTTTAGGTGGAACTACTTTGCCTAGTCGACACATCTATCAACTGATTCTAACTTCTCATAAGACAGACAGTTGTGTGGTAATCAAGTATCACCTGGTAATAATCAGTGGTTTAAAGAGATGCATTATAACCCAGCGGTTAAGAACTCAGTCTTGACTGAGAAAGACAAATACCATATGATCTCACTTATATGTGGAATGTAAAGAACAAAATAAATAAACAAACAAAACAGACACAAACTCATAGATACAGAGAACAAACTGATGGTTGCCAGAGGGGCGGAGGGTTTGGTGAAAAAGGTGAATGGATTAAGAAATGTAAATTGGTAGTTACACAATAGTCATGGGATATAAAGCACGGCATAGAGAATATAGTCAATAATATTGCAACAACTATGTATAGTGCCAGGTGGGTACGAGACTAATCAGGGTGATCATGGCATAAATTATATTAATGTCTAACCACTATGCTGTACACTTGAAACTAATGTAAAATAATATTAAATGTCAACTGTAACTGAAATAAACAAAGAAAGAAAGAGAAAGAAAAAGAAAAGAGAAAGAAAGAAAGACATAATTTGTTTTAAAGGAAAATAGAAAAAAGAAAGAACTCAAGTCTTGAGAGTCAGCCAGAATTCTGTTTGAAACACAACTCACTTGTGGTATGGCCTTGGGCAAGTTATTTAACCTCTCTTTGCTCCTGTTTCCTCATTTCTAAAATGGAAATAATATACTACCTACCGCATAGGGTTATTGGGAAAAAGATATGAAATAATGTAGGTGAACTACTTAGCATAGGGCCTACCCTTTAATAAGTACTCATTAGTTATTAATTATCATTATAAAATGTATCTGTCTTCAATTTGCTGAACCAAATTTCACAATTTATTGATTTAATAGATCAATCTCTGGTGAGAATGAACATAATAAGCATGTACTGAAGACTGAAAAGTACTAATGCTGAATAAGTTGCTGGAGACTGGAGGGTCACACAAGCACAGATGCCAGGCAGATGATGGACCATGAGGGTAGGCCCTTCCCTATTTTTTTCACTGTTGTGTATAAAGCAGAGAACAGTGAAGAGAAAATGATTAGTTCTTCCTACATATGTGTTGAATGAACTACACAGAATCCCCAAATTTGGAATTTGAATCTAAGACTTAATGAATCTCTCAAGTTAATGTTTCTAATTAGTAAGTTTCTGACAAGCCATGGAGACCCCTTTGAGAAACTGGTCTAGAACTCTTCCTCACTGTGGATCACAAAGAACTCTTCTGAATGGGTAACTGAAAGGACATGAGTAATTGGGTTTACAGTTTGGTGTCTTCACTTACCAGCTTGGCCTCCATCTTCCATTTCATATTGTAAGAGATTCTCCTTGAAAATAGCCCAGCAGTAATGCTTTATAAATGATTATTAGTTTCAAATAATCCTTTAGGAAAGGACATGATGCAACCACAGAAAAAGTATTAGAAAATACTTTACATACGATAAAACTTTAATGATTTCATACAACAACTTGTCCATCAAAGTATCTATAACATCAAAATTAAGATAATATATCTATGTTGATTCTCTACTTATATGCAGGCAGCATGCATTTCATAAGCATATGCCATGCAGGGTGGCATGCGGGGTCTCAGCTCCTGCTCCCCACATAAGAACGCAGGACGTGGTGAGGCCAAAAAGAAACACCCACGGAGCCATAGATGGGGAGTCGTACCACTGTATTCTCGCTGGTGGCTGGGTTGGAGACACAGGAAGCAGGAGCCACACGATCCTCAATCTGCCATCCGCTTCTCTGCCAAACAAACAACTTGCTAGCTGCAATCAGCGCTTGCTAGCTCAGCCACCATCTTCTCGCTAGCCCCCATTTTTTGCTGCTGGCATAGCCACGGCAATTGTATTAGTGGCCAATGGCTCACAGGTTACAGCTGACGGCCAACTAGCCACAGCTGATGGCCATCCCATCACAGTTGATGGCCATTTACTACCCAAGTGAGCACCTTTCCACGTGAGGCCAAGAGCCTGGAAACTGTACTCCTGGCTCTGTCCCCATAGTGTATGAGGAGATCTGGTCCCTAGATAAAATTGTGAAATGAAGCAAATTTCCTTAGCACCCTCCACATTTCTTTCTGGGTCCTTCTCCCACATCTGAACTGTTTTTTCTCTATTTCACTCTTAGGAACAGTTCCCAGGCTGACAAAAATAAAAGCCCAGGCAATGCAGTGCCAGGCACAGGCTCATCTTCTTTCAAAAATTTTCAGGGTCCCAGATCACACTTTATTTTTCTCTGTCCTACTCTTGCTTTGTTTACACCTCCCATTCCTCATAATACCTGGACAAAAAAGTAATTGATCATGGTGAAAACTATGCATACTGGAGTGTGAATGGCTGAGGCGCTCAAAATATGAGCTAATTAGCACACTTGAATCTCTGATTTTTGAGCTGTCAGAATCTTAAATTTGGATATCTCACGTAAGTCCTCAGTTGACTTCTTAAAACTTAATCACAAGGGGATTCATCAATTCTCCTTCACCTTATTATGCTTTGAAGGACAAGCAGATAACAGCATTAATTATTTTCAAACAGTCATTGTAGTCGTCCGTTTATTAATAGGTAGTCACTGTGATTAAGCCAACTCTCCCTCTGCCACTATCAGGGTAGGGTATTAAATGCCATCCAGTTTTTTGGTTCAATCTCCTCCACATTTCTATTTGCAGAGAATTTTTCTAAGTACTATTACACATGATTATTTTTGTAAAAAATTATAAGACATGGTCCCTTCCTTCAATGTTATTCAATTTTCAACTTTCATTGTTCTTGCACTGGGATTCACAAGCCTTTTTCAAAAGGTCCAGATAATACATATTTCAGGCTTTGTTGACCAAGAGGCAAAATCAAGGCTATTGTTTGACATAGTTACTTATATAACAGGAGCAAATACCAATTCCCACACATATTTTATTCATAAAATGAAAAACTTATGAACACTTAAATTGCATTCCATGTGATTTTTATGTGTCACAAAATATTATTTTAATTTTTCTCCCTCAACCACTTAAAAATATAAAAACCTTTCTTAGCTTGTGGTTCTACAAAAACAGACTGGGAGCGGTGAATGGGGTGGAGTGGCAGGAGTGGTAGATTTGGCTGTAGTTTGTTCAAAATTGTTTTAGGAAATACCAAATCCATTCATCTAAGTTCTTACCTTTATAAAGGAAATAAAACTTACTATCAAATATCTGAGTTGGGTACCCATGATCCGCAAAGTTCTGTAGATAATATGTAAGGTATTTTGATTAGGATTCTCTTGAGTGGTGGCAAGTCACAAAAGGCTAAATTAAGTCAGCAGTAGCAAAAGAGGGGATGTGTTACAGGCTAAGAAAAGAGGACCAGTAGCAGAACCAATGTTAGAGACAGTTTCAAGTGGGACTTGAAGTACTATTAGGATTTCCTATCTCTGCCTTCTCTCTCCTTTTCTCCCAGTGTAGATTTCATTCTTGGCTACTGCTGAAGGGTCTTCTCCATATGGTGGGGAATACAGATAGCTACAGGCAGCTTTAGGCTCACATACCAGCTTGCGTATCTCAAGAAGATAGTTTCTCTAGCTCTGGCTCAGTCTGTAAAATCCCAGGAGAATCACTGTAAGAGATGCTGTCAGAACTTCACCTCTATCCTCTCAGGGTCAGGTCCATTTCTCAAACACACATCTCCCAGTGTATTGTCACTCCCAGCAGCCAATCCTTAAAGGCCTTAACCTCAGGTGGCTGGAACCAGCTTGGCCTGCCCACACAGATTGCCAGAAGTATCTGGAGATCTATATCCCTGGCAGATAGCCTTTAAACAATGACTGACAGGTGTGGCAATATCCTGTAACACCCTTACCGCCAAGTGAGATTATAGCCTACAGGTTTCAGAACCTTCCTATAGTACTGAGCTAAAGGTATCTGGGTAGAAAAGAGTTCACGTAGCATTACTGACACTGCTAGCCTTAAAAATGGCCCGTTCCAAGGTTGGCCCTTGGCTGGTATCTGGGATCATGGATTTCAGGAAGGTTTCCAATATTCCCTGATCAGGATTGCTGTACCTAAGCTGTTTGTATCAACAATATGGCTCATACTGAACACCTACTTTCTTTCTGGGGGATTAGGACTTTGATAAGGGCGAGGCAGGAGGTACCTACATGACCAGCCCCCAGCAAAAGCCTTGGACACTGACCTTCTAATGAACTCTTTTGGTTAGCAACATTGCATATGTGTTGTCATGATTCATTTACTGGAGAAATTGAGTGTCCTGTGTGACTACATTGGAAGAGGACGCTAGAAAGCTCATACCTGGTTTCCTCTGAACCTCACCCTGTATACCCCTTTTTCCTTTGCCCACTTTGCTTTGTTTCCTTTGCCCACTTTGCTTTGTTTCCTTTCACTGTAATAAATCATAGCAGTAAGCACGATTATATGCTGAGTCCTGTGAATCCTCCTAACAGATCATTAAATTTGGGCATGGTCTGGGGGACCCTGACACAGCACCCTTTATCTGACCCTGCCTGACACTGCAACCTTGCTTGGTGTTCTCTCCTCCCCAGAACCACTTCCCTCCAATTTTCCTCTAGAGTTTTCTTAGAATATTTCCTAATAAGTCACTTCCATAGCACTTCTTATTTCAGGCTCAACTTCTGGAGAACCCAATCTAAGCCAGATTCTGATTATTTCAAGCCTAAGTGACGATTGTAATCAGGAAAACAAGGTGTTCTGACTGTTCATGTCTTGGCCACGTGCTCAGATCTGTACCAGGGAGAAAAGGGCTTCTTACTAGAAGTAGGAAGAAGGAAGCACAGACACTGGACAAACACGAGTAATAACTAAACCACAGATCACATGGCCTCTTCCTAGATCTCAAGATTTATATACTAACAGAATATGATATTCTTGAAGGAATATCCTCATCTGAAAATACCCTTTTGTCCTTTATTGGCTATTTTTTTCACAAAGCATGATTTTATTACCTCACAAGAGCTACCATATCTGCAATAAGAAAAAAATCAAAGCCTTATAGAAATGAAGATGCCTGCCATTTTACAAACCTTGCTCATAGCTAAGTGACTTGCAAACCAGCTTTTGAGAACCTAACTCAAATTGTGCCTTGAAAAAATGAAAAATTCCTTTCTATTACAAAATGTCAGTGGAAACTCTGAACATTAAATCCATAAAATCCAAAGATGTATTTGACCTAATTTATGGCTGAAATTCTGTCATGAATCTATTGATTTTTAAAAAATAACACTAGCTAGGTGGAGTGTCACACCTGCCCCATGCATCCCTTATCCATAAGCATTTTCTCAGTAGGTGTTTCCCTCCTACCTTTCATCAATCTACTCCAGGAACATTTCCTTTTCATTTTATTTTATTTTTTTCTTAATTAGGACTTATTTTATCCACTTATTAAAAGGTCTGATTATAAAAGAAATATATTCACATTGAAAACATTTAAAAAGATACAGATATGTGTAAAGTGAAAGTAAAAGACACTTAGACTCTCACCTACTAGAGATAAGCATTGTTAAGGCTTTTTAATGAATATATATGTATGTGCTTGCCAAAAAAGAGGTTCATACAACTAACACTATCTTTTCATTCACTTTTTTACACTTAAAAAATATATATATCACAAGTATCTTCCTAGGTCATAACTGCACAGGAATCGACCTCATTTTTAAAAATAATTACATACTATTCCATGTTATGACTATCACCATGTATTCAACTATTTCTCTATAAATAACATTTAGTTTGCTTCTCATTTTTCATTACCAAAGAATAATGCATGGTACATATCCCTTTAAGAGTTTGTGGTAGTATTACTGTAGGATAAATTCCTACAAGTTGAATGGCTGAATCAAAATGTATGCAAAATATATTTAGATTTTTGAAAATAATTTCAAAATTGACTCAAAAGTGTCTAGACCAATTTTAATCCCTTCACTAGCGTACAAAAGTGCCAGTTTCTCTGTAATTTCATCAAAATTAAGTATTTTAAGTGTCAAAATTTTTCCAGTATAACAAGAAAAATACTATCTTCTGAACTGTTGGTCATTTATACGTCTACCTCAATATATTATTTTTTCACATAATATTCCTATTTTAAAATGAAACTAATCACTTTTTTCTAATAGGAGCACTTTATAAATTTTGGATATTAACCCTCTATCAATCATATGTAATATAATATTTTTTCCTATTTTCTTTTGCACTTTAGTGTTCTTAATGCAAATGTTTTTTATTCCAGACTCTAATAGTTTTCTGTTATCCAATTTATTTATTTTACTCTTATGGTCTCTCACTTTATCATGTTAATAAAGGTCTTTCCCACATCCGTATTACAAAAATATTTTCCTGTATTTATAATAAAACTGGTACAATGCATGCATCTTTCTCTTTGCATCACTTTATTTCTACTTTGAAGCTTCACCTTTAAAATATGTGTCCCTTATCATCAAATCCCACTTAATCATCACTTACTCTTGCTAAGTACATTTCTTTCCTTTCATCTTTGCTCAAATCCAATCCTCCATTCTCATAAATTCCTTATCTGAGTTGTACCCAATTTACCTAATTGGTTCCTCTCTATCCATCTAAGGCTTAAGGGAATGAGCATGCTTTTTCAAGTACAGATTCATTACTTACATGTGGAGGATGAGTTCTGCCCTTTTCACATAATGCTTTCCTTTCCAACTAAATTGATGGGGACTATGTTTCTTGCCCTATCACACAAAAATTCCAATTTGCACTCATGTTTCATGTTGCCCTTTTAATGAATCAAGTATGCCCCAAATTGAAGCACTGCCCCCTGTCTCTGCCTTGTCCTCATTTCAGTTGGGTTCCTCGTCTTGTCTTCCTTATTTGTATTAGTGGCATTTAGGTGGCTAGTGTATTCATTTCCCAGGGCTGCCATAACAAAGTACCACAAACTTGATGGCCTGACCAACAGAATTTTATTCTTGCACCATTCCAGAGGCAAGGAATCCAAAATCAATGTATTGGCAGTGTTGGTTCTGAGGGCTATGAAGGAGAAATCTGTTACATGCCTCTCTCCTGGCTTCTGGTGGGTTGCTAATGATCTTTGGCATTCCTTGTTTTATAGAAGCATCACCCCAAATCTGCCTTCATCTTCATATGGTGTTCTTGTGTGTAGTCTGTGTCTGCATTTTCCCTTTTAATCAGGATACCAATCATATTGCTCCAGTATAACCTCATCTTAACTAACATCTACAACATCCCTATTTCCAAATAAGGTCACATTCTGAGGTATTAGATGTTTAGACTTCAAAATGTGAATTATGGAGGGAACACAATTTAACCTGTAGCACATGAGCTTAAAGCTACAAAAGTATCTTTGTCACTTACCCTTCCAACCTGTCACCCCTCAGCAATATGAGATCATCTCCCAGATCCTACACAATGTCCCATTATCATCCCTATCTTTTTAGCCAATAATTCAGGTTCTCATTACCCATTCCTGAACTAGTACAAAAGTCTCCTAATTTCCACTACTCAGTTTATCCTACACCCCAGAAATATATTGATCCTCTCAAATTACAGCTGGTAAATTTTCATAACCTATACAATAACATACAAGTAGCTTACCTTGTCATTCCAGACAGTGATTCTTAAGATTGGCTCCCCTAGAAAGCAAAGCCTGAGACAAGGACTAGAATTCATGTAGTTTAATTTTGGAAGACACCTTAAAGAACTTAACTATGACCTGAGGAAAGTGAAATAAGAAAGGAGGAAATGCCAATTCAAAGATAAGTTATTGAGCAGGTTAATGCTATGGGGCTTGATCCAATTATCTTGGGGACTCGCTGAGGAAACAAGGAGACTAGGTCTCAGAAATGCCCACCTGACAGGCAAAAGAGATAGATATTTATCCACAAGTTCTCAATCCTCCATCCCCTATTGCTCAAATTTGCCCCATATACTTGTGTCAGAATAGCTGAGAGATTCTTCTGCGTGAGGCATAGGAGACCCACATGACGAAATAAGAGACAGGCGCTGGAGCCAACATGACACACTGTCAGGTTATGCTTTTTTTGCAGTTTTGGTTGAAGGAGCAATAACTGGAGTAAATAGGTGGGTCAATATGATGTGACTTTGCATTAGGAATTTACAGTCCAAGTGGGAAGAAATATAGGCTGTGTCCTGAAGTCAGAGTTACGAATCTCTAAAGCCCATGTTCATCATTTCTGCAGGGAAACCACAGAGGAAATAACCCCAGAGAGCTCCTTGCCAGTGCAGATAGAAGATGGCCAGCTTCCTGGGGCAGAACTTGAAAGTTTTCTTGGCCACTGTCAACAATGTCAGTGACTTCAACAATGAAGCTCATGTCATTAATGCTGGCTAGGTCTTTATAAGAAGTGGGGAGCGCAAGACAAGGAAGGGATGTGGGTAATGAGGTGAGAAAAAGTGACATGTGCCGTTTGGGAAATGTTGAGTTGGAAGTGCCACAGGGCAAGTCAGATGGTCATGTTCATCAGACAGCGAGGAACTGGAGTTTAGGAGCTTGGATGTGGGCCGGAACTGAAAATTAGGAAGCCATCTGTAAGGATTTCTTCATTTAAAAAAGTCAGAAACATGGTTAGATCAATGGCAATTAGGAAGAAAAAGAAAGATGCCAAATAAAATCATTGAAGTAACACTTATATTTTAATTTGGTAAGATGAAGTATCAGAGAATGAGTTATAAGAGAGATAAAATAACTAGCGGAATGAAAAGAAGATTGGTCACAGAATCAAGAAAAAAGAATTTTAAGAGGACGCCAATGACGTCGAATGCTGCGGGGCTGCAAGAGGTTAAAGGAACTGAACGTAACAGTTGTGGGCTGTCTATGCTGGTAAACCAAAGGGGATTGTTGGAGCAAATCAAATATCCAGATGATTGCATAAAACCTGTATTGAATGCCTGCCAAATACTTGATATTGTGCTACCTGACACTTTACGTGTCCCAAGAAGTTTATATTATAGTTGGGAATGTATGACTAAAACCTGACAACAACATAATAAAACTGAGTTATTTCTTCTTAACATTTTAGGGTGGGGGTGAGAAGGAGGGGTATAGTATCCATTGTATAAAAGTTCTGTACTTTTTTAAGGAAACTTTTTATTTTAAGATATTTGGAGAGTAAAAAGCAGTGGTGAGATACAAGAGAGATCCTGTGAGCCCTTTTATCCAATCTTCCCTAATGCTAGCATCTTATAAAACTATAGTTTTATAAGTTTTATACAATATCACAACCAGGATGTTGACATTGATAGACGCGTAGTCAAGATACAGAACATTTCTATGCCCCTTTTTTGTGTGTGCTGAGTAATATTCAATGGTATGGATTTACCAGTTTATTTAACCATTCACCATTTGGGTCATTTTCAGTCTGGGCTATTATAACAAAGCTACAATAAACATTAGTGTACAGGTTTTTATACGAACATGTCTTCACTACTCTGGGATAAATGCCCAAGTGCACAGTTGTGAGTCACATGGTAGATGTATGTTTAGTTTATAAAGAAACTGCCAAACTGAGTGGCTATATCATTTTATTTTTTCACCAGCAATGTATGAGTGATTCAGGTTTTTCCACTTCTTTGCTAGCCTTTGGTCTTACCACCAGGATTTACTTTAGCCATCCTGATATAGTGATGCCTCATTGTGGTATCACTTGCATTTCCCTAATGGCTAATGATGTTAAACATGCTTATTTCTTATCTGAAATGCTTTGGGGAAATGACGTTTTGTGTCTTTTGCTCAAGTTCTAATTCAACTGCTCCCTTTCATACTGTTGGATTTTGAGTTTCTTATATATTCCAGACACCACATGCCAAATATGTGATTTGCAAATATTTTCTTCCACCCTGCAGTATGTCTTTTCATCCATTTAACAGTCTTTTATAGAGAAAAAGTTTTTAATTTTGATGCAGTGCAATTTATTGGTTTTCCCCCCCTTTTAATGCTCATGCTTTGGTGTCAAGTATAAGAACTCTGACTAGCCCTAGATCCTGAAGATTTTCTTGTATGTTTGTTTCTTAAAGTTTATAGTTCTGTATTTAATATTTAAGTCTGTAATGCCTTTTGAGTTAAATTTTTTATAAGGTGTGAGGCTTACATTAAGATTCTTCTTTTCCCAGTTGCTCTAGCACATTTGTTGAAAAGACTTATTTCCTACTTTGCATTGCTTTTGCACTTTTGTCAAAAATTAGGTGGGGTTCTTTTTATAGGTATATTTCTGGGGTTTTTATTCTGTCTACTATATCCTGTCCACTATGTATCTATATCCACCAATACCACACTGTCATGATCACTATGGCTACATCTTGAAATTGGGTAGATTGATTTCCCTTGCTTTCTTCTTTTTTTCACCTATTTTTCCTTTCGTTTTTTTTCTTTTTTTTCCCCCCCGCTTTCCATGTAAATTTATGAGAAATCTTGTCTATATCTACAAAAAGTGCAACTGGGATTTTTATAAAAATTACATTATACCTTTAAATTAATTTGCAAAGAAATGACAACTTTACTATATTGAGTCTCCCAATGCATGAGCATTATAAATGTCTCCATTTATTCAACTTCTTTAATTTCTTTCAGTGCAATGAAGTTTTCATCAGAAAAGTCCTATTCATAGATTGTACCTAAGTACATCAGTTTTTAATGGTATTGAATTATTATAACTTTTATTATATTTTTAATTTTAGTGCCCATGTGTTCATTGCTAGTATACAGAAATTCAACTGCTTTAGCATATTTTTCTTATATTATGTGACCATGCTAAAGTTGCTTATTAGACCTAGAGTTGTGTTTTTTTGAGTGTAGGTTTTTCCTTTTTTCCTGTTTTTTTTTTTTTTTTTGGTTGCTTGAGATTTTCTACATAGATAATTTTGCCATCTGTAAATAGGGATAGTTTTACCACTTTCTTTCTGTTCTATATTCCTTTATTTCCTTTTCTTGTCATATTGCACTAGACAGAACTTCTACCATTATGTTGAATTAAAAGTGATAAGAGTAGACAACTTTACCTTGTTCCTTATCTTAGGGGGAAGGCATTAAGTCTTTTATCATTTAGGTGTAATGATAGTTATGGCCTTTTAGTAAATGCTCTTTATTAAGTTGAGGAATTTCCTCTCTATGCCTATTTTTCTGAGATTTTATCATGTGTGGATATTGAATAAGTTCCTCATTTAAAAATATTTGTCACTTATTTACATATTTGGGTCCTTTTCAATTTTACACTATTAAACAAATGTTTAAGAAAGCCTCAGGCAAAGGAGAGACTTGAGGAGGATAGAGGGCAGGGAGAGATGAACAAATTCAAGTGAGAGGGAATTCTATGAGCAATGACTCAGGGAAAACAAACCACTGAAGAAGAAAAATAAAGGAGAATTTTGTTTCTAAATTGTTTAGGTTGACTGTGTATACATCTAATTGACTATTTATTTGTCAGATGCCACTGTATTTAGCCTGTTTTATCTTCTCCAAACCATATGACCTTGGATGAGTCTTTGAAACAGAGTAACCTAATAGAAAGACAATAGAATAGGGATCCAAAAGATACAGGCACTATTGACACTTACTGGGTAGTACCTTGCTTAAGACTTCTGTTCTCACTAATCTCCTGCTTCAATATCTCAGAGATGGCACAGTGATGACACCAATCTGGTAGTACCCTTGAGAATATTAATTAAGGCTCTTTAATTAAACATAAACCACTTTTCCAAAACATTTTTTAGTTATTTGGCCATTAAAAAAAATATTTGGCACTATGTTGAGTCTTTCATATTTTAAGCAATTGTTTACTTTTTAATTTATGTATTCTTTCTAATCCCAAACATACAAAATTGAGTTTTTAACTTTACTGAGGTATAATTAATATATAAAAAGTGTACATATTTAATGTATACATCCTGATGAGTTTAGATGTATGCATATACTCATGATGCCATCACCACAATTCAAGGTACTAAACATAGCTATAACCTCGAAACATTGTTGTGTTCTTTTGTAATTTGTTTTGGTTTTTGTGAAAAGAACAATTAAATGTGAGATCTATCCTCTTAACATATTTTAAAGTACACAATACCATACTGTTAACTATAGGTACTATATTGTGCAGCAGAGCTCCAGAACTTTTCATCTTGGAGAACTGAAACTTTATACCCACTGAGCAACAATGCCCCGTTTAGCCCTCCCGTTAGCCCCTGGAACAACATAGAAATAATAGAAAAGGCATGTTGCTTATTTTATATTCTTTTCCCAATGTTTTATTGTTTCATTTTGAGTTGTTGAACATTATTAATATTTTATTATTTAGGAGTTTAGATTTGCTAACCCCCCAACCCTCCATTTAATGCTACATGCTATTATCGTGAAACTCATCTAAGTCACTTTTCGGGAAACTTGTTTAAATTGGTTTGTGTGAGAGATATAGACTCTTTCAAAAGCCACTTTCTCAAGAACACTCTTAATAAAGCAATTTGTAAAACAGACGAAAAGAAAAGGAAGTACTCTCCATATAGAATAAATTATACCAGCTGTCAACTACAAAGGGGTAACATTGGGACAGGGTGATTTTATAGAATAAACAGTTAACATACGATTGGAGACAATCTGATCCTGGGACAAGTCTTACACTCTCTATACATAAACTGTAACTTCTCTTTCTTTCTGTTTTGGCTTTGTAGAAGGAAGAAACAGGCAACCTGAGAGAGGCAGTTGAAGGCTATGTAGAATTACATTAGCAGTAGGCTATAATAAAAGAATGACTTAAGCTAATATATGAATATCTTAAAAGAGAGAAAGTGTCAAGTCCTTTAGATCCCAAGATAACCTGAATTTTTACATCTACTTACCATGCTTTGGTACATATCTCCATCTTTATTTCCTTTACATACAGAATAGTGCCTGGTAATCGGTGGGCTTTTGATGAATATTTATGAAATAGATTTTTAAAAATCAATAAATAAAAAGAAAAAGATAAACTTAAGAGTAGCTAGATACAGGTATTTAGTAAAAATCTAGGAATTGTATTTTAATTTTATTAAGCTAGGATTGACAATAATTAGACAATAGGGGTATACTGATGTATATTACCTGATTTATTAAAAGGATATTAAAAATAAAAATGTAAGCAAGAATAAAACCTTTTCAGATCACTCTTTCTTTAATTTCTTCATTAAACTTATCACTTTTTGACATTACATTATAGCTTTATTTATTTGTATTTATTATCCCTATTTCTCAGTAGTCTATAAGATTTATAAAGGTAAAAACTTGCTTTTACTCATGGCTGTATTCCCAGCACCTAGAACAGTAATGGCATATGAAAGGTCCGTAATAAATATTTGTCACATGAAAGAGTAGTGGAAGGAGAACTGTATATAATGACATGTAAAGATCTTGAAAACATTTTTTAAAAATAAAACAGAATTCTTAATAGGTGAGTGGGATGGCAAGCTGTGACTTAGGGGGTATCTTCACATTTTAATCTATATGCTTATGCATTGCTTGAAGTTTTGGAAACAACAATATAATTGAATATTTAGCATTTAAAAAACTACATTTCTAAAAAATTAGTTTTTACCTTATGTAATTATTTTCTAATCCCAATCACACAAAATGAGTTTTGAAAATAATAGACAATCATGGTTATTCTACATTCTTTTTTTTCCCATGTTTTCTAACTTTATTTCTAATAAGCAATTCTTGAGAAATTGGGAAAATTTGTTCAGCCGAACCTAAATTTGGTTTATTTTATCTGTTAATTCCATTATTCAACAATTACTCACACAAGACACTGTGCTAAAGTCGTGGAGGGATACAAAATGAAGTACATCTCATATATGTAAAGAGCTTGGACACTGTCACTTCCATCCTTACAACATAAAACAGCTGAGAAAAATTAAAATTAATGACTTTTCTCGGGCAGGCCCATTAAAGTCAAAGGGTAAACTGTCACCCTGAAATTTGGAAAGACCTGCAAATATCCAGAATAACAGCCAAGATCACCTTATGAGCTGGAGTAGGAGCCTCGGGAGCCAGTAGGAATGCTTAAACGGTAATTTTGATGAATTGCTGGAAGCTAAGTGTGAACTATTCTGAGAAACTTCTGGAAGCTACAGTCTTGGGGGTGGGGTCATGCTTCAATGGGTTTGCATCTTCAGGAACACCAACAGGTTCTCATGGTGGAGACAAGGAAAAAATCACTTCATTTTTCTGGCAATGGGAAGGCAAAAGTGACCATTTGGAAATATGCCCAGAGCATTCTCCATAACAAAGACCTGCTCTCAAGTAAAAAAAAGACTTTACCGGGAGCCATATTTCAGCTGAGAGAGGGATACTGCACCACCCCCAATTGCTTCTACCTTTTCTGTCTTATGTAAAGGCTGGTGGAGGAGGTGAGAAGGGGTGGAAGGGTAAAGGTGAAGAAATACTTGTGAAGGTCACGTCCTATTGACACAGACCCGCTAAAAGGCTGAAATTTAATCGTAAGATTGTAGAATAATTCCTCTTTTCCACTCCATATCACAACATACACGGGGCTTCAGTATAATAGCAGTGGATTATAGCTGAAAGAGGCTTAGAAGCTATTTAAGAAGAAATTGGTCTAAATACATCAATTAAAGGCAGAGATGTCAGAGTGAATTCAAAACAAGCCCCAACGATACATAATCTCAACAAGAAACCCACTTTAAATATAAAAGCATAAGTAATTTAAAAGTGAAAGAATGGAGAAAGATATAGAAAAGTGGGCGTAGCCATATTCATTTCAGATAAATCAGACTTCAGAAAAAGTAAATTATCAGAGATAAACAGAGACATTACATAATGATAAAGGGGTCAATTCTCCAAGAAGAAATAGCAATCATTGATGTGTATGCACCTAACATTGTCAAAAGATGTGAGGAAAAAAACTGATAGAACAGCAAGGAGAAATGACAAATACACTATTGTTGCTGGAGATACAACATTTCTCTTCTAGTAATTGGTAGATCAAAAAGGCAGAAAATCATTAAGGATAGAGTTGACTCAAAGAACACTATCCAGCAACTTGATCTAATTGACATTTATAGAATTCAAAATCTGACATCAGAATACACACTCTTCTTAAATGCTTATAGAAAATTCACCAAGATACACCACACTTTGGACTATTAAACATACCTTAAAATTTTTTAAATAACAGGAATCATACAAAGTATCCTCTATGATCTCAATTGAATTAACACAGAAATCAATAACAGAAAGATTGGAAAATCCCCAAATATTTGGAGGTTAAACAACACACTGCTAATAACAAACAGATCAAAAAACAAATTGAAAAAGAAATTTCAAAACTATATTTAACTAAATGAAAAGGACAATACAGTGTATCAAGATGTGAGGTAAGCAGTACATGAGGGAAATCTATAGCATTAAATCCATATGTTTGAAAAGATAAAGATCATAAATTAATAGTTTAAGATTTTACCTTAGGAAACTAGAGAAAGAAGAGAAATTTAGGCCAAAGACAAGCAGAAAAAGAAAAATAATAACAAAAATTAAAGGAGAAACCAATGAAATTGAAAAACAGGAAAACAGACAAAATCAACAAAATAAAAACTGTTGTTTTGTTTTGTTTTTTAAATACCAGTAAATTGATAAACCTCTAGCCAGGCTAATCAGGAAAAAAAGACAGAAGACACAAATTATTAGCATCAGAAATAAAAGATGTTTTAATTACTACTTACCCACGGCCATTAAAAGGATAATAAAGAAACATAATAATATAATATATGGATTGAAAAGAAAGAAATAAAAATCATTCCGAGATTACATGATGGTTTGTAGAAAACCCCAGAAAGTTGGGGAAAAAAAACAACAAAAACACCCTGCAACTAATAATTGATTATGGCAAGATCTTGGGATATAATACACAAAATTTAATCATTTTCCTATATACCAGCAGTGAAGAACTGTAATTTTAAATTAAGACTACAATACCATTTAAAATAGCAACGAGATTGAAATTCTTAGCTATAAATCTAACAAAATAGGTACAGGAGCTCTATGTGGGAAACTATAGAATTCTCATGAAAGAAATCAAAGAAGATCTAAATAGAGAGATATTTCATGTTTATAAATTTAAAGTCTGATTTTTTTTTTTTTTTTAAGTTTCAGGTATACAAAACAACATGGTGATTAGGCATTTATATACTTCACAAAGTGATAACTCCAATAAGTCTATTACCCATCTGACAATGTATGCAATTATTACAATATTATTGACTACATTCCCTATGCTGTACTTTATATCCCCATGACTATTTTTTCAAACCAAGTTGACATTCAATATTATTTTATATTAGTTTCTTGTGTACAGTATAGTGATTAGACCTTTATATAATTTATGAAGTGATCCTCCCAATATGTTAGTACCCACCTGACACTATACATAGTTTTTACAATATTATTGACTATATTCACCATACTGTAATTTACATCCCTGTGACTATTTTGAAACTAACAATTTGTACTTCTTAATCCCTTCACTTTTTTCACCCAACCCCCCAAACCCCCTCCCATCTAGCAACCATCAATTTTTTCTCTGTATCTATGAATCTGTTTCTGTTTTGTTTCTGCATTTATTTTATTCTTTAGATTCTACACACAGAGGGTGCCAAAAAAAAGTACATACATTTCAAGAAAGGAAAACTGTATTAAAATTCTAATACTCAATATATACCAGTAACAAAAGATGAATACAAGTCACGTTTGACTTCTGCAATTAGAAGAGGTGCTCAAAGTGGTTACCATCAGCATCCAGATACTTCTGATTACAATGAACTACTGCTTGAGCTACGTTGACCAAGTGTCCACTTGTATCTTTTTTTTTTGCACCCCTGGCATAAGTGAAATCATATGGTACTTGTCTTTCTCAGTCTAACTTATTTCCTTAGCATAATACCCTCTAGGTTCATCTATATTGTCCCAAGTGGTAAGATTTTCATTGTTTTTATGGCAAAGTAATATTCCATTGTACACACACACAAACACACACACAGGCATGTGCGAAGTTCTGACAATTAAGTTCGTGAACTCATCCTAAAAAAAGTGCTACATGCCTCATTGCTGAATATCACTATGGTCACCTTCAAAGTACTCCCCTTGGGAAGGTATGCACTGATTTCAGAGCCTAGGCCACCCTTCAAAGCAATTTTGGAACTCTTTTTCTGGAATAACCATCAGAGCTGTCATTGTATTACCCTCGATGTCCTGAATGTCATCAAAATGTCCTCCTTTCAATAGTTCCTTTATCTTTGGGCAAAGAAAGAAGTCATTGGAGGCCAGATCAGGTGAGTAGGGAGGGGGTTCCAATATAGTTGTTTGTTTACTGGCTAAAACCTCCTTCACAGACAGTGCCGTGTAAGCTGGTGCATTGTCGTGATGCAAGCGCCATGAATTGTTGGGGAAAAGTTCAGGTCCTGTAACTTTTTCATGCAGCCTTTTCAGCACTTCCAAATAGTAAACTTGGTTAACTGTTTATGCAGTTGGTACAAATTCATAATGAGTAATCCCTCTGATATCAAAAAAGGATAACAACATCTTTGCAACAAGTTCACGAACTTAATTGTGAGACCTCATCTGTACCAATAGCCAAGATATGGAAACAACTGAAATGCCCGTTAATAGATGATTGGATAAAGACTTGATATTGTTAAGATGTCAGTTCTTCCCAACCCTATATATTCAATACAATCCTAATCAAAATAACAGCAAACTGTTTTATAAATGTCTGTAAAGGGATTCTCAAATTTATATGGGAAGGCAAAAACCCAGACTAACCAGCACTACACTGAAGAAAAACAAAATTAGGAAACCGCCACTATTTGACTTCAAGATTTATTATAAAGCTATAGTGATCAAGACAGTGTAGTATCATTGAAAAATAGGCACATTGATAAATGGATCAGAATAGAGAGTCCAGAAATAGACCCCCACAAATACAATCAACTGATCTTTGAAAAAGGCAGAAAGGCAATTTAATGGAGACAAGATAATCTAGACAACAAATGGTGAACAATCGGATGTTCATTTGCAAAAATAATTAACCTAGACACAGACCTTATATTTTCATAAAAAATAACTCAGAATGGATGATACACTTAAATGTAAATTTCAGAACAATAAAACTTCTAGAACAATAAGAGAAAATCTAGATGACGTTGGGTTTGGTGATGAGTTTTTAGATACAACAAAAGCATGATCCATTAAAGAAAAAATTAATAAGTTGAACTTTATTGAAATTAAAAACTTCTGCTCTGTGGAAAACATTGTTAAGAGAATAAAAATACAAGCCACAGGCTGGAAGGAAATGTTTTTGAAAGATATATCTGATGAAGGACAGATCCAAATTATACAAAGTACTCTTAAAACTCAACAATAAGAAAACAAACAACCTGATTTAAAAATGGGCCAAAGACCTTCACAGACACTTCACCAAAAAGATATGCATATAGCAAATAACCATATGAAAAGATGCTCCACATCATATATCATCAGGATAATGCAAATTAAAACAACAATAAAATAATATTACCCACCTATTAGAATGGTTAAAATCCAAAACACCAACAACAAATGCTGGTGAGGATTTGGATCTGTAGGAACACTCATTCCTTGCTGGTAGGAATGAAAAATGTACAGCTACTTTGAAAGACAGTTTGTCGGTTTCTTATGAAGCTAAATGCAGTCTTACCATGTGATCCAGCAATTGTACTCCTAGATTTGTGTTTACACAAGAGCTTGCATGAAATGTTTACTGCAGCTTTTCCTGTGGGAACCACCGGGTTGAGAGGAGTGTGGCTGTCTCCTCTCCATACCATGGCATATGCTCATCCACTGATGTCAGTATACTCCGAAAAGGGGATATCATGTGGCAAAAACGTCACTTTGCCACTGTGTGCAAGTCTCTCATTTGACCAGATATTGTGAACTTCATTCACACCAACTTGGGCAAAAACAATAGACAGCCCTGTGCTGTCAGTGAATTAGCTGGTCATCAAACCAGTGCTGAGTCGTGCGGTTCTGACAGAGCTGTGTCTCAAATTCCCAGCGTTCAGGTGGTGGGACTCATTGCTCTGGCCAGGGTGCTTTTGGCACTATGTGTGGTGGGGGCCGCATGTTTGCACCAACCAAAACCTGGTGCCATTGGCACCACACAGTGAACACAACACAGAAGCAATATGCCATCTGCTCTGCCCTGGCTGCCTGGGCCTTACCAGGGCTGGTCATGTTTAAAGGTCATCGTACTGAGGAAGTTCCTGGACTTCCTTTGGTGGCTGAAGGTAAAGTTGAAGGCTACAAGAAGACCAAGGAGGCTGTTCTGCTTCTTAAGAAGCTTAAGGCCTGGAATGATATCAAAAAGGTCTATGCCTCTCAGCAAATGAGAGCTGGCAAGGGCAAAACGAGAAACCATTGTCATATCCAGGGCAGGGGACCTTGTATTATCTATAATGAGGACAATGACATCATCAAAGCCTTCAGAAACATCCCTGGAATTACTCTGCTTAATGTAAGCAAACTGAACATTTTGAAATTTGCTCCTGGTGGGCATGTGGGCCATTTCTACATTTGGACTGAAAGTGCTTTCTGCAAATTAGATGATCTGTATGGCTCTTGGCATAAAGCTGCCTCCCTCAAGAGTAACTATTACCTTCCCATGCACAAGATGCTCAATACAGACCTTAGCAGAATCTTGAAAAGCCCAGAGATTCAAAGAGCCCTCCCAATACCCACAAGAAGATTCATCACAGAGTCCTGAAGAAGAATCCACTGAAAAACCTGAGAATCATATTGAAGCTAAATCGACGTGCAAAGATCATGCACTGGAACAGCCTTCTTCGCCAGGCCAAGAACCACCAGCTCCGGGGGGACAAAGCAACAACAGTGCTAGAAGCCAGCTGATGAGAAGGGGGTTCCAGGCCAGAAGCCAGTGGCAGGTAAGAAAGGAAAGAAGGCTGTTGGCATTACAAAGCAGAAGAAGCCTAAGGGGGGAAAAAGGCTGCAGCTACCAAGAAACCAGCACCTGAGAAGAAACCTGTAGGAAAGAAACCCACCACAGAAGAAAATGTCTGTGGCATAAACTTAAATTTGTTTGTTCCATAAAGGTCAAATCACTTTGGACAGTTAATTTTGAATAAAAGCCTGGTCAAAGAGGTAGGGAGAAAAAAAAAATGTGTACTCCAGCTTTACTCATAATAAATGCAAAACCTGAAGTAACCAAGACTTCCTTCCATAGGTGAATGGATAAGCAAACAAACTGTGGAGTATATCCATGAAATGGGGTATTATTCAGCAATAAAAAAATGAGCTGTCAAGCCATAAAAAGATGGGGGGCACTTTAAATGTATATGGCTAAGTGGAGACAGCCAGTGTGAAAAGACTACATATGATTCCAGTTATATGACATGATGGAAGAGGCAAAACTATAGACAATAAAAATACCAGTGGTTACCAGGAGTGTGGGGGGGAAGGGAGAAGAGATGAACAGGTGAAGCAGAGTTTATTTTTATTTGTTTGTTTCTTTTATGGCAGTGAAACGATTCTATATGATAGTAGACATGCTTTTTTTCAAAATCTATAGAACTTTATAGCACAAAGAGTGAACATTAATTCATGTAAGTTAAAAAAAAAACTATTTAGAAGGGCAGAAGATCTCAAAAAGGAATGCAGATTGTGACAAGTCAACCTAACTTTATTATAAATGTATGAAAACAGTTTACTGAAAGGGGTGGGCAAAAGGTGCTGACCTAAGCAAACTTGAAAATGAGTAGAGCCTATAAAACTAGAGGAAAAGGAACTGCACAGAAACACAATACTTTAGTTGAAGAAGTTGTGCCCCATGAGAGTACGGGTTAACAATTTTGAAACCACTGCATATGTATGCTGGACCTGAACAATTAAGTAAGTGGGTCGTGGTTGGTGGGAACCAGGTATCTCAGTGATGGAGTGGGAATCTACAGATAAACAATAGGATAAGGCTAGAATGACTCTTGTGGTAATGGATTAGACATGGAGACGTCAGTATAAACTCACGTTGAGCTTAATATAAATAAGATGGTTACATATAGAAATATTTACATATATATGCATACAAGTTCTGACAAATAAGTTCACGAACTTGTTGCAATGATGTTGCTAACCTTTTTTGCTATCAGAGGGATTATTCATTATGAATTCGTACCAACTGGACAAATGGTTAACCACGTTTACTATTTGGAAGTGCTGAAAAGGCTGCATAAAAAAGTTAGATGACCTGAATGTTTCACCAATAATTCATGGCTCTGGCATCACGACAATGCACAAGCCCACACCGCCCTGCCTGTTAGGGAGTTTTTAGCCAGTAAACAACTAACTGTATTGGAACACCCTCCCTACTCACCTGATCTGGCCCCCAGTGATTTCTTTCTTTACCTGAAGATAAGGAAATATTGAAAGGAAGACATTTTGATGACATTCAGGACATCAAAGATACATCTGATGGCCATTCCAGAAAAAGAGTTCCAAAACTGCTTTGAAGGGTGGACTAGGTGCTGGTGTCAGTGCATAGCTTCCCAAGGGGAGTACTTCGAAGGTGACCATAGTGATATTCAGCAATGAGGTATGTAGCAATTTTTTTAGGATGAGTTCACGAACTTAATTGTCTGACCTCAGGATTAAGATACATTCATATATTTCTTTGCTATATCAGCTGACAGGTCTAGAAACAATGACATACCTATGACAATGAGCACATTTAGCATGCAGATCTTGGATTCTAATACCATTTTTTAATAAGAAGAACCAGGCCCTGGAGAAACGGCTGATTCTAGTATTTAGGCAGGAAATACACAAGATGTGCCTGGAGCACCTTATACTGCTAGGAGTAAGGAAGCTGGGACAATCTGAAGAACAAAATAAAGTGCTTTTGGACTATAACACAAAATATAAAATAAATATCCATAAGTCCATACTGATATAAATAAATTATTGAATAAATTAATAAATGGGGAAAAGAGACAAATCTCTCTTAGAAAGGAATTCCAAATAATTTACGTAGATATTCCACCCTCAAGTAGGGGACCATAAATTCCTACTCCCTGTGTGGGTTGCACACAGTGATTTCCTTCCAAATTTTACAAGTTGGGAAAGGGAGTAACTTTACAGCTGAAAAACCTCAAAAACAATACCTCAGCTAAATATACAAGGTCGTATCAACAGTGATGAATCATACTGATACGATATACCTTTGATATGGTGTGATGAAAATGGTATTTTACCTCTGAGGTTTTCCTCCTCCTAACCACATAACCCCAGTCTACTCATCAGAAAACAGCAGACAAATTCCAGTAGAGTGGTATCCTATAAAACACTTGCCCAATACTCTTCAAAATTGCCAAGGTAATCAAAAAACAAGGCATGTCGGAGAAACTGTCATAGCCAAGAGTAGCCTAAGGAAACATGAAAACTGTGTACATGGTATTGTTATGGGATACCGGAACAGCAAAAGACATTTGGTAAAAACTTATCTGGATAAACTATGGACTTCATTTAATACTAATGTATCAATATTGGTCCATCAGTTTTGGCAAATGTACCACACTAATGTAAGATGTTAACAGAGGAAATCGCATGTGAAGTATATGGAAACTCTCTGTACTATCTTCTCAATTTTTCTGTAGATCTAAAACTGTTCTTAAAAGTAAAGTCTATTTAAAAAATAAAATGGTTTGAGGACTGAATTAAGCGTGGATGGCATAAAATGGAAGCTTTTTTTAAAAACTGAGTAAAACATTTTTGGGGGGGAAAAAGGAGCAAAACTAGTTTTGATCTCAAGATGCTTATAACCACTGGGATACAGTTATTAGAGAAATAACCATAGAACAAAACAGTTCTATGTATGGAGAGTCAAAAACAGTACCAAAAAGCTGTAAAGAATGAAAGGGAGTTAGCAGGAGAGAACACATTCCAAATGGAAGAAAAAATAGAAAAGGGGTCTGGAAACCAGTTTGGCTAAAGAAAGTTCTATATGGTAAAGGAAAGAGAAATGGATTTGGACCCAACTGCATGAATCTTTGAGTGCCTAATTTAGAAATTTGGTAATTTATCAACAATTACAGTATTTATACTGCTCATCAGTGTTATTTAAGACCAACAGTTTAAATAGTTTTATTTTTTTACTCAAATCTGGACCATATAGAAGAACACCCTGCATCAGACAAGACAAATGAGTAGTTACAGAGAATTCTTCTACCTTCAAAGTTATAGGGAAAAAATTGCTTAAGTTTTAGAAATAAAAATTAAATGTTGTAGGCCAACATAAAGTCAATAGGTAAGGTGTTTGATTATTAATATTTCTCTTGTTTATGTCATCTCTACTCTGCTGCAAGAGTACAGTGTCTTTTTAATGAAAGATCAAGCATAGCAAGGTGTTAACCATAGTTCTCTTTACTGAAACAAAAACCAAAAAAGCAAAAAGCAAACAACTTCTAAATGTTTACATAATGTCTTAAAAAACAGTTACTGTAGAGGAGACTATATAGTGACTCAAAACAGGACTTTAAAAATTACATTTGGGTGAAGAAGAGATTTGGAGTCAAACAGGCCTGAGTTTTAAACCTGGCTCCACCATTCACAACCTATGTGACCTGAGTGAGATACTGTACCTATTTGAACCCCATTTTTCTCTTTTGTAAGTTGGAGACCATAGTTTCTGCCTCAGTTTCCTTATAAAATTTAGATTAGAAAATGTTATATAATATATCTCAATTTCTGTCACACAATAAGCCCCAATAAACGCCAGGTATTATTATTTTAAAATAATAATTAACAAGGCACTTCAATAATGATTTGAAATAGTATTCATTATTTTGCAGCATGCCTGTCCCTGCATGGATATAAATAACCTTCTTGTAAAAGGTATGGTGAAGACACTCCTACATTTTATTATTATTATTATTATTAGTTTCAGGTGCACAAAACAATGTAATAATTAGACATTTATACCCCTCACAGAGTGACAACCCCTCTTCCCCAATCTACTAACCCTCTGACATCGCATACAGCCATTACATTTCCACTGTCTCTAAGACACGTCTCCATTTTATAAGCCTCATTTTGCAAACTCTGAATTCCTAAATCTTTAGCCAGCATTCTTGGATGGCCTCCTTTTCAGCTGGACTTTATGATAAATAAAGGAACACAACACTATTATCTCCCATCTCATCCTGAAATTAAGATGCTGCTGCTCCTTCTGCCTTGTAGGATATTGTGTGAAGTGAAATTAATTAAGGAAAGGTTAAATGCACGTTGATTCCAAAAATATAGGGTGATAATTCAAGTCCAAACTTGTTTCCTAAAGGCAGCACTTCAGAAATAATGAAACCATGACTGGTGTAAATGAAAGGACTATCGCACCAGATGATTCCCATCGTTATTGCCATTTTTATGTCCAGGGAAAAACCAGGTTTCCAGAATCTACGAACAATACTGGCTAATCAAGAAGCAGATCTATGGCACCAGAAGTTTATCTAAGCACCCTCTTCTCCCCACCTTTTTCTTGAGCATTTGAAATTCAGAGTCCATTTATCAAATTCTCAGAAGATGTTCTCCCATATAAAGCAGTGACAGAGTTTGGGTGAGCATTACCAGAAACAGGCATTTTATACTTTTAGTGGCAGACTACCAGCCACGTGGTTGTCCCATATGCATGTGAGGTCATGGCTATATGCGGGGTGGCTTCATAATACAAGCATGAAATAGGAGAAAGCTTAGCTACATGAAAGACAGGTCTATTTGTTAGCTAAAGAAAAGGAGAATAGATAAATAGAGAAAAGAATGGAAACTTATGAGAGAATTATCTTTAAAGAGACAATTGAAGAGAGATAACAAAGTAACAGTATATAACAGGAGGCTTGACATTGTCTGAGTGCGTGTTCACTTATTAGTTGTGCTTGAAACATAAAATACCAAAGAGAAAAAAGAGAGCAAAAGAAGAGAGCATGTATGAAGGGACACTACGTTTTTTAAATTGAAGTAATAAATTGTACCTGAAATGTCCCCAGAGACCTGTAAATAGGAAACTGAAAGCATTTCCTTCTATTTATTTTATAAGTACAATAAACTTTATCAGCTTTTAGTATTGGAAACGTGTGCAATATTTATAGGCTGCTTTACTTTTGATGTTATTCAGGAGATAGTATCAGGAGGCTAATAAAAAAGAAAACTGGGGTGGGGTTAGGCATCTTTTTTCCTCCTGTCCAACAGTCAAGATTTATCATAAAGATTTATCATTTTGCTCCCTGGTCCATTCACCAGAGCCAACATAAGGTGCTCTGTCTATCATGTGATATAATTGGGTTGGCCACAGGCACACAGCTTCCTGGCTCTACAGAAGGTCATTACAAATAGACTCCTTGCACCAGCACAGCACTAACAGCTGTGCTCTAGGCCTCCTATGAGGAGACATTAGTAGAAAAAAGACTGAGAAGAAACAAGACTTGAGGTGGCTCTGTGCCATGTGGCCAGATCAATAAAGAAAGGAGGTCCTTTGTAAAGCTACCATCTAACAGAAGTCTCCAACCACTTGTCAATGGCAATGCTTGATGCGGCGCCCTGAAGCTTAAGAGCAGGTACGTGTAGACTTACAAAGTGGTCAAGGACAGTTCTTCCAGGACTTAAATCTCTTTATATCATGCAAATTTCAGGTTGTGGATCAAGGGCCATAAACTTAAAATGTAGGCATTGTTAAATAACTTTTATAAAATTCTTCCCAACGTCTAGTGTGTCCAAGTGTTCTTGCCAGGCCTCATATATTATGCAGCCTTCATAGGTTCCCCAAACATTTCAGGGTCTACATGGTTGCTTCCACTCCTGAATGTTTATAGAAGTTTGTACAGACTGGTCAGCTGTTTTCACCTGTTCATTCACTGGCAATGTTTGTTATTGTCATTCATTTAGCAAAATTGCTCACAATTTTGTCTTAAGTTGTTTCTAAATCTCTCTTAATATACCTAGTGCTCATATTTTAATGAAGATCAGTGTTTTAATAAACTCAGGAAATTCAGAACAAACAAAAATAATTTTGCTTTAACATTTTATATAATGCCGGGAATTTATAAAAACAATTCCAAACCAACACTTTAAAATCTCAAATCCTTTGATAGTCAGCTTTGCAGAGAATTAAAATTAAACATAAAAATAAAGGGAAGAAATCCATTGTATCAGCATAAGTAGGATAGAACCCTTACTTGAGGCTATTATGGAAACATCTGGTGAGGGTACTGTGGACCAGAGGCCTATAGCCAGCCAATGGTCAACTTCAGGTCAATGGACCTGTGCGGGGACAAATATTGCACCTGGTATTTGTGTATTTCATATCTAAGTCTCTTTATAGTTTTCCAAGTCTCACAGCCTGGAGTAGAGTCAGGCTGTGCCATCAGCCAGACAAGTACTTCCTAAGATCCTAGACGGCAAGAACAAAGTCTAGGCAGTACTCATACTATACCCTAGAACTGGAATGAAAAATATATTTAATGACGTTCGTTTTGACTTTGTTTTTTTCTTTTTTGTTAGTTTTTATTTAATGTTGGATGGACAAAATAAACTAAATACACCTTTGAGTCAACTTCACTAAAGTAACCTGAGTGACACTAAAAGAGAATAGGAGGCTATATTATGTCCTCCATCCTGCTAGTCCCATTGTAAGACAAGGTTCCAAACCTCTGGTCCCTTGCAGAGCCCCCAGAACTCCAAGAAATTAGGATCTGTGCTAGAATTTGGATCAGTTGTTTTAGAGATGACTGAAATTGGTGGGGGAACCCTGTGAAGGCCTCTTCAGGTCCCAGTCCATCCTGGGAAGTTAGTGGAGTCTGATTTCATTCCCATCACTGTTAGAATGAATGCTTCAGGAAGGCAGGGGGTTGCATACTTTGTTTAGTATGCTGTACGCCCAGTGTCTCGTGCTCAATAAATATTTATTAAATGACTGAATAAACCCCATGAACTTTCTGGGAGTTTATAAGAAAATTTCATTATGTCGCAGGTTTCCTGGGCAACATGACAGGGCCTGGAGGCCAGGGGGATGGCTGGGTTGGGAAGAGAATGTTGGCAGGTACAGCAATATTTCACAGGTCAGCTGCAACCATTGTTAAGAATACTCTAACAATAGTGCAGATCCACAGAAGTAATAAGCTGTCTACATTATTACATTTTGGTCAGTATTACATTTTTATTATTTTATTTATTTATTTTGGCTTACTGCTAGGCCAAAGAAAAGAGGGTAAAATTTAGCAGGTAAGAAATAGCAAGATAAGAAAAATCAGTATCACTACCACCCCCTTTTTTAAATTTAGCAAATATTAAAAGATCTAAACAGTAAAGATGATTTCAACAAAGGATCTTTTTAGAGCGCTTGACCAAACTTCTCCTGTAAAGACTTTTTTTAAGCCATTGTTTGAGACCACTTTTATGTACTAAAATTACGAGAGGCTGGGTCAAATTCAAACAAAATTAATTCAACCAAATGTCACTAACATAAACTGTACAGATGTGTAACTGAACAGAGAAAACTGTATGTTGTTCGGGACTGATTTTCCTAATGGAAGCATTATCATAAAAGCCCTTGGCCATTTCAGCTATCTGATGGGCTGCTTCTATTGAAATGGCAGCTATTAGCTGAATTCTTCTCCATGTTACCTGGTGTTGTTCTCACCTGAGAGGTTGTCATGTTTTTCTTTTCACCTAGGAACAGATGTACTATTCCAATGAGAATCTCTGATCATCCATAAACTGTATGTGGAGAACATTAAAGCATCCCCAGAACATCCTTTGTGACCTGAAATATACTAGCCCATAGTAATCTAGCAGAATGATACAAAAACACTATATTAAAGCATCAACAATCACAAGCTTGGAGCTTTAAGGAATACTGCTTTTCCAGATATTTGCTCTTTCTAGTGTAACTTGTGACTCATGAGGATTCCATACCAGTGATGCCATCACGGTGGAAATGAACCATCAGGAATATATAGGTCTACAGCGTGGTCTCCTGTGACAGTTTCAAACATTATGCAGCAAACTTGGAATTGTTGGCAGTCTAAATGCCTTCTTGTCATATCTACATGCACAAAGTTCTGTGCCATTATTTCTGATGGTCTCTATGTCTATATAATTTGTACAAATTATATAAATTAGAAGTATGTATAATAGGGCCATGGCTTTATAACCTTAATACTCAACATTGTATTACATTAAATGTGAATGTAACTTGATGATTTAATTTAGAAAACATTAGAGTATTTTAAAAGTCTATCTATCTGTCTATGTTTCTATCTCTCTGGTCCAAGTATGAGCGTTAATGTACAGATATATAAACCTGTTTAAGTCTACAGCATTTAGATCATAAGTACAGTCAAATACCCAGCAATATAAAAACCAAACAAATCAAGAATGAGTCCTAATATGAACAGACTTTAACTGGAATAAGGTTCACTAATTGAATAAAACTGATAAATTCAGTAAGAACTTAAGTACTTGGCTATTTGATGCCAAATAGCAATTTAGAAGCAACTAGGTCTTTGTCTAAATTTTTCCTAATAACTTAAAATTTTCATCTCTTTATCCAAACATTTGGCTTTCTGACTACATATTAGCGTTGTAATAGCCATGGGTATTATCTGCGTGCATGAAAGTAGTCTAAGCAAGAGTGAAGACCCCAAGATACTGATAACTCTGAGGCCTGAAGAAATTGATCAGCAGGGTGAGTATATGCTTAGCCTTGTCCGGCTTACATCCTGGGACTTTGGTGCAGTTCCCCCCAGCAGAGTTTCTAAGTCATATGTGGCTCTATGCCATGGAACGCGTAGTGTTTTAAGCATTCTCATTTCAACGTCAGGAAATTACATTACATGAGATCCTATGAAGGACTTCAGAGCCTGAGGCCATTTGGGCTGAAAGAAATTGCAAATACGGCTCCCAAGTCAAATTCTGAAAGGGATGTATCCCAGAGCCAACTATGTATGACTCAGTCCATTTTATTAAACAAAATTTCCCTTTCATCTACAATTGATTAAATAAGAAACCAAACAGCTGTACCCTTCCTGGGCCAAGATAAGGTGCCATATTTCTTTATACTCAATCTTTACAGTTCCAGGAAATCACTTCACCTAATCATTGAAAACATCTACTCTCATTCAGCTTTTTTTTTAAATGTTGGTTAGAGCAGCCAAACTAACTTTCTCAATTACTCTAAGAAGCACTTGCCATATTCCCTAGCAGAAGAAATGAAAGATGTATTTTAGAAGCCAGTGAGTAGATCACAAAGACTCAGGGAGACATCACCATTTTTTCATTTATTATTTGTGAAATAGCAGCTAGTTAGTGCAGGAATAGACTTAGAAAAAGGCGTAGATCTTAGTCAAGAAGCTAATGACCTATGTCACACAGACAGAGCAATTTAGTCATAAGATACATCTGCAAAAAGGTGGATCTTAAAACTCAGGCTGGAGTGGTGCCTTGGATTCTTTTCAATTTGGAAGGGGTAGTGGAGGAAAAATTTTAATGATGGAGAATCAATGGAGCTGCTCACAAAGGAAATGAGGAATTGAGTTATCCAGAAGGATCAGAAACTCTTTTATGATTTTATGCATTGATTTGATTCACAGAATTTATCGCATCTTACTTGAGGATATACTGATGATGTAATCTCTCCCTATCCTGCTCCAGAATACACACATTACATATTGATTCTGATAAACTCAGAGGCTAGTTCTTATACCTATCAGAGTACATGATACATAGTATATGCTCAGTAAATGCTTGTTGAATGAATAAATAAATGAAAGCTTAGTTCTTTCAAGAATAATATGTACCATGGGAGACAAGATAAGTCCTGAATAATTTTTTTAAAGTGTGGTAAAGGGACAGTTTTGAGTAAGTAGTTACTCAAATTGCAAATACAGCTCCCAAGTCAAATTCTGAAAGGGATGTATCCCAGAGACAACTATGTAAACAGAGCCCCAATGTAAACTATGTAAACAGAGCCCCTATGTAAACATGGTGAAGACATGTTGCTCTATGCCTTAAAATGTAATTTCTCTCATATTTTAGAGAGATATCAACAAAAATTTTAACTGTTTTTCAGTAATTAAATTGAATTCCTTATAAAGCTGGGGTTCAACATGAAATAGTCATTTTAATTGTGTCAACATATGTAAATTAATTTGCATTTTGCAACATTCCTTATTTTAAATATTATATCAAGATATCTATGTAGCTACAGAAATGTTTCTACATTTTCATAATTCAATAAGAACAGGACTGTATATGGTTTAGCCCTGGGCAGATTCTGAGCAGTAGGAGTCAGATTGGAAATTAGTGGGAAGATGAACAACTAGGATAGAAGAGGGGAAACAAAAAGAGAGAGAGGAAGGGAAGGACGGAGGGAGGGAGACGAAGGAGAGAAGGAGAGAAAGACAGAGAGAGAGAGAGAGAGAGAGAGAAGAAGCTAAAAATAACATTTTCTACCTTCTCGATGGTTCTCTATGCTAGCTATGCATGTAGAAATTGAACTAAGGCGCTAAAGCATGTGTCTAACTAAAGGGTATGGTTAGTTCCTCTGTGATGTTCTAACACAGCCAGATCCCCATGTACTCATTGAATGTCAACATTAACCATACTCCATTTGTTTTCTGGGGTAAACTCACAAATTAGGCTCTAGAGGTACACTCATCTGTACTTTTATTCCTATCCGCAGAATAGTACAAAAAGAATAAGCAGCCTAAGGAATCCACAGCTTGATTGGGTATAAAGACGAGGGCATAATGACGAGTAGTACACCAGGGCCCCAGTGGTGGGAAGCAAAGTAAAATTGAATTGATTTCGCTGGGACCTTCAATGATGAGCAAATGTATTGGTAACTCATTTTGTCTATTTCCTACAATGCCATTTTTCAGAACTTTGGACTTGAACCCTAAATATGTCTTCCACTCCATCTCTCCAACTAATTTGGTAAATGACGCAGGAAGCTGATTTGTGAAAATCCATCTGTATCGTAATAGTATGTCAAGGGAATCTTGACTTATTGAGATACCAATATCAGATTTCTCCACAGCAGGATTCTGACTAGAAATAACATTGTAACCATAGAAACACCTATTCAATGAATGGTCATGGGAGAAACAACATCACAATACTATTCAAAAAAGAAAAAAAGCAGAAAGAATTTCCTGACAAATTTGGTATAGAGAAGGATTTTTCTCAACACGAAAGCACTGTAAAGTTCTCAGACAGGAGGATTTGGATTTTTTTTCTGACTCTTAACAACAAGTAGACATCTTTCTGCCTTCCGTTCAGTCAACAAATATTTTTTGAATGCCCACCACATCACAGACACTGTTCTAGGCACTGCAGTAAACAAAGCAAAGTGATAGATGTAAAGAACAACACAGGGAAAGGAGACTGAGCATTATGATATTGCAAGACGATGCTATTTATTAAGGGGTGACCAAGAAAGACCACTACAAAAAAGTGACAATTAGGCTGATACCTGAAGGAAGTGAGGAAACAAACAAACCAGATTTTTCATTCTGGCCAGGAAGAAAAGTATGCATAAACAGTACTAGAATAAAGGGTAGTGAAAAAATTGGGTGATAAGAGTGAGGTAGTGGGTTCAGATCATGTAGGAACGCACAGGCCACAGAAAGAACTTGGGTTTATACTTCGAGTGATAAAGAAATTGTTTGGAGGACTCAACGAGGGGAATACTATGTGTTGATAGTTTTAAGAATTACACTAGATGCTATACGGAGATTAAATTATAGCGGGAACTAGATAAGAAGCAGGGAGACCAATTAAGAATGCTCTGACAATAAGCCAGAAAAGAGTAGCTAGTGACTGGGCAGGAGGGTAACAGTAAACAAGGCAGTAGTAGGATTCTCAACATATGTTGAAGGCAGCACTGACAGGATTTGTTCATGAAATGAATGAGAGTGGCCAGTACATTATTGGCACATGAATGAATAAATAAATATCGATCAAATACAAAAATCAAATCTAATGTGCTTATTTTTCCAGAGAAAAATTGAAGCTTAGAGAAGTAAAATTACTACTTTTCTTCATAACTATAATAACATTTTGCATTTACATAGTAGTCTTCTTTCAAGGTACGTACTTATGATGACTTTTTTATGTGTGAACTTGTCTCGTCGACTACAGTCCCCCGTTATTCAATTAACTATGAAAGTATATTGTAGATGTGATTAAAGCCCATAATAAATTGACTTTAAGTAAGGAAATTCTTCTATTCTAGATAATCTGGGTAGGCCTGACTGTATCATTTGAAAGGTCTTCAGAGCAGTTCTAAGACTTCCCTGGGGAAGAAGAAATTCTGCCTGGGACATCAGCTTCAGCCCATGCACGTCTTCATGGCCCACCCTTTGTAGCTGAGACTTGCCTAGCTAGCCCACATAATCACAGAAGCCAGTTTCTTGCCGTAAATCTCTTAATGCAATCTCCTCCTACTTCTACTTCTCTGGGTGAACCCTGACTGATAGCTCAGTTCAATTCCTCCAGTGTAAACTACCACAGAAATAAGTTATTAGTCAACTGTTAGAGCTAGCACTAACTCTTGTGAACCACTTTACTAGTTTAGACAAGTATAAAACATACATTTGTAAAGGAAATCTAGCCATACTCATACCAATGACATGTTAGATAGATATAGCATGTTTATGCAATAGCAGAGTCGTCATGGGAGAAGAGTAAATAGTTTTTAAAAAAGCAGCAATGTCAGGTTGTGTTTGAGAGAGTCACCTTAATAACAGAATGCATAATTAGTAGTACAGACTGCATGAATTATAGCTTGGGGACTATTTGCTTCTACCTACCCCAATGTAGGCTGTATAGGGAAAATTGTCAGGAGGTAGAGAAGGAAGGGGCAGGCAGGTGCAAAGGCCAATAGATACAATGGAGAGAGCACTGGATTGGGAGTCACAAAATTTGGGTTCTTACTATGGCTACTATTTTAGTTATTTTGATCATTAGGAAAAGGGTCTCAAGCAGATTATCTGGAGGAAAGGGGATTTTACTGCAGTAACATCCAAGATATTGAGTGGAACTGGAACCAGAAGAAAGGGGCAGTGTCGGGGAGCCCCTTCATAACAAGTGCCTTTCTCGTGGAGTATACGAATCTCTCTCTCTCTTACTGGGCTTCTGCTTCTTTGCCCAGCCACTTGCTTATTTGTTAGTCTATTCTATCGATCTAGGTTTGCATTACTCATAGCTTCTGTTTGCATTGCCCAAACATGTGGAGAAAGAGCTGTGACCATCTAAAGCTCTACTCACTGGGAATTCCACAACATTGCTAAATCTCAGGGCACCCCTGAATGGGTCTGTAATGTAGCGGCAGTACATTTTCAGCTTGCACCCACATACAGAGCCAACTCATCAATGAACCACATTTGTGCTTTCACTCCTGCGTCAGTTGGTCAAAAGCCCCCACCCCCACCCCAATATGGCCATAGGTATAAGCTGAGGGAGAGGTGTCACCATAACAGTGATAGATGCCACGGAGGTTTGTGCTACTTGCAGCTTGTACCTTCTGGCTCTGCTCATTCCCAATCAGATTTCCCACTTCCATTTTACAACGGATTGATATCGGTTCAGCTTGACTTTATGACTTGGTGGGTCTGAAAGACTCCAGCTCATGACGGGCACTCCTGTCTGCATGGTCAATTGATGCCCCATGATTTTCCTCTGCCAGGTTCCAGAAACATGTAAAGTTATTTTGTAAACGATGTTTTGGTTTCTAGCTGTTTACTGTAGATGGCATGGCTTTCCTCTCAAGGAGTCCATTTTGTAATTTGTCCATCGGGCTGACCACAAACTTCAGACAACATCTTTTCCCCTCACAGACACCTAACATTAGTTCTGCAGAATCATACGAGATGCCATACATGCTGCAGAGCCCTATCCTGCTCTGGGTCTTAATCAAAGCTGGTAGTCTTTTTGTGTCCTATGGTCAATAGGTTGAAGCAGTATTTCTAATTATGAAATACGCCTTACCCAAACTCAAAGAGGACTTTCAAATGTGTTTCTTTCTTATGAGTGGGTAATACAAGATGCATTCATCTCTCCTCTTCTTTGGAAGGTATATGCTGGCATATCCCAGATGACTATATAGGCATACCTTGAAGATATTGCAGGGTTGGCTCTGGACAAGCAAAATATAGTGAGTCATAATCTTCTTACTGATGGAGGGCCTTGCTTCAATTTGGAAAAAAACACAACCTCTGTGAAGTGCAATGAAGTGAAGTGCAACAAAATAAGGTATGCCTGTATTCCTAAAAACATGTCAGAGCCCTGAATTTTCATTAGATTTTCCCTTCATCCTTTGAAATGCATGTATCTTACCTCCAATGTTCCTGCCATGTCTTCCTCATTCACTCCAACTAGTCTGGTATCATTGATACAGTGGACTGATAATGTTCTGAAGAATAAAGAATCTAGGACTGTATTATAACAGAGAACAGGAGAATTAACACAGCCTGGAGCAAGACCAGAATACACTGCTGTCCATTCCACGTGAACACAAACTACTTCTGATCTTTCTTTCTAAAAAGAATGGAAAAGATCCCAGTTGCCAGATTAATGGCTGCCTCCTATGGATCTGAGGCGGTGTTGATCTGCTGTAGCAAAGACACCACATCCAGCACAACAGTTGCCATTGGGTTTGCCGAAGTTCACTATTATCTCCAAAGATACACCTGTTTTTTGTTTGTGTGGTTTTTGTTTTTGGTAGAAGCCAGTCTGGTGATTCAAATGGAGGATATGATGCTACCCATGAATCCATTACATTGCTCACAGATGTGATAGCAATACTGGCTGATCGGGAGAGAAATGTGCCAGTCCAAAGACCAAAGAACCAATATACGTAGCAATTTTGCCAACTACTAGTATGCCCATTCCAATTTTATATGTGAGAATCGGGGAAATGATTACATAGTGAATGCACTGATGTAGTGAATTAACTATGAACTCACAGGCTTCCACTCACTAATTGGCTCCCATATGCTCTAACTGTCATCACAAAGATGCCTCAGGTCCCTGGATATCGTTGTTAACTTAGACCCCAATACAGCACTACTCAAAGTGACTGGATATTGCTATTTTTCCCAGGACATGATTATTCAAATAGTCATAGGTACCTTGAGGAAGTACTGATGGAATCATTATCACAATGCTTGACATGAGGTTGTAGATCTCTACCTCCTGGAGAATTGACTCTCCTTTAAGCAGTGAAAGGAGATGAAAGCTGGCTCAGGTTCCAGAAACTAGACAAGAGATTTTTGACTTTTTATTGGGATAAGTTCCTTTAACCTCCTGATTATCTGTCTTTGACTCCTTTGGTTGCGTACATTGAACATACTCTTGTTGACTGCCTGTGGATACATTGTGTTCTACTAGGCACCTCCTTAGCCCTGGGGGGTCAGGACTTTTACACAGACTATCCATTTATTATGATCATTGTAATCACCTTGCTTGTGGTAGTTCACTGCTACTACCTGGCCTCTGTTATTCTGGCATCCTCTTCCGGGTTCGCCATTCTATAACATCTTTCACTGTCAGCCCCAGCCTCCAGAGGATGGCCACCACTGAGCATGGCATTTACTATGCTGGAGGCCCTCTCATCACTGCATTCTTTATTGCTCTGGTAAATGGAGTGCTCTGTGGACCTGTACGTGAAGCATGGTTAGCAGGTGGGTTTTATGCTTCACATAGTACATCCACTCTAGCATGCCTGTTTCTCTGACCAGTTTCATCTCTTCTTTCACCATGAGCCATGGAAGTTCTGGCATTTTTAGTTAGTGTGGGCCATAGCTTTTTCCAAATTTCTAAGAGCCATTCTCGTACCATGTTAGCACTGTCCCCTAGGTCCTTGACAGGGTGTTAAATGCTGCATCACTGGAGAATGTTTCCACATAAATAAATTTTCCCTTATCCAAATTTATGCTTTGCCCTTATCCTCCCTCCCCCCAACACCACCACGTTGATCCAGAACCTCACGGTCAAGTTCCACACATGGTCTCCTGGTCCTGTTGATACACGTTCTTTGGGTGGATGGTTTCTTTCTTCTGCAAGTTGACATGCCAAACACCAAACACTTCCCCAGGCAGTTATGTTGCGTCTTGACCCTGGTAATTGGTCTGGTGGGCAAGAGGTGGTGATAGGTGAGGGTGAAAGGGGAAGGGAGGTGTGGGGGTGTATGTTATCTTGTAATCTTGCAAGAAAAAGGAAGTGATAACTTTTAGCAGGAAGGATAGGACACTTCTGTGAGTTCAGAGGAAATTGAGGATTCAAGATTTTCAAAAGCATCAAACCAGATAACCCTAGCCCAACCCTCAGAGCCCTATTCCTTTTCAATTAAGACCTGACCTTTGTGAAGCAGATTTGCCAGGTTGACAAATGAATCTTTTCTGAAACTCCACTACACTTAAAAACACATTCTGAGTTTGATCCTCAGCCTTTTTGCCCTCAGGCCCTCTGGTTTTCTCAATTTGCCCTAAATTTGAGATTAATCACTCTCAGTCCTTCATTGCCTTTCTCTAATGCCTTCATTGCCCCCAGCCAAAGTCATCTGATTCTATTGTCTTAATAATTACTACGTTCCTAGAACCTCTCAATCACCTGCGACAGTGCACCTGCCAGTACACTCGCTTTCAGTTTCCGTCCCAGTTTACCACTAATGAAACTTTTGCATTGCCACAGCATTCCAGGAGGTATCAACATTCTACGTACCACTGCTTACCATGGGGTCCTCACTGCCAGCCCAGCAAAGGGTAATAGAGTTCTAAAATCCCATTTTACAGCTGCTAGGACAACTCTGGTACCAACTGTTTTAGGGCAGGTTTCCCAGAAAACAGACTGTGAGACAGAGATTTGAATGCAGATTTATGGAGAGGGCTCTTAGGAAGAAAAACACTTGTAAAGAGTAAAGAGAGAAGGATTAGCAGAGGGAGAAGTTGAAGATCATTGAAGTTCCACCAGAGGATTTAGCTAATCCAACGAGGGAAGCTCAGAGTTGGAATGGCTTCAGAGTTGTCCCATTATGAGTACCGTGCTTTATACCCCTGGTGCAGTCATGGGATGTAGGCTGTTTCTGAAGTGGGGTGTAACTTTGTGCATGCCACTTCCCTTGGGCAGAAGCAATTCCTTAAGAAAATCTAAGTTATAAGCAAGCAACAGCCAGCACTTCTGGCAGGTGTGGAAATACATGTCTTGTTCCCAAAGGAAAGATGCATGAGGGACACCACAGGATCTATCACGGCATGTGTTTTTACTGAACTGCAAGTATTTCAGTAGGGCTCAAGTGTAGATTTGAGTATGAGATGGAGATGGGTACATAATAAGGCCATATGGGTAAGCAGGTACCACATTAGGAAGAGTCTTTGTATTGTGATGGCAACTTCCAAAGGTCCATACTTAGGCATAAAATCTTGAGTTCAAGAGAAAGATCTTGATATAGAGTTGAGAGTCATTAGGTAGTCATTAGGGACAGCCAGTTTACCTGAGTTTGAATCCCAGCTCTTCCCATATTACCTCAAGTCCTCTGAACCTCAGTTTTCTCATCCATAAAACCCACACAGGGTGTTAGGAAGAATGAGTGGGATGATTCATGCAAAGCACTTAAATAAAGCTCTCTGAAAATGTTAAACCTTTGCATGGCATACGAAACCATTCCCAACTTTGTTCTCAAGTCAACCAAAGGATTAATCCTGAACTGACAAAACTTTCATCCCTATTTATCCTTTAAAAATACCTGTGAAATAAGCTTGTGGATGTGATGGAAGGGAGCTTTTATTAAGTTACTATTTGTCTTTCACAGCTGGAGAAATGGAAGTCTGAACTGTTAAGCTCTTTGGTTAAAGTCTCATAGCAGGATGAGTCAGGATAAACAATTCCAGTCTTTAACTCCTCCTGCCACTGGGCTCTCTCGAACCACCAGACTCATACCCCACTGGGAAAAGAAAAGGACACTGATGCATAATGTTAATCCTGTAACAGATGAAAGGAAATGCAGGGTCATCTTTCTGAGATCATTGCTCAGGGGTTTAGGCCCCAGGTGTTGAGAAGCGCAGAATTATGAGGTTTATTGAGAAGAATATGACAGGGATGCATTATCAGGTGACAAGGGGATGCGGTGGGTGATAGGATTGCACTTCAGCTCTGAGGTCAGCCTCAGGTTGCAGGAAGCAATGTGTCTGACTCTGCGGTGGGGGTGGAAAATTTTCAGTGACTTCTCTCTGGAGTGAGGAGATGAGAGCTAATGAGCTTCCAGTCAAAGGCAGCAGCTTCTTTTCTCTTGGGTGTGAGCAGTTCTTTAAGTTTCCTGTTTTCTTTTAGCCCCTTTTTATGTAAATATCATTTTAAGAAGGGGAGGGTGGAGAAGCAGCCCTGGAAATCCCAACTTTGTTGGTTATGTGCAAAACAAAACGACAAATACAACATAGATGGAAAGGAATGAGCATCCACCTAGTGCTGCTGGGGGAAGGGACAGGTACCCTGTGAAGAGATGGATTGCCTGGAGGCGGAAGGAAGGAGAGTTGTGATTCGCAGCAACTATCAAACAGAAAGATGTACCGGTTTTCTGAGAAGAAAAGGTGAAAGCAGAGCTTGCTAAATATAAATGTCAGCTGCAAGCTTGAGCTATAGAGTTGTGAAAATAGTCCTTGATAATAAATGAAAATAGTCACCAAACCCCTCTTTATCCCCATCAGGGTTTTTAAAAATTATTATTACGCTAAGTTCTTTCTTTAAAGTGGAGAAGATTGGTAAATAATATACATCAGGGCCTCTTCCTCCCTTCCTAACACACACACACACACACACACACACACACACACACACCAACAAGAGCAAGAAGTTAAACATTTAGAAGAATACCACTGATAAGAATCCCCTGGAATGTTTGTTAAATATTCATATTTGTGGACCCATCTACAAAAATTCTAATCCAATAGATCGAGAGTGGCACCCAGGACAATGTATTTTTATCCAACTTGCTAGTGAGGCTGATGTGAATGGTCCAAGGATCATACTATGGAAAGAAACCCACACTATTCTACACAATCAGTGCCCATCCCAAGCTTAATCCAACATGCAGGGACCTCTACAGCAAATGGATATGTTTACTTGGCCGATCCAATTAAGAAACCAGGATAAGAACATCAGATACCCCTCCTTTTCCCTGGAGGGTTTCTTCCAACCTAAGAATCTAAGAGGATAGCTCTTTCCAGAATAAAGGATAGTCTGCCTTAAAGTTAACTCCCAGTTCTATCCTAGAAGGCAGAGATTGCTGGTGATTTTTTATGTAGGAGGTTTTCGTTTTCACCTTCAAAACATACTAAAACCTAATCTATTCTCTGTTGCATGTATACTATCAGGTTCTAGAACCAGACCACTTTCCTTGTTTCCCAAAAGCACCTAGAATCACCACACTTCTTAACAAAAACATGGTAAACTACTTTTATCTCCAAACAATGAGAAATGGAAGAATAAAATGGGCAAGATTGCTTCAGCAAGGATAGTTTTTGTCATTATTTTTTCTTTTTATATTGAATTTATTTTTCGGTTAAAATAATACTATTAGGCTAAATTTAATTTCTGTCTTTTTAGTGTATAACCACCCAGGAAAGCTCTTTCTTCTTTGACTTGATGACTAAGGCTAGTATTAGCAGTTTGATAAGGAAAATTTGATTCAGAGTTGACCTCTTGACAGCCCAGAACTGTAAGAGTGAGGCTATAAAGAACCAAAATATAAAAATCTCCTGGGGCACACTATCGAGACTGTGATCTTTGGGGCTTAAAGAGGTTCTCAGAGAGTACCTATCCATCTTTGTGCACCCAAGCCCTTTGAGTTTGGGCCAGACATTGGAAGTTTCATGCTAAATCATTCCATTTCATTTTCAAAAATTCTCTAGGATCTCCAACCTTTGGAAGTGGAGGAAACCTCCTGAATACAAATCTCCCAAGTACCACACCATTTCTTTTTTCTCTTGTACAGCCGAACTTCTTGAAAGAATTGTCTTTGCTTGCTGTCTCTCCTTATTGTTACCTTTTTAGTTTCGAATTCAGTCCAGTCTAATTTCCATCCCACCGCTGCTTTGAAACCCCTCTTACTAAAGTCACCAACGTTGTCGAATCCAATGGTTACATCTCTGCACAAATCTAACTTGGTCTGTCAACAAGATTCAGTACAATTTACTGTTGCCATCTCTGATGGCACCTCTGATGAAGCTACCAGCACCTCTCAATATTGCTGCAACATCTCTTACCTTGTCACTTGCTTGTATCCTTGCCTCCCTGTAATGTATTCTGTACACAGCATGAGAGTGACTGTTTTAACATCACATAATGATCTCCCTTGCACAAGCTCCTCTTCCTGGTCTTCAAGACCCTGTGTGATTTTGTACTTTCTGTATCCTTTCCTTCCCTTGCTTTAGCCATAGTAAGTTTTTGTAAATTTTCATTTAAACTCCAAGTTCATTCCCAACTTAGGGTTTTCAACTTTTGTTTCCTCTGTCTACAACAACCAGTCCCTGTCTCTCTACATAAACTGCTTCACATCATTTAGATCTTGGTTCAGTTGTCACTTCCTCTAAGAGGCCTTCTGGCCACCCTCACTAACGTGGATTTCAGCCATCTTAGCTACACTCTGTCACATCACCCTGTGTTGTCTTCTGTGTAGAACATATCATGACCTGAAATCTTCATTTGTTTATGGTCTATCTACTCTCCATGCTGACTAGATTGTAAGTTCTATGAAGGCAGTGACCAGTGTTTAGGTGAGTGCCTAGCAGATAACAGGGACATAAAAAACATTAAGTCATGGATTTAAGTATAATACAAATCACGTGTTCAACTCAAAGCCATACAATGTTGGTACTGAATGAGCCCTTTAGAATTTCTTTTATTTCCCTTGCAGTCTTGGGCCCGAACTAAAACTCAGATATATCCAATGGACTATAAGTTGGTGGGTGGGAAGCTTCTTGGTGTCTATTTTATTGATTTGCATTGATGGAAGATATCTTTAAGAAGGGAATTTGCCAGAAAATCAAAAGAATTTAGGAACAGCTCTAGAGTGAAGTGATGTGAAAGAGAGAAGATCCTATTTCTCAGCCAAATCTGAAGCACTAGGGACCAAGTCTATACTAAAATGGAGTTACCAGAAAAAGCAAACAGCTTTTTGTGTTTTATTTTTTAAATTGGGTAAAGCAGAAAAACATAAGCAATGTTGATCCAATGTCCACATAAAAAAACTGAGACATTGTATTGGGAAAAGGGCATCTCAGCATTTCCATATACCCATGGCTCCAGGACAGTGTGAAGAACATGTGACCTCAAGTTTTTGCAGCTTTGGGAGACCTTGGAAACAGGCCTCTGGGCAGAAATTCAGAGTTCTCACTTCTTGGCTCTGCTTCCTTAAGATTAGCTCTTGTCTCAGGCCCCCATGCTTACAAATGGTGGTAGCAGAGCCAGACATACATCTTTTCTCATTCATGTTCCCTGGGAAGACAGTGAAAGTTTGTTGCTAGGAATCCTAAGACAAATTCTCACTTTATCTCATTAACTTTGATTTAGTCATAAACCCATCCTTGAGTCAATCACCATGGTTAGAGGGGAGGTGCTCTGATAATAAGCTGAAGTAATTCCACCTTAGAGATCAGAATGGGAAATCCCTATGCTACAAGGACTGGCAACAGTGAGATGAGTGTGACCCAGAAAACGGAAATGATTTCTTTTCAATCATTCATCAGCACTTATTAAGCACCTACCATGTTCCTGGTACTCTTCTAGGTACTGAAGGTACCACGGTGAACAAAGCACACAAAATCCCTCAGTTTATAGCAAAATGTTCCAAATTTCAAAGTTACCCTTTACTTTATGGCTCTATCTTGTATAACCTACTCATTTTCTGGAAATGGGGATGTCTCCAGGGGACTCTTCTACACCACAGTGCAGAGAAACCATTCAGTAGGGCTGCCAGTTCTCTGCATTTGTAAGTCTTACATGATGTGACTCCTTTACTACAAAAAACTACAATCACCCAGAGCAACCATAACCTTTCCCCAAAACTCAGAGTTCGTCAGCTGCTGAAACTATTTGTCTTCACCCAATATCCAAGCCTACGCATGGACAGACAGGAGACGGTGCAGGCAGAAGCATGGATGATGGAGTCATGGCTTCCATGAGACATCAGAGAAACTTTGCCTGTGCCTTCATGACAGAGGAGCAGTTCCTGAATTTTAATATAATGCTCTTCTCTGCAGATATTTTATTTTCAGGCTAGTAGAAAAGTGAGGCATCCAAAGAAAGAATGCTGATGGGAGTTTGGGTATGGGAAAGAGAGCCAGTAAACATTTCCCTTCTGAGGCAATATGCAAACACCCACATTAAGAATAAGTAGCTTGGGGAAAAAAAAGAATAAGTAGTTTGCTTGAGAGGATTCAAAGTCAAAATGAAATATGAATTAATTGATTTTTAGTAAGTCAGGAACTAATATTCTACTTTACCCCCACCCCATGCTCTCTAATTTTGGCAGTAATTCAACAGTCTCTTTCCGGTTTGGAAGTCTGCCCTTCAAATGCCACCTGATATTTTTGTTTTATCTTCCTTTCTCATTCTCTTCTTATTTTTCTCTCCTTCTGTTTCATCCTCTCCTCACCTCCCATTTTCATTTCTCCCATTTGGTTGCCTCCCTCTTTTCCCTTCTTTTTGCTTTAGGATGTATCCTAGCAACAGCTATTTTAATTAAAAAGGGATGGGAAGGGCCATCAGTGTTGCCAAGGTTACCAGTATTTCCTGCTGTCACTGGAGGAAGTTGTGCACCTATCATAATGGAATTAGATGCTCAGACACATTCCTTCCTACTCTGCCTTTCTGCTCAATATCCACAGATAATGAGAGAGCCTTCCACATCACAACGTTTTTACCAAACTGTTTCACTATGTCATGGATGTTATCATTTAGTGAGAAATTACTCATTAGCCCAGATGTTTATAGAAAAATTTAGGGAAATACAAAATGGCAATGGTTAGATTTTGACATCATTTTAGAGGGCAGCAATTCCATTCATTTGATATACTGTCAGATTTCCAACAGTATTGTTGACTAACAAAGACTATACTGATAATGACTCAATATCAGATACATTTGCCTTTTAGAAACATAATAACCATAGTAATTTGTACGTATATACCTACCATCATTTAGATGTTATACCCAATTTAAAAGAAAAAAATCTACTTAAAAATTTATCCAAATTATCCTTACCATCATAAAAGAATTAAAAATTCATTCAGCAGTATCTTTTCTGTTCATTATAAAAAGATAGCCATTAGTGTCCAGGAGCTAATTGAAAGACTGCCCACATCAGGCCTAGAGCAAAAACATGGGGCCCAGAAGACCTAAGACCAGCCTTCGTGTATGGCCTCATGCAGCTCTAACTCATGCTCCCCAGACCAGTCAGGTTAACATATTTATGATTTGCCTACATCATGTCACCTTACCTTGGCATAACCCCTTAGAAAGCCCTTATACTTCCTTATTTCATTCCCACAATGGCTCTTTAAGGATGGACTTTCCCTGCTTTATAGATGATCAAACAAAAGGCAAGGAGTTTGAGCGACTTCAGTAGCAGAGGGCCTGGCACCAGGCCTTTTGACTCCTATTCATTTCTAACTCATTGCAAAGTACCTTCCTTCCTCCCAGACACTGATGCAATAGTACCCATGCATAGCTTCTCCCGCTACGTCCTTGCAGTTCCTACTGGAAGCATTTCTTGAATGAATCACTTACACATGAATGTTCCCCTCAAGTCAATGTCTGGAAAACCCGACTTAAGATAGGCTCCAACTTTCATCGGAGTGCTCTTTCTCCAAGGCTCTAGCTCTCACTAATTCCATCCCTTGCCTGAGGCTGGTAGCGATTCCCAACGTTGCTAGCCCTGGGATGCTTTAACAGTCTTGGCGTTTCCCTTAACCCTGCTCACATTCAGTCTCTAGTTCTTTAAGTATCATGAAATACCTTAGTTGGTTTCTATTTAATGCAGACACCATAACTGATAGATCCTCCTACTGTTCTCCCCAGTGTTTCTTTTACCCTTCTTTCCCTTCAATCCATTCTCCATAGAATGGCTGGAATGATATCTTAAAAATCTTAATTAGGTCGCATCACTCCCCACTTCAAATCATCAATGGGTCCCTACCATGCACAAATAATGTCCAAGTTCCCTGACATCATATAGGAGGCATGCTTCAGCTACTATCTTCGGCCTCAACTCCAATCACTTCCTAATGCATTGCCACAATACCAAACTACATGTAATTCCCAATACACATGACTCTGCAGCTCACCTATGTGCTTTGATTCAACTCATGCTGCTCCCAAAGTGTGACATGCTCTCTTCTCCAAATGACACTAACTGATTCCTCCATGTCAAGCCAGTGCCATCTCTCCAGGAAGGCTGTGGACTCCTGGAAGACAGAGATTATTCATTTGTTAATTTTTATATCCTCAGCTTCAGCCTGATGCAGAATAGAAAGTGTACTGAATGAATGGCCTTTCAAGGAGTAAAAGTAGCTATACTACTCTGCCAAAGCACCTAGACAAACCCTCAATTATTGGAAATAACTTCAAAAAGTGAACCAACAATGTTAATAATTGCCAGTTATCTGTGCCAAATCTGTACCAGACACTTGATGCTTAAAGTGTCTTATTACTTAATCTTGACGACAAATATAAGGTATTATTATCCTCTTTTAAAGATGAGAAACATAAAGCTCAGAAAGGTAAGAAATGCCCCTCATGTCACACAGTTAATAAGGAATCGATTTGGGATTTGAGTCCTGCCATATCTGTCTTTATTTCAAAGACAGTGCTCTCACCCTTCCTGAGAAGCATCTGTGCCACAATGGAAAGAATACACCTACAACCTCACGTGGGCAGAGCCCTCACTCCACCTCCATTTCTAGCCCCCTGGCCAACATGAAGAAGGTAGGCAGTTAATGGTTTCATATATCTGTTTATATTAAAGTCACAAAACTTCAGTGATATAATCAATACTTTACATGTGCATCTATTTCCAGCTATTTTAGAAGGCATTTTGTTTGGGGGCATTTCATCTGAAGAGATGGTAGAACTAGAGACAGTCAGACATTTAGACAGGATAAAGAAATCCTTACTATATACTACATACAATAAAGTGCTCATGGAACATTACTTCTCTGCAAGAGCTATGACTACAGCCTACATTGCTGTGAATGGGTTTCACCAGTTCTCTCAAGACTCAGCAAGGCCCTGATCACATGCTGATCACACACACAGAGCCAGATTCAGACAATTAAAGTCGTGATTTGTTTTTTCTACCATCAAAACTTGATAACTAAATGGTAGCAGTAGTTAATGTAGCATTTTATAAGCAACAGTGAATTACCCATGGTTAGTGACTAATAATAAATTAGTATGGTTATACTCAACACACACACACACACACACACACACACACACAAATGGAAGATCATGTCACAAGCATGAAAAAGAGAAAGTGTGAATCAAAGTACACAAAATCACAGAATAGGCAACTCAGGAAAACAGACCTGCGTCCTTTTGACTTTTGCCTAGCTCCGGAGCATGATTTCTTTCATCACTACACTATGTGGCCACCACCACAACAATATCATTCTTCTCTATACTCTTCCATGCCCTCTTAAGGGGCCAACTTGTCCTGGTTCTGCTAGGACTTTACTGGTGTCAGTATTGGGAATTCCACATCCCAGGCTTCCAGTTATGGAAACTGGTAGACAGAATAATGGCTCTCTAAAGATGTCTGCATCCTAATCCCTGGTACTTGTGAATATGTTACTTTACATGGCAAAAAGGACTCTGCAAATGTGAGATGGAAAGATTCTCTTGAATTATCCAAGTAGGACCTATCTAACCTCACGGGTCCTTAAATTCAAAGAACCTTTTCTGACACAGGGAGATCTGACTACAGAAGAAGGGTCACAGAAACGCAACACTGCTAGCTTTGAAGACAAAGAAAGGGGATTCTAGAAACTGGAAAAAAACAATGAAATGGATTCTCTTCACACCTCCAGAGAAAACCACAGCCCTGCTATTGATTTTAGTCCAGTGAGACTCATTTTGGAATTCTGATCTGCAGAACTGTAAAGGTAATAAATGAGTTGTTTCAAGCACTAAATTTGTGGCAATTCGTTATGGCAGCAATAAAAAACTATCACGGTAACCAACTCACTCTGGTTTTCCAAGCACTGTCCCAGTTTTAAAACTAAAGATCACTCTAGTCCTGGACAAACCAGGACAACTGGCCACTCTATTCCCATTTCTCATCTCCTAGTATTGGGTTCTAGAATTTTTCATTGATACTTAGTTACCCTTCAGCTGAAGTTACCTGGCTTCCCAAAGATACCCTAAAGCAGTGATTCTCAGACATTAGTGTAAATCAGAATCACCTGGAAGGCATGTTAAGCCATGGCTGGGCCTACCCCCAGGGTTTATGATTCAGTAGGTCAAGAATGGAACCTTGAGAATTAGCATTTCTAACATGTCCTCAAGACGTGATGACATGCTGGTCTGAGGACCATACTTTTAAACCATTGTCCTAAAAGACAAAAAGTACTGGGATAACAGAATTGCATCTGTTCATCCACATGCCAAGCATATTTTAAAATGAGATGGGTTTATGGACAGGTACCAATTATTAGATCTCATCAAACATACAACTCTGAAATCTCCTCCTAGGTCTGCTAGAGAACTTAGGGAAAAAGTTCCACTGTGTTGTAGCAGAAGGGGTTCTGATCCCATTCCCGCGTTTTATAAACCTTTGGACCCTGGGCAAGTTACCTATTACTTTGACTCTCAAAATTAAAGCTACTCAATGTAAAGTAAGTACCTGGTATGGTGTCTGGCATACAGCATAGGCTCAGTAAACAGTAGTCATGCAAGAAGCTTGGCCTTTCCAAAATATCTATCGCACAGCTCATACAACATAATGAGAATGAGGAAGGGGAAGGTGAATGTTGGTCATTCAACATTGCTGTGAGGATTGATTGTACCATTCAAATTTAGCAATATTTCCAGCACATTCCAATAATATATAGGTTTCCTGGATTCTCCTATTTTTCATTCATTTGAAAACATGTTTGAAGCACCTCTTATGCATAAATCTTCAAGTTAAGTACTGTAGTCCCTTCTAAGTCTAGGATTCATTCATTCAATTATTTATTCAACACATATGTATTAAGGACCTACACAGTATGCCAGACACTATTGTTAGGTGCTGGAATTCCAATAGACAAGAAGACAGAAAAGATCTCTACTCCCACAGAAGTTATGTTTTAGGGGAAGGAAATAAGGAGAGGAGAGGAGAGGAGAGGAGAGGAGAGGAGAGGAGAGGAGAGGAGAGGAGAGGAGAGGAGAGGAGAGGAGAGGAGAGGAGAGGAGAGGAGAGGAGAGGAAAGGAAAGGAAAGGAGAAAAGAAGATAGGAGAGGGGAAAAACAGGAGAATAAGAATGTCAGTGGTGTGGAGGACTATCACAAGATAAAACTAGCAAGAGATGCCTTACAATAATAAGGTAGCCAGGGATGCCCTCTATAAGAAGATGGCATTTGAGTTGAGATCAGAATAACTGGGGTGAAGTCACTGCCGAAGACCAGCTAGAATAATCTAAGGAGGAATGAGCTTGATACACACAAGAAATAACTAAAGGCAGAACAGTGTAGATGGGGAGAGGTACAAGATGGAAGGATTCTGTGATTCTATGCTGTTGCAGATTTTGGGTTTGCATGGATTAGCTTCTGGCAGCAAGAGGCCTTCTTAGGAAGAAAAAAAAACTGATTTTAAGGTGTATTCTCCATATATGATTAGTTTCTTCTGTCTGTTATTCTGATGACTAATCTGGTTTCTGCTTATAGTACACATTTGTTGTTATTGTCACTCCAATGTCTCATTTTCCTCTTTTTCTAGAAGAGGAAACAGTTCTCCTCCTACTCCCACCATCTGGTTGGTTGGGGTGAGATTTCAACTAGAGTGTTACCCTCAGCACAGAGAGGTAAATAATCTAGGCAAAACCAATCAGGAATTTTCCTGGGATTTTTTTAACTGAAATTTACGGGGAGTGCTGACAAGATAAGCTCTTTTTTCTCACTAGTCATGAAGCTTTAAAGATAAAATTCTGAGGCAATATATAGATATGGTTTCAGCCTCATGGGGAGAGCTGATGTCAGAGAGTGGAAAGAAAAGACAGAAGCAGAGTTGAAGTCTGGGGAGACACAGACAGACAACGATCCGAGGCCTTCTCTTCTCTGGATGAAGACGATGGGATCTGCTCTTCTCCCACTATTGCCACAGTTTGGTTCCCTGAGACAAAAGTTCCTCTGTGGTTATAGCTTAAGTTGGGCTTTCTGTTCTTCAATCAAGAGTTCTTACTGTTACACAATTCATGGCCTTACATTAAACCTGAGTGTTTCCTAATTTCTGTCTTGCTGGTTCTTGCCCACAGCCTCCCTAGATATCCAGCATCTATCTACATGCAGCTCTCCTTGATTCTTCCAATCTTGGGAAGGTGTATGTCACAGTCAGGCCCTGAACTTTAAACAAACAGATTTGTGGCTGAACTCCAGTTCACTACAGACTGACGCCCTGGCCTAAGTTACTTAACCAATCTGAGTCCCAGTTCCTTCATCTGTAAGGAAATGGAAATAATAAGAGTGTTTACCCAAAAGTATGTACAACCTCTTAAACTTGAGGAGGTGGGGATTAAATGAGGTGATAAAAGTAAGGCAGTTAGCATCATGGCTAGGACGTACTCGCAGTCAGTCTTCCATAAATGGCAGCCTTCGTTATAACTCAGCATCCCAATGCTACCAGTGCCCTTTACCTTCCCTTTGGGATTTGTCTTCTGTCGCTGACCAAATAGAATAAAAATTGCTTCAATTCTTTTAATTGCTTCTTTGCCCCGGCTACAGTGCCACTGACCATCTCATCAGTCCATAATCTATAAAAAAATTGGATTATGTGTCCATGCAGATCTGAAAAAAACGGGGGAGGGGGGGTTGTCACCCCTAAGGCTGGTGCTGTGTATTTGAGATCACTGATGCTAGTTGCAAGACATTGTGTCACTGCTCTGACATGAGAAAGTGTGAGATTGGCTGCACACAGTTTTATAAGCTGATAGATTTTTGGAACTAAACTATGAAGCTGTTCTACTATTAGGAGTGCTGACAAGATAATATATGCAAAGCATTTGGTGTCCTTGGAAGATAGGCCTGAGACAAATACAAAGTACAATTAATTATTGATTATCTGTGGGAAGGAAAAATGGGGAAGCAGAGACACATACTTCTCTTTTGCATTTTTTACATTCTGCCTTTTATTACAATTATTTCTATTATCAGACTAACCTTCTTGAGATGAGGAGCTTTGCCTTATCAGTTGTTGTATCCCCTATAATCCCTGGCCAATGTTTCCAACAAATGTTGGTTAAATGAATGTCAAATGAATAATTGGATTTCATGGTTAATAACAAAACAACATTTACTTTGTGTGGAATAAAGAAGAAGCAAATAAGGAGGTAGCGTGATATTATGGGATGGGAACAGGCTTTACATTCAAATCCAAGCTCTTCCATTCATCGTTTTTATAAACTTAGGTCAATACTTGATATATTTGATTTTTTTCCCCATCTACATAATAGGAACTTCAGTGCCCACTTGGTGCTGTTGAGATGAGAATTAAGTATAACAATATCTGGAACTGCTCAATAAATAATAATATATTTATTCGTGGAATCCTAATGCTTCAAGTTATATTCCAGGTAGTTCTGTGTGCTTCCCTCCAGTGGACAAAGTTAGCTCCCTGAACTGCATCAGTCAGATGTTTCCTTGAAGTGTTCTGCATTCCTCAACTACAAGTGGAGAACCTTGCATCTTAAACTATTTCTCTTTCACTTATTTTAAATGTCACTAAATCACCATTCTAGCCCAAGTAAGAACAAAAGACTTCACACTTACTGTACTACAACTGGGCATATCTTCTGCTTGGGACAGGCATTCCAGATGCCTGCTGGCTTCCTTGGCTGTTCTCGTGAGGGTTTTTCTGGAATTGAGTTTGCTCTTAAGAGGCATCAAAGACCCTTGATGAAACATGGCAGGTGTTCTTTAAATGCTCTTTAAATTGATCATTCAGTTAAAAAATGTATAACAAGCAAATACATCTGTTTGTGGATCCAGCTCATGAAGAAACTAAAGTGATGGCACAGATAATTCACCCACAAATTGCCCACTAGACCCAGCAAACTCCGAGCCATCTAGATAGTTTTGCTTTTACATAAGGGAGGGAGCAAGGTGTTGCTGCCCCCACTCTTCATGATGAATGCTTCATACAACCATCAATTCATCTACTTCTTTACTCTAGGCCAGTTTCAGAGAATTTTTGATGGGCTACTAGTTGGAAATTTCAGGGTTTTGGATAGATAGGTTCATGCATGAGGGATGGAGGGCTTCCGGCTTCCAGCAGCCTGGACTCAGAGTGTAGCTCATAAAAAATAATCACTTATCAATGGTTGGTCAATCCTTTCAGTAAAATGTTTTTTATGTACCTCATTATGGGAAAAAGAATCATTTTCTTTAACCTTGAAGGGCCAAACAAAAACTCCCTGATATAATCAAGTGTCCCAGGTACTGGACAGCAGTGGAGAAGTGAATCTATGAAAAACACTCCTGTATTTCTCCTTTGCTCTCACACAATTACCACACAATACTTCTGACACAAGGTGTGTGGGTTTTCCTCATGTCAAACAATTCTCTGGCGCCAGCTGGGTGTACTATAATTCAATTCAATTCTGACACCATCTCCCTGGATTTAGTGTGCAGCCCACAGATTAAGGGCTCAGACTCACAAGACTGCCCCTATTTGGACCCCAAATGTTAAGACTTAGGTTTTCACCTGTACTTTTGACCAACCGGCATTAAATAGGGTTCCCATGACCTCCCTCCTTGGGTTTGAAAACTTTTTAGAATGGCTCATAGAACTCAGGGAAATACTTATTTACATTAACTGGTCTATTACAAAGAATATAATAAAGGACATGAAAGAATTGCCAGGTGAAGAGATACATAGCGTGAGGTACAGAAGGATCCTGAGCAGAGGAGCTTCTGTCCCAGTGAAGTTGAGGGATGCCCAACCCTCCTCGCAAGTAGATGTGTTCACCAGCCCAGAAGCTCTCCAAACATAATACTTTGGGGATTTTTATGGAAGCTTCATCGTGTAGGTGTGATGGATCATTAACTCAATTTCTGATCTCTCTTCCCTTCCCAGAGGACTAAGGGTGGAGCTGAATGTCTCAAACTTCTAATCATGCCTTGGTCATTCTGGAGACCAGCCCCCATCCTGAAACTATCTAATAGCCCACGAAAAAATCACCTCGTTCAAGCAAAAGACACTCCTATTACGCAGGGAATTCTAAGATTTTTCTGATTCTGATTTTACTATAAGACGGGGTATAATATAATATAACATAAGACCGGGTCATATAATATAATATAATATAATATAATATAATATAATATAATATAATATAATATAATATAATATAATATAATATAATATAATATAATACCAGACCTTATATTAATTTTTGCTCCAAAAGACGCATTAGAGATAATGGTCCGGCTAAGTCTTATTTTCGGGGAAACACAGTATCTGGATTCTACCCTCTTGCCATCCCTATCTGTTTTTCCAGGCTTCTTCTTCCCAACACCCTTCTCTTTGTCTCATACCTTGAAACCTGTCTGTTTTCCAAGGTGAAAGCTAGTCAAACTGATAAAACAGGTATATTACTCTTCCCAGGAGGCATATTCATATGTTAGTGAATGGCTTATGGAGGAACAGTCTAAAAATACTAAAATAATAAATAGCTCCCATTTATTGTGCTTCTAACACATATCAGCACCAAGAATAACTTTACATCCATTATTTCTATTCTGTACCACAATCACACAAGGAACATATTTGCCTTTTTTATAGAAAGAAGAAACAGAAGCAATTTGTTTGAAATCATAGATTTAGTAATGCATAAAGCTAGGCAATGATTCTGGGTTTATTGGGTTTGATTCAATTCAGTATTTCTGATGCAGGACTTTAGGTCCCCAAAATAATAAATGATAATCACAAAGCACTTTCAATGCCATAACAGTAAAGTGATTTAGGGGTAAATAGGGCTGTCAATGACCTTCATATCATACCTCATTGCAGCTTTCCTTCTCCATCTCAGCATATAGGCAGCTCTACTCATGGAGGAGACCCTGATGTAAACTAAACATTTACTTGTCGTCAATCCCAAGGTAAACAGATCTAAAGAGGTCTCTTGATCTCAAATCCCTATAGATCTTTAACATGGGGCCTTTCTGCTTTCTCCAGTTTACAAGTGAAGATCTCACAGGACAATTCATAAATGACTGAAGAGTCCATCAGAAGAAAGAATTCCATTGAAGCTAAGAATCAAGCCTGTTCAGCTAAAGATCAGCTATCTGTGACCACGGCAATGGCCAAGAAAGCTCAGTTTAGTCTAGGAAGAGAAGCAGGATGAGACCTATAAGAAGGTGTACTTGGTGAATAATGAAGAAGAGAACAGTGTGGGCTACGAATAGCAGGGGAGTGAATTCAGCAATGGTTGGTCTTTAATTTAAGTAATCCCCAAAGCTGAGAAAGGTGGGAAGTTCTGTCTATTTAGGTAACTGCTTTTCTGTTTTATTGTATATAAAGATTCTCTCATCCCTAGTAAAGCAGAGTTTATTATACCCAAGACAACAATTATGAGTATCTCGGTTGACATTGTACTCTGGAAAAAGTACAAGAGAAAGAAGAGTATTGTGCCCCAAACACAAAGCTATAAAGAAGGCATCCCAAGATGTTGGGGTGTGCTGGTCAACGGGAACATCCCCCTGTCTCCCTACTCTCCATAACTTTGCATCCGACAACTCCACCTTCCACACACACACACACACACACACACACACACACCCATCCCTACCCCCACCCCACACACATTCCCTCTCTCCATCTCACCCGGTCAACAGGAATTCATTGAGCACCTTTTCCATAGAAGTCCTTTTGTTTGGTAACCGAAAATACGTACAAAGATGAATGAAACACAGCCCTGGCTCTGTGGTACTTTCTAGACCCATAAGATTACAGAGCTGAAAGTAAAGGCTTTTCAGTTGAACAGTATTTAAATAACTAAATTCTTACAAATCTTTCAAAGTCAAACCTTTTTTCAAGTGTTCCTTTGCAAAGCCTACTCACCTAAAACTAACAGTCACTAACATTCTGGGACCGTGCGTGCACTCTACTGACCACTTGATGTGCATGCATTCTTTCACCCTCACAGTGACCCGCTGGGAGAGATATTATTATTACTGTTTTACAGGTGAAAAAATTGAGGCCTTGAAAGGTTAATCATTGATAAGGCTGGAATATGCAGGGAAGTCTAATTCCAAAGCCTCTCACTGGCTTTCTATCGCAATGTAGTGAAAGCTGGTATCTGGGATCATCTTTGTAACCCTGGTGCAGAGCGGGTGCCCCATGTTTCCCCTGAAATCACAGTGGGCAGAAGGACGGGCATAGCAACCCCCCTCTTGTAGTCCATTTGGGGAAATTCTGGTCTTTTATTTTTTTTGTTGTATTTACTTATTTAAAGATTTTTCTTAAAAATATAGCTAACATACAATATTATATTAGGGGTACACCATTGTTATTCAACATTTGTATATTTAAAGAAATGATCACCATAATAAGTCCAGCAACCATCTGACACTGTACCACACTATCACAATATTATTGACTATACTCCCTATGTGATGCATTACGTCCCCATGATTTATTTGTTTTGTATCTGGAAATTTGGACCTCTGATTCCCCTTTACTTTCTCCCCACTTTTTAAGTTTTTCAATTACAGTTGACATTCAATATTATGTTATATTAATTTCAGGTGTATAGCATAGTAGTTAGACATTTATATAATTTAAGAAATGATTTCCTTAAGTAGTTTAGTACCCAGCTGGCACTATACATAGTTATTACCATATCATTGACTATATTCCATATGCTTTACATCCCCATGACTATTTTGTAACTACCAATTTGTACTTCTTAATCCCTTCATCTTTTTCACTTTCCCCCACCCCCTCCCACCTATCATCCCAACAAATCTAGTGCCCATCTAACACCATACATAGTTATTACAATATTATTGACAATATTCCTTATACTATACCCTACATCCCCATAACTATGTTGCAACAACCAATTTATACTTCTTAATCCCTTTCCTTTTTTTCACCCACACCTCCAATGTCATTCTCATCTGGTGACCATCAAAATGTTTTCTGTATCTGTGAGTTTGTTTCTGTTTTGATTGTTTACTTTGTTCTTTAGATTCCACATATAAGTGAAATTACATTGCATCTGTCTTTCTCTGTCTGACATATTCAACTCAGCACAATGTCCTCCAGGTCTATCCATACCACTGCAGATGGCAAGAACCCATTCCCTTCCATGGCCGACCAGTATTTCATTGTATATATGTACCACCTTCTCTTTATCCATTGACAGACATCCAGGCTGCCTCCACATCTTGGCCATTATAAACAATGCTGCAATGAACATATGGATGCATATGTCCCTTCAAAGTAGCGTTTTGGGTTTCTTTGGATAAATACCCAGAATTGGGACTACTGGGTCCTTCTTTGTCTCTTGTTATAGCCTTTATTTTAAAGTCTATTTTTTCTGGTATAAGTATTGCTATGTCAGCTTTTTGTTTTTTATCATTTCTGTTTTCATGAAATATTTTTTTCCCATTCCTCTACTTTCTGTGTGTATGTGTCTTTCAATCTGAAGTGATTCTCCTATAGGCAGCATATGTAAGCGTTTTGTTTTCTTATCCATTCTGCCCTCCTATGTCTTTTGATTGGAGCATTTAACCCATTTCCATTAACATAAGTGTTGATAGAAATGTAGCTACTGCCATTTTATTATTCATAATTTTGATCTTTTTTTTTTCCATCTTAAAGATGCCCCTCTAACATTCCTTGTAATACTGGTTTGGTGTTGATGAACTCCTTTAACTTTTTCTTGTCTGGGAAGTTCATCTGTCCCTTGATTCTAAATGATAGGCTTGCTAAGTAGAGTAATCTCGGTTATAGGTCCTTGCTTTTCATAATGTTGAATACTTTGTTTCAGTCCCTTCTGACTTGAAAAGTTTCTGTTGAGAAAGCAGCTGACAACCTTACGGGAGCTCCCTTATAAGTTACCAGTTGCCTTTCAATTGCTGCGTTCAGGATTCTCTCTTTGTCTCTAACCTTGACCATTTTAATTATAATGTATCTTGGTGTGGTCCTGTTTGGGTTCATCCTGTTTGGGACTCTCTGTGCTTCCTGGACTTGTATGTCTATTTCCTTCTCCAGGTTAGGGAAGTTTTCAGTCATTATTTCTTCAAATAGGTTCTCAATCCCTCGCTTTCTCTCTTCTTCTTGTACCCCTATAATGTGAATGTTGTTATGCTTGATGTTGTCCCAGAGGTCTCTTAAACTATCCTCATTTTTGTGGATTCATTTTTCTTTTTGGTTCTGATTGGATGTTTTTTGCTACCTTGTCTCCCAAATCTCTGGTTCATCTACTCTGTTGGTGATTCCTTCTAGTTCATTCTTCATTTCAGTTATTGAATTCTTCATTTCTGACTGGCTCTTTCTTATGGTTTCTGTGTCCTTTTTTATGCTTGCTATCTCTTTGTTGAAGTTCTAAGTTCCTTGAGCATCCTTATAACCATTGTTTTGAATTCTGTCTCTGGTAGTTTGCTTGTCTCCATTTCATTTATTTCTTTTTCTGGAATTTTTTCCTGTTCTTTCATTTGGGATGTATTTCTTTGTTTCCTCATTTTGTCTGCCTCTCTGTGTTTTGGGCTTTGTTTTGTTTTGTTTTATTTTTCTACGTATTAGGTAGATCTGTTAAGTCTCTCAGTCTTGGCCAGGTGGCCATATGTAGTAGGTGCCCTGTGGGGCCCTGGCACAGTCTCCTTTGTCACCAGAGTCAGGTGCTCCAGAAGTGTCTCTTGAAGTTTCAGTCACACAATCGGCTAGCACATGGTACTTATACAGAAGTGTCCCTTGTGTGGGTTTTGTTTGCCTTCCTATTATAGTTCAGCCATGATGGTTATTGGCACATCAGTAGGTGGGATTGACCCTAAAGCTGATTGGCTATGGGGTTTGGCCACATCCACTGTTTATAAGTGCTATGTGGGACACTTACCTCACTGAGTTGGATTCACCCCAGCAGGCTCTGGTGCCTGTTGAGACTGCCCTTTGTGTGTGCCACTTGTGGGGCTAATTGGGCAGTGTTCTGCTGTGTCTGAAGCCAACCTCCAGCTATGCTAGTTCTGGGGTCTCTTGGGAGGGGTTGTAATGCAGGCCCAGGTCATCCACTGCCTGTGGCCAGCCAGCAACTACCTGGTAAGAGGTACAAAGCAATCCAAAGTTGTTTGCTGCCTGTGTTGAACCTGAAGGCATGTGGGAGAGACCATGCTGCAAACAGGAGATGTCTGCCACCAGTACTGGGCCTGGGGTAGCTCTGCAGAAAACCAGGATACCCCGAGGCTTGCTGCCATCTGCTGACTCCCTTAAGGTTCAGTGGCTGATAAAGCCTCCTGTGGTTCACAAGTTAGGTGAGGCAGGGAGTCACTAGAGTGAGAAGAGTTGTCATCACCAGGTTAATGTAGATTCTGGTTTGGTACCAGTCCTGAGCCTAGAGCTACTCAGCAAAAGTCTCAGAGCACCCCAAGGCTAGTTGCCACCCATCTGGGGTCCCTGGACTCTGATAATTTTCCATGAAAGAGTGCAATGTAGGCAGGGCTGGCTGCTTGTGGAGAAAGTGTCTCCATAGTCGGGGAAGGTGTGTGGGGTGGGGTCCCAACGGAGCTCAGCAGACCAATTTAGATTCAGATTTTGCCATGGGCATTGTGGGAGGGCTCTACACAGGAAAGATGGCACCTGCCTGCCAGCTGTATAGGAGAAGGCCCCGTCACAGGGGAAATGGCGATTGTCCTCCAGTTTTCACCCCAAAGTCACACACTTCAGTCTGTCCCCCGGCTATATGCTTCTGTCACCCCCAAGTGACCATCCCTCTGCTGGAGCCCAGGGTGAGCACCTACAAGTGAGTGACTCTGTGTGCAGACCCCTTAAGTGGACATCTGGTGGATCTTTTTGGCCTGTATGTTGACCTCATTGTTCTGTTTCCCAAAGTTGTTCATGTTGTGGTTATTGTAATAAAGCTAAGCTATTGAAAACCTGAAGGAAAAAAAAAGAGGTCATCTGGGTTTTCCACAGCCCTCTGTCCAGCATGGTCAGAATCCCCACTGTTCTTCACAGCTAGATGTGGGGCCTCCTCTTCCCAACACCAGTACTCCAGGCTGGGGAGCCTGGTGTGGACCTGGGGTACCTTGCTCCTCTAGAGGGAACCTTCATAGCCGAGCTATCCCTCCTGATTCTCAACCACCACGTGGAGGTTTGAGGCCAGCCCATTTCGCATCTCTGCCCCTCCTATCAGTCTCAACGTGGCTTCTTCTTTATATCCTTAGTTATAAAACTACTGTTCAGCTAGACTTCATATGGTTCTCCAGGTTGACTGTTCTATAATTTAGTGTTCATGGAAGGAAGCAGGCATAGTGTTTATCTACTCTGCCATCTTGAATCTTTCCAGAATTTGGGTCTTTTTAGAAAAATAATAAATCTAATGAGAGGATCACAAGTAAGGATATGGCCCAGAATTATAAAGTAGGTGGGGGGGGGGGTTAATCTATTTTCTATGGTCAACAGTAAAAGAAGCCCCTAAGTCAGGTAGGACTGCCATTTGGGGATGACATGGACCAGCTCATTTTTTGAGAACTGTCACAAGGCAGCAGAAGGCAGCAGAAGACCTTTTAATGAGTCCCAAATCTGCCACTCATTAATTGTGTGACTTTGGATAAGCCACAGCCTCTTGGCATTCTAGTTTCCTCTTCTATGAAATGCCCATCACTAGGCCTACCTCAGGACTGTTGTGGTACTCAATAGCATAATACATGCAAATCAATAAGAAAACCACAGGTGTTCTCATAAAATAGGCTGTTACAATTTTTAAATTATTTCCAGTCCATGGAGGTTTCCTTTAAGTAAAATTATGTACCATGTTATGTCTGCCTCCCTGCTTCTCACTGTGCTATTTTCTCAGTTTTCAATATTCAAGGATAGAATGTGATTCCTTGTGATAAATCATTCAAACAAGCGAGTAAAAAAAGTTCCATGAAAAAGAGACCAAGACGTCCAAATTGACAGCCAGTGACGTCTATGACAGATGCTCAGAGCAGCACCTTCTTCTCACCACAGGCCTCAGGAATCCTGAGGTGGGGTAGCAGGCAAATCCTGTTATTTCCTCCCTGTTTTCATCATGGCAGGCTGGCGCTCAGGAAAAGCAAAATCTTTCCCCATTGGCCTGAGGGGAAAGAAGCCTAATTACCATGCTTCTGATTTCTCTCTGGAAGGCTGGCGCCAGGGCCTGAACTCACACACGCACACACACACACACACACACACACACACTTGAGAGCACAGACAGACAATGGCTGTCAGCACCAACCCTGCCCCACCCAACAACACCACCCTGAGGCCAGGTTAGAAACAGTCAGGAAGACAGTAGGTGAAGGCAAAGGTGCTACTTATATAGAATACCTCTTGGGGTTTTGACCAAGCCTATTTTAAATAGTCCATTCACAAGTCTATTCAACCACTGTATTGGCAGTTTCTCCCTGCTGAGCAGGCCCTGATTTTCATATTCCTTTCCTTTGCTTTTAGAGAGCTTGCCTTGTAGAAAAAATTCCCCCTCCCCCTCCCCTGCCTGGTATTACTCTTGAACATTCCTGACCAAGGTTGCTTCCAGCTTCCATTCCCTGCCCCTCCTTCTATTGCTCAGCGAAACTATACAGCGAAATCTCAGAAAATATTTCATCCCTCTTACGAAAAAGTGACTGGAATATTTGAACAAGAAAATCACTTCAAAAGCATTGGCTTTCACCCACCACCTTCACCAGCCTAAGAAGCCAGGAAATGAAACCATATTCTACAATACAGACACTGGTTTAACCAGATCACAGGGCTTTCCTCCCCTGCTTCTAACCCTAAGTTCTCACGTTACTCTGAGAGCCTGTCCACAGCATCTTTCCCTCTGGTGTCTGCAAATTTCATCCATATGGTTTCCATTTGTCTTTCACAAAATGGGTAATGTTGACTCTGCTAAAAACAAGAGGCTCCAATCCAGTGTCACGGCACCTGCTACTACTAGCATCACATATGTACGCATAGCTTGATTGGTTCTGACCACATAACACATTGCCAATATGGTTTTCATTTTTCTTTCCATCTCTTTTCCTTTCTTCCCTTCCTTCCTTCTCTACCACCCATCTTCCTTCCCTTCTTTCTTTGAAACGGCAGAGTTTAGGAATGGGTAGAAGAGATGAGAAACTGTAAATAACTACAGTAACATTATGACCTATTTCTTTTAGATCATTGGTTCCAATTAGCATTTAAGGCAAAGACCAATCCTGAGCTCTCTTTGTGAAAGACTGTGGGTTTCTGTCACTGGGAGAGAGCAAACTTACGGTCCAGCAGCATCACTGTCACCTGGGCACTTGCTTAAAATGAAGACTCTCAGGCCCCACACCAAACCTACTATACCAGAGTCTACGCCTTAACAAAACCTCCAGGTGGTTCAAATGCAAATTAAGGTTTGAAAATCAATGGTGTATGGGATGGTGACACATCACATTTGCCTGCCAGGACATTTCCTCTTCACCATAAATCCGCACTAAGTCACAGGGAACAATCTCCATGGCTCTGTGTATAACAGTTTAGCGGCTTCACTGACGGTATATATATAGGATTCAACACAGGCTCAGTGAGCAATATGTGGTTAAATTGTAGGGAAATGAAACACTGAGAAAGGGGCACATAGGCTCTTCCCCTGAAAGTCAGTGCTGCCCAGAAGCTCAGCCTCAGCTGAGAAAAGACTGTCCAGAACAACGGGCTGCATCAAGTCCAGGTCCTATTAACTGCTCTATATCCTGTGAGCCTCTGCATCACGGAAACAACCCTGTACCAGAAATCAGCAGACCCGGTTTCAGTCTCCTTCCATCTTATCCTGGTTTTGGACAAGTTACTAGAATTATCCTCAGGTTCTTCATCTCTAAAGTGAGACTATTTATGCCTGCTTAGCCTGCCATATAAGTTAGTTGTGTGGATCAAATAAGTTATTTCAAAATGCTGTGCAAACCACAGAGCAGTATTCAGTTGTTCTGTATTATTCTTAATTAGTATAGAATCATAGAACCAATGTAGCTTCAGATTGGAAGGAAATTAATAGATCCACTATCATTCCTTAAAGAGGAATCCCTTTTTACTCATAAGAGAAATCATCAAGTGATTCTTTCCGTTCAGTACTATGACCTCTGAGAAGGAAAAAGAGAAATAAAAGGATGGATGGATGGATGGATGGATGCACGGACAAATTAACATATAGAGCATGGACATAGTGTTGTTTTCACATACATTCCACTGATGTTCACAAGAGTGTGAGAGGCTGGATGCTGTGATGTACCAGCCCCTTCAGGCGCAATGAAGACTTATTCTCCCAGCTCCTGGGAGTGCTGCTGGCAGAAAGCCCTCAACTGTCAGGATCCTTTAGGGATTACTTTCAGAGCTGCATCCAGTGACTGATCAATAAAGGATATCAAATTCCAGATCTCTTCTCCAAACCAAACCTCTGGTCTCCTGACAGCTCTGAAGATTCATCCCATCTTTGTTTTCCATTAAGACTGTTTCAAAACTCTACTTGTCTCTGCTCAGTCCTGCTTCCTTCCCTGCCCTTCCATAGGGATCCATCCCAGAGCATTTCCTAATACCCCACCTGCCTGATAATGTCCATCTCAGAGCCTCCTTTCCAGGGAACCCAACCTATGACACAACTTCATATTAATTTATTATGCATTGAGCCTATCTTGTCAACCACACACATTACTGAACACCCTTGAGATCAGAAATTATCCGAGATTTACAAGGAAACAGAGACTACTATCTATCGTAGCTAAAAGGAAACTTGGGGATCATTTCATTCAACCATTTTATTTAATAGTAAAGATTCTGAGTTTAAGTAATTTGACCAAAGTCACCTTGCTAGTTCATGGCAGAGATGAAACCAAACCTCTGGTCTCCTGACTAAGGAGCCAGCATTTTTTCTATCGCACAATGACATTTTCCTAGAAAGAGAAACCGCCTATGCGGAAAAATGTAGCACTCTCATCAACTCACAAAGTTCAAGAACAATGAAGCATTTAATAAAAAATCCTCCTGCCGTAGTTTTTGGTGTGTTTCCAAAAATAAATTGACTAACATTTTAAAACATTGCTAGTTTCATATTCTAAGATAAGTAACCAGATACATCAGTTTGGCTGGTCCAACCTCCATGTTTGATGATATATTTGGGTTGAAAGATAACCCAAGACAGATTCAATCGTCTCTGTTCTGGGATTCCTAGGGCTTGCTGGAGTTAAATACCAACTTTAAGGTGCCTGAAGTCATTTCTGTGAATTATCATCCTTATACTAGGCACAATAATAATAATTCAGATGCTGGTTAAGACACAGAGCAGACCTAGAGGATGAAAAGGAGGGCTCCAAGGGGGAGGTAAGGAAAGGGGAGATACCTGTGGTTCTTTACAGCTTATAAATAGAGCATGACAACTTTTCTTTCTAGAGTAGATGTGACACTCTCTCCTCTGTATCTGGAATACCCTCTATGGTCTTGATTTTCTACTGACCACATTGGATTATGATTACCCTTTATGGCTCTATCTCCCCCACCAAACTGCGAGTTGTTTGCAGTCAGACACTGTGCTTGCTCACCTGAGTGCCTGCCCATGATCGGCATGGAATGAAATGTTTGCCAAATGCATGAGTAGTTGAATGCATGACAAATGTTGTTGTGGTCTCCTCATTCTTTCCTCATGATAATTGCCCATGAAAGCCTTATCGCACTGGAGCATCTTATGGGAGTCTAGAACAGAGGGCCACTAAGAATCATCTTGTGTTATTGCAATACCTTTTACACATTAGGGAAAGAAGACAGAGAGCAGAGGGGTGGAAGGATGCTGACCTTATGTTAGCAAAAGAATCATATTTTGTTTGGGCTAAATGCTTAAAAGGAGTAAATAGAACCTACAGTTTTATTAGTCCATATTTTTGTTACCTCTCCTAGGTAAGGATTTTAAGTTCTTTCTATGTTTTAAATCTCTTCGTTGAAACCTGAAAATATGCTTCCTGGTCTGAACGTCATTATAAAACTGCAGAAGCAGGGCCCAGAGTTACCTGTATAGACCCCGATCTACAGAATAAGGGTCTTTAGCCATGGATCCTTCTGCTTCTGTGAAATGGGACAGAGCACAGCTGGGATGCCTACCTCAAGTGTTATTAAGCAAGGAGCTAATCTGATCAGAGGCTTGGCTTAACTGAGGCTGACTACATTTCCTCAGGGTTTTGCTATCCCTGAGGAGGAAGGGAATCAGAAAAAAAACGAGTAAGTGCTTTCACTGAGTCATACCTAGATTTGCAATTCAATTCAGCAAGGAGGAAAAAAGATGGAATGGGCTCCCCGGCTGAGGCTGAATGCCACAGGGTCACTGGGTTCCTTAGCAGCAGTGACTGTTCAAAGGGGTCGGAGGCTGTGAGGGTAGGGCAGGGTAAGAAGCATCAAATGTATTCTCTGTCACTGTGGAGAGAGCGGTGCCTCCTGGGAAATGGAGATTGCATCACCGATTTGATTAGCAGAAGGAGCTGGCTAGGAGGACTAACTGGAATAATGCTATGCACTGCAATTTTCTCAAACAGCTCCAATGTCTATTGCTGTTTGTGCTGTTGATTCTCAAACAACTTATCAAACCCAAGCCAGGTAGAACTGTATAATCATAGAAATATCATCAGCCTCTTATTATTTATTGTTTTTATAAATGTGCTTTGCATCAAATAACATGAATAACACACCGCTGAGGAGCTCAGAAAACCAGTGGCAGCAGAGAATTAGCAGTAGCCCCCTGACTGTAAAGCACAGGACACAGGTGGGTTTAAAATAGAACAGAGGTCAGGCATCCGGGGCCCTGTGAGGCTTCTAATTCCAGCATTAGAAAATGAGGAATTAAGAAACTGGAAGATTAGAGGGAAGTAGTAGAGAGCCTCAAGAAGACCACTTTGGGATTAATTTAATTTGAGAAACAATTAAGACATGATTTTTATCCAGGTTGTCATTTGATAAAAGAATTAAATGGCATAACTTCATTACCTAATGAATAAACCCAAGAGATCAAACATTTTTCATACCAGACGAAATGGACACCTGAACATAAAACTGGAGGGACCAGTATGAAAATCCTTCTTCCTGGGGTATCCTAAAGCTGTAAGGTACACCTTAACTGTACCCAAAAGGGTCAAAACGGCACAAGCTACAATAACCTACTTAGGCAGGATATGATACCAGAAGTATCCAGAATGTCCACCTAAATTCCACAAAGAAGTATAATAACCTTAATTATGCCTAACATTTGTATAACCCTTTACATTCTTCAAAATGCTTTTGTGGACTTCTTGGCTTCTTGCAATAACTGAGACAAGTATAACAGTATTACTATATCCATTTTGCCATTTTAATCTCTTTTCCCTTACTGTCACATTAATCAGTGGCAAAAACTACATAGGCAAGTACAGGACCCAGATTTGCTAATTAGTTCCATGGCATTGGTTTCACTATAACAGAAAATCCAGAGTTTCATTTTAGACATGTGCTTTTGGTATACAAAACACATTCTGTACACTGAGGAGAGTCCGTCCTCCATGACAGTTCATCCTGGGAAATGAGGGCTCTTAGGACATCTGCCTCCTGTCACCATTGATAAGTTCAGTCAAATCACTGCAACTAAATACAGCCATAGGAGCCAAAGAGGACCATTAGTGTTCCAGCCCAGGAGTCACACTATACCCAGCAGGTAATTCACAGCATGTTGAATCAGCCAAAATAGAGCATGCTACCTTTCATCAGTGTGCTTTTGCACAATCAAATGACAGGTCCTGTTGCAATGACAGGGGAGAAACAAAGTTGCCCTCACCTCATTTCTATTTAATGTGCTAGTAGATAGAACTGATATGTAGAAAAATCAATTTAAATAGTCATGAAGCTCTGGACCACTCAGAATGATTCCTATTGCATTTAGAAATATCTCTAAAACTCTTCCATGAGACAACTTTCCTTAGATCTGTAGCACAAGGAAAAAGAAAAGAAAAAAACTTAAGAGAACCCTAAATATATGTCAAATATATTTAACATTGGTTACCTCTGGAAAACAGAGTTCTGGGGACACTTTTTCTTTCTAATTATTACATGGTTCATAATGTTTTAATTTTTAAAGATTATTATTAGTTTTGTGATCAGAAAATATCGAGAGAGGGAGAAAGAGAGAGAGGAGACCTTATAGGTTTTAGGCCAATGTTATCATTTTATTGTAAAAACTCTAAGTCAGAGAGATAATATGGTTCACCAAAAGTACATGGCTAGTTTTCAGTAAAACTAAGTTATCTGGCTGACCAGAATTGCTGAACTGTCCATGTGATTAGATTTCTCAGTGTCCATGTGATTAGAGACTGGCTCTAAAGACCATTCTTGCTCTAATAACCCACAGTTCTAAGAGATGGAAGGTACTTGGGGAATTTTGATCTCAGTAGGGTGGTCATGTTACTTATTGCCTAAAATAAGATATTTTGTGGGTGAAAGGAGGTACTATTAATAATTATTCCTAGACATCAGGTAAAAACCAGAACCCTCTGGGTACACTGGGTTATAGAGCAATCCTGTCCTTAATAAATGATCACTTTCCAGATCCTCACTGGGATTGCAAATTTTTAACTTTATATCTAGCTGCCAATATTTCTGAGAATAATAGGTAACAGAAATACAAGTAAACTTTAGCCTGTTAGTAACTTTTCCAGATTTTTGGAAACGTATGAAACAAAGGAACAAAATAGAAGCAGTCCACACTCTTTCTGTCAAATGACTAATTGAGTACAGAATTAGAGTAAGACATTAAATGAGCTCTAGAATCTAGTAAGGTTTGAAGAAATGAAAACAGTGGTAGGGAAAAATCTGGGGAGAAAAGAGGAGGAGAGAGCACTGATCCATTATGAGTGTACTGTCTAGTCACATGATTCTATCAAAAATAATATTTATAACAAAATCACACAAACAATAGTTCAGGCAACAGAGTAAGTGGATGACATTGATAAAACATTACCAAAGTAAACATCATTTCTCACTGTGACAAAAGAAGTGCTGAAATGTATGGAGGTTATGCAGATACCACTCTCATATTTCCTGGCTTGCAGGCTGTTAATTTCCAGCCATGATAATACATATTAATGGGAGGTTGGAAGTTAAATAAATATAATTTGAACAAGCCAATTCTCTGTGGTATGCTTTCTGTAATGGATAAAAAGCTAACTGAAATGACTAGTCATTGTAGAAATAAGGCATTGATCATGTAATAATAATAAGACTTAACTTCCAAACAGCATGAAGCACTATTCAAAAGCAATCAAAGATACCATGTCATTTGGTCCTCTTAGCAGCCCTGAGAAGGAGGAATTATATTGTTGTGCCAATTTTATAAGTGAGATGACTGTGGCCCGGGGGGATTACATAATGTACTGATTGTTTTACCTTTATTAGAGAAATTGGAACTAGAACTCACTTCCTCTGATCTCCCATTCACCTCACAATCCAGTGTTCATTGTGCTTGAATGCCTAGAAAAAGAATTGACCCTGAGGAAGCTGTGGATTTAGTGACTTCTGACCATCCACGTCCGTCTCTTCAGTTTTCATATCCCTTAGGGATAATCCATCTCACTCAGCCCTTGCCCATTCACCATCTGACCTGCCATGCTCTCTGAAAATTGCAACTGTGTTTTACCTTTAGAGTAACCAAATTCAATTATGGTTCCTGCCGTTGTGTTTCCTCAGCCTTTTTTCCTACACAAATTGATGGTGACAGCAGCAATACCAATTCAATTACATACCATCTTCTAGTTCCCAGTAATGATTCTGAGTAGGTCAAAAGGGGCCAGCTAGGAACAACAATGACCGTGAATTAAAAGGGAAGGATAAGGAGTGAAAGCCTGAGTTAGAAACCCATTGTCATTGACTGGGAACATTTCTCTCTATTTCTCTATGAGAGAGCCAACTTCTCTCATAGAATAAGCAGGGTAAATCATGGAAAGAGAAAGAAACCAGTAGAAGGTTGGCCAATTTATGAAAGAGGATTTCTAGAAAGGATTAGAGAGCTTTATAATTGCATTGTCCAGGTAAACAAAACCTGGGGGGGTACCAAATAAAATAACATCCTATCAAACAAATGAGTATTGTAACATGTCATAGAAGAGTAAATTATTTTTGGGACTATAATGCATTAAAAAATATATCAGTGTATTGATCTCTAACCATGTAGCAGGCTGTTCTAGACTACAGTAGAGATTCTGCAGAGCATAAAGTAACAAAGTCCCTGCCTCCATGGTGGTTACATTACAGTGAAGCAGACAGATGGGTAATATAAGTACTATGAAGACAAACAAAGGAAAGTAAAGGGACTGACAGTCATGTGACAGAGACATGCTGTTTAGGTAGAGGGGTCAAGGAAGGCCTCTCTGAGTGGTGACATTTGAAAGAAACGAATGAATTGAGGAACAAATATGTAACACACACTACCAAATTCAGTGAGGGCCAAACAGTAATGACACTTAATTGTTTAACCTTTGTGTATATGTTTTACTAGCACAGACTTTAAGGTTACTATTTTTATAACTGTCTCCTATCTCAGAACTGACTATAAGAAGCTAAACAAAAAATTATTACATCTCAAATGTTAAACTGAGTCCTCTAAAAAAAAGGAGTCAGTTTACCAAATCAAGTGTGTGTGTTTGTGTGTGTGTGTGTGTGTGTTTCCATGACAATTCTTTAGAAACCAAGTCCTAAACAGTCTTTCATTTCCTCTCATTCTGCTGCATGTTACCTGATTGTTCACTTGTGGTAAAAAAAAAAAAAAAAAAATATGTTTATAGACTTTTTGTGGGTTTCTATGTTGTTTTCTATAGAAAAAAACCTAAAAATCAATAATTTGTTCTGTCCTTTTTTCCTAGTCAGAGTTTCAATTTGCACATAATAAACCAGTTTGTACTACCAATTTAAGTCAATTCAACAAGTATTTGTGGTGTAAATATTGTTAGCAAGATAAAGAATGTATTAAGCACAAAATAGGAGAAAAAGAGGAGTAAAACGTTATCTTTTCTGTTAGACAACATGCAATGTAGTATAGTAAATAAGTAGACAGATGGCTATGATATGAGGAAGAATTAGATTTCTCTCTCAGAGAAAAGAGAAATATATTAAAGTTAGGAGATGTGTTGATAAGGAACATTAATGATTTCAGGGGAAGGACAGATTTGAGAGGAGGCTTGAAAGCAGGGTAGGATGATAAAATGTAAAAAGCGAGCCAGAAGGTATTTCAGACCAAAGGAGCATTATAAGTGTATTATTGAAGGCACAATGAAGTAAGTCATGTTTGACGAAGGACAAATACTCCAGTTTGGTTGAAATGCAGGTCATTAGGAGTAAAGCAGCGATACATAAGTTAGATAGTGATAAACAGGAAAAGCCAACATTAGGAAGAACCTGGAATGCTGGAAGGCAATGGGCCCCCCAAAGGGTTTTGAACTTGGAAATGTCTTTAAGTGTATCTAGCATGGATTGGGAAGAAGTAGATATAAGATGGGGGACTGGCTAGGAACGTACTTCCAAGGTACAGAAGAGAAGTCTGAAGTACCATGATGGCTTTGGGAACAATCATTTTTGAAGAGAAACATAAACTTGTGGTGCACAATTAATGGATCTTAGCAACTGATTAGATGTGAGGCAAGACAGAAAAAAAGAGTAAAAGATTACTTTGAGAAAATAATGGCACCTTTTGAAAAGTTATTAAGAAGAGAAAATGAAGAGTTCAGCTTTATTAAATATTAAGGTATCTCTAGGAAATGCAAGTGGAGATGAGTAGGTGGAAATCTGCTATTGGATCTTGGGGGAGATTTGATAGAAGAAATCATTTCAGAGGTGAGAATTGTGGCCATGAGAGGGAATCAGAGGAATCAGAATACTGTGTGTGTGTGTGTGTGTGTGTGTGTGTGTGTGTGTGTGTGTGTGTGTGTAGGTGTGTGTGTGTGTTGGGGAGAGGAAGAATTATAGAAAGAAAAGAGTAGAAAGCAGGGGTCTTAACTTATGGGGATATGTTTTGTTAGGAACAGCAAGAAAAAGAACCAGAGAAGGAAAGAAAGAAAAACCCAGTAGAAGTAGAATAGCAATTCACTTATGGAAAACGAGGGAGATGAGAGTTTCAAGAAAACAGTGTAGTCAATAGTATTAAATGTAAAGGGGAAACGAACAACAACAACAAAAAAAAAAAAAAAGAAATTTTTTAAAAATGAGAAAAAAAAACTAGACAAAGAGAAAAAAAAACAGTATCAGATGTCACTTTGAGAGCAAGAAGGCCTAGAACTAAGGAAAGACTGTAGGATTTACTACTTAGTGATGGAAGAAAGCCTCTTCAGGGCAGGTAAAAGAACACTAAGGACAAAGAACTAGAGTGCTAATGTGAAAAGTGAAACCAGGGTAAGAATTTTTAACCCAGCTCTAGGGGAAAGGAATAAACTAACATTTGCCCCGTGTCTACTTTGCCCCAAACTATGTAAGATACATTTATGTTTTATTATTTAGTTCTCATGTCAACATTTTGAGGAAGGTGTTATTATTATTTTCTGTTAGAGATGAAAATCTAAGTGCAAGGAGGTTACACAAGTTGCCCCAGAAGATATATCTCTGTTCACAACAGCCCTAAAATTCTAGCCGCCCTGAGCCGAGGGCGGAAGGCCATGCTTTCTTCACGCTGTGACACCAGCCTGAGGCAGGAGACCAAGGACTAAGTTCAGTGATTTCAGCGGGGAAGAACACCAGCATTTCCTCCTCAGAAATGGGAATAAGAGAAGAAGGGGATGGTAAAACACACACAAAGAGGAAGTCATAGGCTGTGAGTGATTCTTTGGAAAAACAGAAGAAAAAAAATTTTAAATGTTGCAAAATGCAGGAAACAAGAGATTCTATGGTAGCAGTTGCATCATTGAAAGCACCTAAAATACATTATAGGCGAGAGAAGGAGGCATGTGAGGCTAGAGCAGAGCTTGTAGGAGCAGTTGAGAGCCTGGAGGTCATAGGAACAGAAAGCAGGTCACAAAAATAACCTGCTTAGTATATGGCAGATATTCAATAAATAGTGATTGGCACTTGCTTGAATAAATTAAAAAAATAAATGAATACTGGCCAAATAGTAGGTGGTAGTAACACACAAATGAATAAGATATAGTTCCTGCTTGAAGGGTCTCATGAAATAGAAGGAGAAACAGGTGAACAAATGATATAACACTAAGGAGGCACAGAAGAGGGCATGACCAATTCTACTTTGGTGGAGATCATTTTAGAAAACATTGTAGTTTCCCAAATTCAATGCTCTTATCCCAGGAGACACAAGCCAGTCCATGGGAATGAAAATAAAACTTGAAAACTTCCAATTATTTTTAATTCATATTTTTGTGTAGGTTTTGTAATGTATATATGATACATATATTATATATATATATATATATATATATATATATATATATATATATATATATTCCCTTGTAATATCATATATATTACAAGTATATAATTTTGAATATATAAAGTAGCACACCTAAATTTGGGTTGCATGCTTTAATTTTTGTCTCGTGTACTGTACAACAAAAATGTTACCTGTGAACAAAGGGATTAGAGCCTTGAGTGTCACCTGGAAGGATAACTAAAATGTGCCTCCAGTCAGAAGTGAGACAGCGCATTCCAGAATGAAAGTAATAGCCTGGGTCTATGAAAAACCAAAAGGTATTCTGGGAATTGTAAGACATTTCGCATGCCTGGGCATCATGATGAGCACAGGGAATCAATAGGAAACACGTTGGAAAGCTATTCTATTGGAAAAGGGGATTACTGATAGAGTTATATGCAAAGGAATGGCAAGATAAAATTTTCATTATAATTAAATTATTCACATCAATGGAGAATGAATTTGAAGGTTAAAAAACTAGAGGTTTGAACACAGGAAATAGTTTATTAATTGGGGTAAGAACTAATTAGGGTCAAACAAATGGTGGATGACGATGTATGGAAAAGGAGATATATTTAGAATATATTTTTGCAGTAAAATTAGCAAGTTTGGTGATAACTAGATATAGATTATACATCACTGAAGATAAAGTTCAGCTGTGAAAACCGACTTAAAAATAATAAATACTTATAAAGAAGGAAGTTTATTTCACTCATATATATTATAATAGAAGTCAGTCTAGGACTGGCTTCTTCCTCCTGATGAAAGATGGCTGCTAGAGCCTGAATCATCACCTCCATGGCAGAAGAATGGAGGAAGGGCAAAAATGGTGCATGCTTCCTGTCTTTAGAGAAGACCTCCAATAAGACTACATTTTAGTGATTAAAACTCAGACACAAAGACCTAGTTGCAAGGTAGGCTGGGAAATGTAATCTTCATTCCAAGTACCAGAATAAACATGTTGGTTCTTCATTAAAGAGGAGAACAGCAGATATTGAATGGCAACTTGCACTCTAATAAAGAATACAGAAAAGTAAGAATCATGGATAAATTCCAAGTTTTTAGGTTGAGTAGGTAAACAGTGGTGGTACCAATAGAATGAGAGACTGTAAAAGTCAGGGGAAGATGAACTCTATGAGTTCATTTTTCGAATGTTGAGTTTGCCGTGCCTGAAAGATGTACAAATAGAAATATTCCACAAGCAACTAGACGTCAAAGAATGGCCTAGAATTAGATTTATATCTCATCAATAAATAAGCTAAGATGACCCAGAAGGAATATGTAGAATGAGAACGGTGAGCTGAGGATGGAACCCTGGTTGATGGGCAGGATGGGAGGAGGATGCCAACATTTAAAAGGCTCAAAAAGAAAAAAAGAACCTATGAAGGAGCCCTATAGGCAATAGGCAGTTTTTAGGAGGACATACTGTGCCATAATCCAAAGGGTGGAATGAGACATTCTATGAAATGCAGCAGAGAGAAAAAATAAAATATGAAGACTGATAGAAAAATAGCCATTGGATGTTATAATTAGAAGCCCCTGGCAGCACTAATGAGAGTGCTCTCACGGGCGTGGAGGGGCAGAAGCTAGATGGGGCATAGATCAGACTTGAGGAAGTAGGAATAATGGCTGGTACTTCCCATATTTTCATGAGCATCCTAATCACCTGGGGATTTGGTTAAAAATGCAAACTGTGAGAAGGGGCCCAAGAGTCTTTATTTCTTACAAGTGTTTAATGATCCCCTGAGTGCTGGTCTTCAGACCATACTCTGAGTAGCAAGGAGGTGGACCAGTGGTTCTCAAACATTAGTGTCCATCAGGATTGCCTGGGGGACAGATTTCTGGCCCCCATTCCTACAGTGTCTCATTCAGTAGAGTAGAGTGGGGCCTGGGAATTTGCGTTTCTAAGAAGGCCCCAAGGAATACTGATGCCCCCTGGGTATGTGGGACCACGTATGGAGAACCACTGCTGTGATTTCTTGTTTTGATAATAGATCAGAGAGACACTGGACCATAGCTAAAGAGACCTGGTATCAAGAAAGGGGAGGGAGTCTGTTGATATTTTTGCTTTCATTTTATTGTGAATGATAGCAGTGTATTCACACTGTGAATACATCCGCATTAAATTAAATCTCATTCGATTAAATACAAATGTCCACTATGGGCTAGTTTGATATATATTCTCAAGTTTTCTTCCTCCATATTTCCTCCACATTAGCCTGAATCATAGACATACTGCAATTCTTATTCAGCCAACCATCTGTACCTAGTTTCACAGTCTGTGAGTAAAATCAATATGCAATACAAAGGAATTAAAATATCCTAGTATCCCTAGCCAGAATAGCCTCTGCATCTTAAAGGGATGTTTTTTACTTAGTTGGAAAAATGAACCTACTCCATTCAATCTCTTGTTTGCTTTCTTTGTCAAAATTATTGGAGTACCTACTGATTACCAGACCTGGCCAATTAGTCTGATTATTTTATCACATATTTTAACTTCTCCTGCTGTGAGAGTGACTTTTTATGTTGACGCTTTCAATAAAGAACTTCCCAAGCTGAGACAAATGATGAGTAAAGTGATAAACGCCCACCAGCAATTATTTAGAGTAGCATAAGTTGTACAACTGAACCAGAATCCAGGGAATGGATTGCTGTGCTGTGTTTTGAGGCTCTGAGGAAGTCCACAGCTTCTGGCACATGAAATTGGCGCTAATTTCAAATTAAATCCCATTACTATTGCAGGAGATAATAGATATAGGGACAGGTATATGGGATTACTTTGGAAAATACCAAATGTTATCATATTTATTTGTGTATGTCCTGGAGGAGTAGGAATAAGAACAGCTGATGACCAAGTAGGACACTAAGAAGAATAAGGCAAGTTCCCTTCACAAGAGTATATAATACTTTCTCTCTCTTATCCCTACCTCCTCAGAGAAAGTGAGTGATACAGATGAGGTGTTTTTGTTTTTCCATAGTTTCCTTCTATGCTCAGTGGACAGCAAGGTACAGGATTTGTCAAAGAAACCTCATAGCTCCAGCTTCTTCCTTATAGTCTCCTGGGTTTTAACGGACAAGGCGATTATGCTCCAAAGAGCCCTCCTCCAACTCCCCGAAAATAGAAAAGTCTTAGCTTGCTGTCTTAATTCTTTCATGAGGGCCATTTCTATAGGGATGGCCACTTTGGGCTTTAATTTTCCAAAAAAATAAAAGCCACCTTAGATGCTCCATGGGAAAAGAAGAATACTCTTAGGATACATTGGAAAGGTAAGAGTATCTTTGTCATTGAGACGATGGTGCATTAACAAGATGGTGGGCCACCACCCTATGCCTTTTTCAAAGTCTGCCATCTCTCCAGGCCTCCAACCTGTCCCCTCCAGCTTGCTCTCTGATCAGTGAGATTTGCTGTCTGTGCGAAAAGGTCACGGAATCAAAACAGCTGCACAACATACTGAAGGGGAATTAACTGGCTTGATTCCATCCTGCTGGCTGAAATACATGAGTCAGAATGAGAATCTCAGATTAGTACTATAGGTCATCATCCCCAACTGCTAGGAAATTCAGACACCTGTGTAACCATCTTGGAAAACGAGCTATCAATGTCATTTCCTCAAAGCTCCTGGGAAAAATAAATACACAATGAAGTGCTCAAAATTCCCGGATGGAGATGGTCACTTTCAGGTACAAGAGTTCTGAAGACAGTTACAAAGTCCAAAAGCCATTCAGGGACACAAGTTTCTAGAGAATCCATCTACAATCATTGCAGGAGGAGACTGAAAGTAGACAAAAGGAAAAAAATATATATAACATAATTTGCTAATTAACTGATTAACGGAAACAAACACATAAACTACTGCTGGCTTCCTCATTTGGACACCAGTGTGAGCACGGCTGGATCAGGCAATTTGAAGTGTGGGGTAAACCTAAGGCGTTAGGAGCAGCAACATGTTTATTTGTGCTTAAGTAGAAACACAGCTAGTCTAGGCAAGAACTTCCTGCACAGAAAGAAACTGCAAATAACCCATCCCTTGGCTGCCAGCTAGAGGCTTATTTTAGAAAGAGTAAGTAGGAACAGGCTGCCTGGCCTGGTCTGGGAGAATTTAGAGGTCCTCTCCCACTTCCCAGGCGCTCATTAGCATGTCTACTCCCGGGTCTCAACCATGTAACAGCTGCAAACAGATAATAGTGGGAAACTGTTGCAGAGGAAAATAAAAAAAGTACTGGAAAAGGCTGTTCATTAAGAAAAGATGGAGGGGGATGTTTCCTTTAGAAAGAAATGCAATTCTTGGACAGAAGATAAAGTTTTGTAATAGAGTTTTGAAAGAAAACAACTCAAAGGAAAAGAAATCATAGTGAAATGTATTATTCTGTTCATGAAGTTGGAACCACAGTCACTTGTTCCTCAAGCATTTATCCAGCACTTACACGAGCACCATGAACCATGGTGGGTTCTACGGGGAGAGAGAAATGAAAGACAATTCCTACGCTAAGGTAATGGGCATTTATTGCAAGGATAAAATATTTATACAACTGCTATGTGACATCATGAGTTTCAGTCGCTTGTAAAATGGAATATACCAGCTGTTTGGAACTGTTGCCTTGCAAGGCACATTGGTAGGTGAGTTTAAAGGATGACAACTTAAGATGCCAGCCTTGACTTTGGAAAGAAAGGAATGTTAAATGTAGAATTAGGTTGATTGTGTTTTTTCCCTTTCCTTTCCTGAAAACCCATCAGCTCAGGAAAGTGTCCCTCTGTCAGCAGCTCGCTTACACCAAGAGCGATGTCATTCATCTGGCACAGAGTTCAAAGTCACTGTCTGGAATAGTGGAGACATCAGGAACACTAGGCAATGCAAGCCTGAGAGCAGCCAAACAATCCAGGTCAAAGACAGTCCGACGCAAACAGAACCAAGGAAAGCAAGACATATGCAACTAGGACTCCTGGGGCACCAAACGAAGAAAAAAAAGGGTGAGGCATTACAGAATTTAAAAAGTCAGATCACATTTGATGAGAAATGGAGAACAAAACAATTTTCTGATTAATCATTATTATTCTCGACCACCGCCTTACGAGGTGACAATAACAGTCTCATTTTACAGAAGTAACTGAGACTTTCACAGGTTCCTACACTTGTAATAGAGCAGAGATAAGAAGTTGCAGAACCAGAATTCACATATCAGCCAACAAGCTAACCACTGTGCAATATGGACTCCCACTGTGTGAAACTGCAAATAGATACCTGTAGCAATGGGTTCCTGAGAGTTCCACCCTATGCCCATGTTTCTTCTCCTACCACAGGTTTTAGGTTGAGCCATGGGTGCTAAGCTTCTACAGTCAAATAATAGCACAGAGTCTAAGTGACTCGTGTGTTCAGCACACAGCACACACGGCTACGCACTGTCATTCTCTGCCCAGCCCACTGCATCATGTCTCTCTTCTGGGTGTGTCAGCCTAGAGCCTTTTTTCTTCTTGATAGGCCAGAGTGACTTGAGAAAAATGAAGCTCAGGAATCACAAGTGATGCCCTGATGTGCAGAGAGCCAGGCTCACGAGGTCAAGAACAAAGTCCCTTCTTCAGAGCTTCTTCATACCTCCTGCCAAGAACGACCTGCCCCTCTGGTCTCTGCAGGAAAGAGATCAGGGTCCGGGGCGCATGCTGGCCCTCAGTTCAGGTGAGTGGACAGCCACGAGGTTGGGGATGAGGAATGTAGCCTTCAGCGGGGGCACAGGAACAATGCCACCTCTGTTGATTTGCCGCTTCCAATAACTAACTTCAACCAGCTAAGAAAATCCAGTTTGAGGAATGGTAAAAAGCATGACAAGAAGTATCCTAGTTTTCCACATCTCTTAAGACTGACTCTGAAATGGATCTGCTTAGTGTGTGGATGTGCGTAAATGCTAACTGTTTGAAAGGAGCAACTCCTGGAACTGAGGCTCAGTTGATTATTCCACTAGTGCTTTTAAACCTCATGCTGAGTTTGCCTTCTAACTCACCCAGAGACTGTATCCAAGTGGGAGGCCAAGAAGGAGGGCGCCAAAGGCGCAGAGATGTGCTTAATGCAGACGCCATTAATAAATCACTGATAGTTAAGATACAGATTGGATGATGGGCGGCAGATGGGAAGGAGGTACGTCAAATTGCTTTTCTCATATAGATTATTGGATTAACAAGGAAGCAGCAGGCAAGTGGCAAATTGGTGTAACAAATTGCCATATATATAATATATGCATATATATATGTATATATAACATAACATATTCCACGATGGTAATAAGGCCCTGTAGTTCATTAGCCCTCTGGATAGGTGCCTAAAGTGGGCATATCCCTCTGAGATGGTAATACAGAGAACATTCTCCATACTCCTCCTCTTCTCCTCACTATGGTACTTAAGCACATCCTGTGAGGAGAGGGGAAAGAAAGCCAGACTGCAGAGGGAAATAAACTAATGAATATGGTTCTTAGCAGCCTCATGCCCAGCCCAATAAGTGATAAATGGAGGAGCATATTACACCATTCTGGCAACTGATACTGGTTGCAACCGATACTGCCTTCATTTTTTGTCCCTTTCCTCCCTTGCAACTTTTTATTTTGAAAAATTTCAAACCTACAGAAGAGTTGCACTAGTAATAAAATGAGCACCTGACACTATTTTCAAGATTCAGCAATTGTTGATGTTTTGCAACATTTGCTTTCTCATTTTCCTTCTAGTTTTTGGTGAACTGTTACGTGGCAGACATCAAAATACTTCATCCCTAAATGATGTACTGTACTATGTTTTTCTTGAAAACAACATCATTCTCCTATATATCCACAATGGAATTCATCATTTTCAGAAAAATTTAGCCTTGATACATAATATTATACAATATATATTCCATGTTCCAATTTTCCAGATTGTCCAAATAATGTTTTTTATAACTTTAAAAATCTGTGATCCAATCAAGAATTATGCATTGTTTATAGTCAGCATGTCTCTTTAGTAATTTGCATTTTAGAACCATGCCTGACCTTTTTTTATTTTTTTAACTTTTAAGAAATGGATATTTTGAAGGGTCTGGACCAATTGTTTTGCAGACTGTTTCTCAATTAAATTGTTCTGATTACTTCCTCACAATTAGAATAAGGCTCAACATTTTGGGCAGGATGTGTCCTTCTTAGTGCATCACATCAAGAGACAATTGTCAGTTTTTCAAACTTGATGGTTGTAAGTTTGCTCATTCAGTTAAGGTGATGCTGCCGATTTCTCCATTGTGAATGTACCATATTCCTCTGTAATTAATAAGTAGTTCTCAAACTGGGTGATTATAAAGACCAACATCTCACACAACAGTATTAGCATGCCTTGATGATTCATATATTTGCTTGAATCAATAATTACAATGGTGATTGACAGCCTAAAAAAGTCATCATATTTTTATTCTTTTACATGTATGAGTTGCTATTATTCTTATTTAGATGAGCTTTCGTTTCTTCTCACCATTCCCCACCCCCATTGTTTTTGGTACCATTTTGGCCTCGTGGAGTTTTAACAGTAAATGTTATAATCCATTCCTGCCATTATTTATTTTGATATTCTAGATGTCTCAACTTTGGTCAGTGGAAGCCTCTTCAATCTGGTTTCCATATTTTTTTGGCATTTTTGTAGAGAAATTTGAGTACTTCTTTATTTTGTGGTTCAACTTAATGCTCCAGGCTTACCTAGTACTTTATTGCCCCAGACTCAGAATTAGGCGGTTTTCCAGGGTGCCCTGGTATCTTTGAATGGGAAAAGGTAGTTAGAAACCAAGATCAGGATGATAGGTACATTCACTGCTACTGAGGTGAAACTGCTTCTAAGTCCTTTCATTGTACCCAGCAATAAAATATATTCTTTGATAAAGTATGACGTTCATACTGATATCCAATTCTAATCCAATATAAGCATTCTCCTTCCCCCTTTTCAACATTTTTTCTCCACTCTCCTACCATGAGAATTTCATTTCCAGAAAAATACCAATACATTTGCTCATTTGCTCAGTTCTACAATGTACACAAAATAGTTTCAAACTATTCCACTACCAACAACAGTTGCTTTTTGACTTTAGAAAATATCCCGAAGGTGGGATGCAGTCAGAGTACAGTGTTCAAAATTTATTTGAATCATTTCTGGCTTTGTTTCTTTGTGTTCATATAATATATTTGATACACAGTTTAATTCATGTGTTTATTTGTATTCAATTTTAGAATTTTACTATATACTTGGTAAGTTAATATCCATTTTTGAATATGTAAAACATTGATGTGGTTTAAAAGTCAAAACTATATTGAGAGAGTTCCGGAAAAATGGCGGAGTGAGGTGAGCCTCTGTAAAGCTCCCCTGGAATTTACAAAGAATCGAACAACAAAAACTCCACAAAGGACTCCCTGCACAGCAGACAGGCAAGACGAAGAGGCCCACTACCGACTGAAATCACCTACAGGTGGGAGATTCGCGCGCGCGAGCGGGGGGAGGAGGAAAGTGAGAAGCGCGCGGAGACGCAGCTCCGGGGGCGCAGGACTCAGACCCAGCTCAGTGCGCCGAGCTCGCTGCTTCCCGGAACTACCGCAGCTGCGGGAGATCGGACTGCTTGGGGTCCGCCAGGGCTCCACAGGGCTGAGGGACAGCATATAACACAGCTGAACCCAACGCCACGGCAGAGACCTCGGAGAAAAGACTGAGGGAAAAAGGCTGAAAACGGTGGTTTAAGCCCGCACTGCCGAGCAGAGAACGGAGCCTTAGGCACTGAGACTAGCCGCCCCCTCCCTCCCCTCTCAGAGCTCGCCCCGCCCCCACCTGCCGGTGCTAGAAGCGAAACAGTAGCAGTGTCAGATCAAAACAACAGAAAATTTGCTATATTTGAGAACTGTGGCCCACAAACACAAATCCACAGCCCAACTAGTTCCGGCAAAGGGAAGAGAGCTGTGGAAGCAGTACCGGCTGTGGTGGTGGTCGCTGCCATTGCTCTGGGCCACCTCTCACAGTACACCCCGCCCCTGGCCCCACCTATCTGGGCGGATCCCTGCAGGAGTAAACAGAGCTGCTGAACAAAAGAAAGACCTCTTCCTATCAACTTGTTGCAGAAGTCACTCCTGTAGATGTCTAGGAAGAGAAATAGTAAACCAATAATCGCCATGAGTAACCAAGGCAACAAGATAGCTCAGAAAGAAAGTGAAAAATCTCCAGAAAAGGCACTTAAATATACAGAAATATGTGACTTAAATGACAGAGAATTCAAGGCTGCAGTTCTGAAAAAACTCAACGAGATACAAGAAAACACAGATAGGCAGTTAAATGAACTCAGAAACTCAATTAAAGAACAGTATGAGCATTTTACGAAAGAGATTGAAATTTTAAAAAGAACCAAATAGAATTTCTGGAGATTAAGAACTCAATAGAAGAAATTAAGAATGAAATAACCAGCTTAGGTAGTAGAGTTGACCAGATGGAGGAAAGAATCAGTGACATCGAAGATAGAAACCTGGAAATGACACAGATAGAAGAAGAAAGAGACTTGAGACTTAAAAGAAATGAAAGAACTCTACAAGAACTTTCTGACTCCATCAGAAAGAGCAATATAAGAATAATGGGCATACCAGAAGGAGAAGAAAGAGAGAAGGAACAGAGAATATATTCAAACAAATCGTCGATGAGAACTTCCCAAATTTGTGGACAGAACTGGACCCTCGAATCCAAGAAGCAAATAGAAAAGTCTTAGCTTGCTGTCTTAATTCTTTCATGAGGGCCATTTCTATAGGGATGGCCACTTTGGGCTTTAATTTTCCAAAAAAATAAAAGCCACCTTAGATGCTCCATGGGAAAAGAAGAATACTCTTAGGATACATTGGAAAGGTAAGAGTATCTTTGTCATTGAGACGATGGTGCATTAACAAGATGGTGGGCCACCACCCTATGCCTTTTTCAAAGTCTGCCATCTCTCCAGGCCTCCAACCTGTCCCCTCCAGCTTGCTCTCTGATCAGTGAGATTTGCTGTCTGTGCGTTTAAAAGGTCACGGAATCAAAACAGCTGCACAACATACTGAAGGGGAATTAACTGGCTTGATTCCATCCTGCTGGCTGAAATACATGAGTCAGAATGAGAATCTCAGATTAGTACTATAGGTCATCATCCCCAACTGCTAGGAAATTCAGACACCTGTGTAACCTTCTTGGAAAACAAGCTATCAATGTCATTTCCTCAAAGCTCCTGGGAAAAATAAATACACAATGAAGTGCTCAAAATTCCCTGATGGAGATGGTCACTTTCAGGTACAAGAGTTCTGAAGACAATTACAAAGTCCAAAAGTCATTCTGGGACACAAGTTTCTAGAGAATCCATCTACAATCAATGCAGGAGGAGACTGAAAGTGGACAAAAGGAAAAAAATATATATAACATAATTTGCTAATTAACTGATTAACGGAAACAAACACATAAACTACTGCTGGCTTCCTCATTTGGACACCAGTGTGAGCACGGCTGGATCAGGCAATTTGAAGTGTGGGGTAAACCTAAGGCGTTAGGAGCAGCAACATGTTTATTTGTGCTTAAGTAGAAACACAGCTAGTCTAAGCAAGAACTTCCTGCACAGAAAGAAACTGCAAATAACCCATCCCTTGGCTGCCAGCTAGAGGCTTATTTTAGAAAGAGTAAGTAGGAACAGGCTGCCTGGCCTGGTCCGGGAGAATTTAGAGGTCCTCTCCCACTTCCCAGGCGCTCATTAGCATGTCTACTCCCGGGTCTCAACCATGTAACAGCTGCAAACAGATAATAGTGGGAAACTGTCACAGAGGAAAATAAAAAATAGTACTGGAAAAGGCTGTTCATTAAGAAAAGATGGAAGGGGATGTTTCCTTTAGAAAGAAATGCAATTCTTGGACAGAAGATAAAGTTTTGTAATAGAGTTTTGAAAGAAAACAACTCAAAGGAAAAGAAATCATAGTGAAATGTATCATTCTGCTCATGAAGTTGGAACCGCAGTCACTTGTTCCTCAAGCATTTATCCAGCACTTACACGAGCACAATGAACCATGGTGGGTTCTATGGGGGGAGAGCAATGAAAGACAATTCCTATGCTAAGGTAATGGGCATTTATTGCAAGGATAAAATATTTATACAACTGCTATGTGACATCATGAGTTTCAGTCGCTTGTAAAATGGAATATACCAGCTGTTCGGAACTGTTGCCTTGCAAGGCACATTGGTAGGTGAGTTTAAAGGATGACAACTTAAGATGCCAGCCTTGACTTTGGAAAGAAAGGAATGCTAAATGTAGAATTAGGTTGATTGTGTTTTTTCCCTTTCCTTTCCTGAAAACCCATCAGCTCAGGAAAGTGTCCCTCTGTCAGCAGCTCGCTTACCCCAAGAGCGATGTCATTCATCCAGCACAGAGTTCAAAGTCACTGTCTGGAATAGTGGAGACATCAGGAACACTAGGCAATGCAAGCCTGAGAGCAGTCAAACAATCCAGGTCAAAGACAGTCCGACGCAAACAGAACCAAGGAAAGCAAGACATATGCAACTAGGACTCCTGGGGCACCAAACGAAGAAAAAAAAAGGGTGAGGCATTACAGAATTTAAAAAATCAGATCACATTTGATGAGAAATGGAGAACAAAACAATTTTCTGATTAATCATTATTATTCTCGACCACCGCCTTACGAGGTGACAATAACAGTCTCATTTTACAGAAGTAACTGAGACTTCCACAGGTTCCTACACTTGTAATAGAGCAGAGATAAGAAGTTGCAGAACCAGAATTCACATATCAGCCAACAAGCTAACCACTGTGCAATATGGACTCCCACTGTGTGAAACTGCAAATAGATACCGGTAGCAATGGGTTCCTGAGATTTCCACCCTATGCCCATGTTTCTTCTCCTACCACAGGTTTTAGGTTGAGCCATGGGTGCTAAGCTTCTACAGTCAAATAATAGCACAGAGTCTAAGTGACTCGTGTGTTCAGCACACAGCACACACGGCTACGCACTGTCATTCTCTACCCACCCCACTGCATCATGTCTCTCTTCTGGGTGTGTCATCCTAGAGCCTTTTTCTTCTTGATAGGCCAGAGTGACTTGAGAAAAATGAAGCTCAGGAATCACAAGTGATGCCCTGATGTGCAGAGAGCCAGGCTCACGAGGTCAAGAACAAAGTCCCTTCTTCAGAGCTTCTTCATACCTCCTGCCAAGAACGACCTGCCCCTCTGGTCTCTGCAGGAAAGAGATCAGGGTCCGGGGCACATGCTGGCCCTCAGTTCAGGTGAGTGGACAGCCATGAGGTTGGGGATGAGGAATGTAGCCTTCAGCGGGGGCACAGGAACAATGCCACCTCTGTTGATTTGCCGCTTCCAATAACTAACTTCAACCAGCTAAGAAAATCCAGTTTGAGGAATGGTAAAAAGCATGACAAGAAGTATCCTAGTTTTCCATATCTCTTAAGACTGACTCTGAAATGGATCTGCTTAGTGTGTGGATGTGCGTAAATGCTAACTGTTTGAAAGGAGCAACTCCTGGAACTGAGGCTCAGTTGATTATTCCACTAGTGCTTTTAAACCTCATGCTGAGTTTGCCTTCTAACTCACCCAGAGACTGTATCCAAGTGGGAGGCCAAGAAGGAGGGCGCCAAAGGCGCGGAGATGTGCTTAATGCAGACGCCATTAATAAATCACTGATAGTTAAGATACAGGTTGGATGATGGGCGGCAGATGGGAAGGAGGTACGTCAAATTGCTTTTCTCATATAGATTATTGGATTAACAAGGAAGCAGCAGGCAAGTGGCAAATTGGTGTAACAAATTGCCATATATATAATATATGCATATATATATGTATATATAACATAACATATTCCACGATGGTAATAAGGCCCTGTAGTTCATTAGCCCTCTGGATAGGTGCCTAAAGTGGGAATATCCCTCTGAGATGGTAATACAGAGAACATTCTCCATACTCCTCCTCTTCTCCTCACTATGGTACTTAAGCACATCCTGTGAGGAGAGGGGAAAGAAAGCCAGACTGCAGAGGGAAATAAACTAATGAATATGGTTCTTAGCAGCCTCATGCCCAGCCCAATAAGTGATAAATGGAGGAGCATATTACACCATTCTGGCAACCAATACTGGTTGCAACCGATACTGCCTTCATTTTTTGTCCCTTTCCTCCCTTGCAACTTTTTATTTTGAAAAATTTCAAACCTACAGAAGAGTTGCACTAGTAATAAAATGAGCACCTGACACTATTTTCAAGATTCAGCAATTGTTGATGTTTTGCAACATTTGCTTTCTCATTTTCCTTCTAGTTTTTGGTGAACTGTTACGTGGCAGACATCAAAATACTTCATCCCTAAATGATGTACTGTACTATGTTTTTCTTGAAAACAACATCATTCTCCTATATATCCACAATGGAATTCATCATTTTCAGAAAAATTTAGCCTTGATACATAATATTATACAATATATATTCCATGTTCCAATTTTCCAGATTGTCCAAATAATGTTTTTTATAACTTTAAAAATCTGTGATCCAATCAAGAATTATGCATTGTTTATAGTCAGCATGTCTCTTTAGTAATTTGCATTTTAGAACCATGCCTGACCTTTTTTTATTTTTTTAACTTTTAAGAAATGGATATTTTGAAGGGTCTGGACCAATTGTTTTGCAGACTGTTTCTCAATTAAATTGTTCTGATTACTTCCTCACAATTAGAATAAGGCTCAACATTTTGGGCAGGATGTGTCCTTCTTAGTGCATCACATCAAGAGACAATTGTCAGTTTTTCAAACTTGATGGTTGTAAGTTTGCTCATTCAGTTAAGGTGATGCTGCCGATTTCTCCATTGTGAATGTACCATATTCCCTCTGTAATTAATAAGTAGTTCTCAAACTGGGTGATTATAAAGACCAACATCTCACACAACAGTATTAGCATGCCTTGATGATTCATATATTTGCTTGAATCAATAATTACAATGGTGATTGACAGCCTAAAAAAGTCATCATATTTTTATTCTTTTACATGTATGAGTTGCTATTATTCTTATTTAGATGAGCTTTCGTTTCTTCTCACCATTCCCCACCCCCATTGTTTTTGGTACCATTTTGGCCTCGTGGAGTTTTAACAGTAAATGTTATAATCCATTCCTGCCATTATTTATTTTGATATTCTAGATGTCTCAACTTTGGTCAGTGGAAGCCTCTTCAATCTGGTTTCCATATTTTTTGGCATTTTTGTAGAGAAATTTGAGTACTTCTTTATTTTGTGGTTCAACTTAATGCTCCAGGCTTACCTAGTACTTTATTGCCCCAGACTCAGAATTAGGCGGTTTTCCAGGGTGCCCTGGTATCTTTGAATGGGAAAAGGTAGTTAGAAACCAAGATCAGGATGATAGGTACATTCACTGCTACTGAGGTGAAACTGCTTCTAAGTCCTTTCATTGTACCCAGCAATAAAATATATTCTTTGATAAAGTATGACGTTCATACTGATATCCAATTCTAATCCAATATAAGCATTCTCCTTCCCCCTTTTCAACATTTTTTCTCCACTCTCCTACCATGAGAATTTCATTTCCAGAAAAATACCAATACATTTGCTCATTTACTCAGTTCTACAATGTACACAAAATAGTTTCAAACTATTCCACTACCAACAACAGTTGCTTTTTGACTTTAGAAAATATCCCGAAGGTGGGATGCAGTCAGAGTACAGTGTTCAAAATTTATTTGAATCATTTCTGGCTTTGTTTCTTTGTGTTCATATAATATATTTGATACACAGTTTAATTCATGTGTTTATTTGTATTCAATTTTAGAATTTTACTATATACTTGGTAAGTTAATATCCATTTTTGAATATGTAAAACATTGATGTGGTTTAAAAGTCAAAACTATATTGAAAGGAAAACTTAGAAAAGTATTATTTCCCTTATTATTGCTTTCCCTTTATTTTTACCTATCCCCAATAGTTAACCAATTTCTTTAGTTTTTGCATTAACCATGTGTTTCCTTTTGAATATATTTGTAGGCATGTGTGTGTTCTTATTTCCTTTTATTTCTTACAATAATGGTAGCATACTATTTTCACCTTGCTTTTTTCACTCAATATGGTATTTTGAAAATAGAAGCTGCTTTCTAAATCCTTTGGTTCTGTTCCATTCAACTTTTCAGGCAATGAAATCATATCTCAGCTCTAAGTAAAATGAGTGTTTCCTGCAAAAAAAAAGTTGAGAATATGAGAAACGTGGGTTGTGTTAACTTTCTGACTTAGAGATTTATATGCATGTATTTCACCAAATATATTTCTAACTGTGGTTCAAATGACCTGCCCTGGGTCCAAATCAGGTAAGGGTGCTCGTTAAAAATTCTTATTCCAAGGCCCCACTACAGACCTATTAAATCAAACTCTGGAAATAGAGCTCAGGAATCTGCATTTTAAAACTCCAGGATGATTACATAGACCTCAGAGAAATTTAGGCTATTGTGAGTGGAATAAGTTACAGTGAAACCCAGATGACTAATTATCATGATAGAGTCTTTTCACTCGAGTGTCTGAGGCTGCTTTTCCTCTGAGACTTTGGGTTCTTTCTTTTTCTTCTTAATGAGAAGTTAGTTTTTTAAGCAATAAGCTCTGAGTCCATGTCCTCTGCTCTGGTAAACCAGGTAGACAAATTCTGAATCCCTCTTGGATCTTTCAGACAAATTAGACAAGCTTGATGGAACATGCTAGAAGCTCCTTGTCTCTTCCCCTAACCCCCAAATCTCGGTGTAGAGTTTCCAGGGAACACACTGGCCTTCCAAATGTTCAGGTTCTAATGCATGCTTCATTTCAGCCAGTAGAAACCCCTACCATCTCAGGGGTAAACAGGTAGGTGGTAACTAGCATAAAATCCTACTATTCCCATTGCATTTCCCACCTTGCCTGGCCCTTTCACATTCTCCCCAAATATGGCAATGTGAAGATACCCAAGGACCCACTCTAAAATTAACTGTTTTTTTTTGTTTTTGTTTTTGTTTTTTTTTTAATATAAGATATTTTTGCAAACTAGGTAGAAGAAATGAGTCATGGACTCTACTTTGAAGCTGTGGAAATTGAGATGCAGAGATACAGTGGGGAACGAGAGGGCAGCTGGTTGGAGCAATCTCCCACATATTGAGAGAGCCTTTCACAGCACTGTGAAGTACTAGAAAAACCTTGTATTTAATAACTCACTTTTAATAGCCAGTGTTTATCAAATACCTACTAGGAGCCAAGCAGTTTACTAGTGCTTTAACTACTTTAGCTAATCTTTATAAAAACTCCACGAAGCAGATACTATCACCATCTGTCTCTTATGGGTGAATAAATTTCAACTTAAAGATGTTGTTACTTGCATAATTCATATAGCGAAACAGAGCTAAATATATGTTGCTCTAATCAGAACCCAATCCCTTAACCACAACACAACTGAAAAGGGCCTTCAGAAACACGATTCTTTCTGATACTAATCGAGGTGCTCAGTGTCTCGGCCTGTTGACAGTTGCCTACGGATCTCCACTGAACACTCAACAAGATCCACCCAACAAATTCCAAAGAGTCAGGGATTTGGGAAAATTGGTGTGACCTTAGCCAAGCCACTGTGCTTTCCTAGGGTCAGTGACCTCATTCTATAAAAACAAGAGGGGGGTGGCAGCCGGTTGGCTCAGTTGGTTACAGCACAGTGCTCATAACACCAAAGTCACCAGTTCGATTCCCACATGGGCCAGTGAGCTGTGCCCTCCACAACTAGATTAAAAACAATGACTCGACTTGGAGATGATGGGTCCTGGAAAAATACACTGTTCCCTAATATTCCCCAATTTAAAAAATGTTTAATTGCTATGCTGTACACCTGAAATGAATATAATATTGTACATCAAAATTGAAAAATTAAAAATACAAGTTTTAGAGAATTTCTGACTAATCATAGTTTTTTTTAAAAAGAGGAATGGATATATATATATCTATATATATATAGATATATAGATATATATACCCCCTTTCACTTCTGATAGTCTATAATCCAAATGCCAAGGGCCGATTCACATTTTCACCCTCAGGTTTTAATAGTTTTGTTTTATTCTTCTTTATTGTGTTAATATTTCAATGTGCCTATGTTTGTTTCCAGAGGCATTTGTATCCCAAAAGAGGCTAATGAAAAAACTCAAAACAATGAATTTCTAATAGTGGAAATTTCCAGGCAGAGGATCTAATGAGTATTGGAAAGGTGCTATATCCTGATTATATTTCTTTTCCTGTTCAGAGGATGGGTTGTGTTTAGGAAATGCTCTCTGAGATAAGGCTAGATAAAGCGGGAACCAGGCCCAGTTCTCTGAAATAGGGTTGGCAAAAATGAGGTGAGAAATCAGGGCCCACAAGCCAGCTGGCATACATGGCAGGGTCCCTTCCAGGCATCAGAGATTCAGGGGAACCATAGAAACCATATGTGTGAGAAACACTGGCAGAGGAGGAATAGCACATCAGAGTCATCTCCACTTGGGGGTAAATCCCAGGAGACTCAATATGATGGTGGTTCCCAGGACTCTTGTTTTCCAGGGAGCAAAGCTCCTCTGTACCCCACCAGCTAATGGGACAAGAACCACTTCTCTCACCCTCACCCCCACCCTGGTCGCTCCTGGTTCAGATACACCTCAGAGGATGGCTGGCTGACTAGAAAGGACCTGTGCTTCTGTCCACTGATTTTAAGCTACGTGGAGACAAGATAGACATTATTTTATTATTCCTCTACAGAGCAGATACTAAGTATATGCTATATTAAAGAAAAAACAGAAAGTTAAGCCAAGTTTCCAAGTTGGAGAATCCCTATTTGTCTTCCAGGAAAAATCAATCAGCATGTAGACGTAATTATTTTTTATATTGCTTGCAATTCATTCAATCATTCAACAAATATTTAGTGAGCACTTACTATGTACTCGGTGCTCCACTAGAAGGGGAGACTACAACAGTACACGAGACAGGTACTAAGTCCTGCCCTTTTGGAGTTGATTACATATTGGTGGAGGCAGGGAATAAAAATGTAAACAAATTTCAGATAATGAGAATGGTTATGAATAAAATTTCAAAATTGTGATTTATGAGAAATATATATATTTGGTCATTCATGTTATTTGGTATTCCTTCTAGGTTTCTGGCCTACAACTCCCCAAACCCTTGCAATTTCCTAAGTGATGAGAGTGTTAAAGGTGTCTTGTCTTATGTTAGTGAGGTGACCTTCGGAAAGCACCGAAGTGTGGGGGCTGGTTGCCAGTAGAGCCAATCATGTGATTAGAAGGTTGGAACTTTCAGTCCAACCACTAACCTCTGGGGAGGGAGAGAGGCTGGATTTGAGTTCAGTCACCAGTGGCCAATGATCTAATCAGTCATGTCTATGTATTGAAGCCTCCATAAAAACCCAAAAGGACAGAATCTGAAGAACTTTCATGTTGGTGACTGTGTGGAGATTTGGGGAGAGTTGTGTTTTTGGAGATGGTATGGAAGCTCCACTCCCTTATCCCATAATTTGCCCTGTGTATCTCTTCCATCTAGCTGTTCCTAAGTTATAGCCTTTTATAATAGATCAGTGATCTAGTAAGGAACATATTTCTGAGTTCTGTGAACTGCTCTAGTAAATTAATCAAACCCAAGGAGGGGATCATGGGAACCTCCAAGCTGTAGCCAATTGGTCAGAACCACAGGTAACAACCTGGGCTTTCGACCAGCATCTGAATTGGGGTGGAGGTGGTATCACTCCTGTAGTACTGAATCCTTAACCTGTGGAATCGGATACAATCCAGGTAGATAATGTCACTACTGAGTTGAATTGTAAGACACCCAGCTAATGTCCAGAACTTTGCTTGGTGGTGGTGGTGGCCCCTCACCCTCATGTTGGGATTGGGTCCAGGAAACCTAAAGAAAAATAAAACAGGATAATAGGACAGGAAATGATTGAGACAGAGCAGGGGCAAGTATCTGGGAAGGGCTGTGAGCCTGGGAAGGGCTAAGGAATTCTGAGTATGTTAGAAATGGCCTCTGACTAAGGGGGGCTAAGTAAAGCTTAAAAACTATTTCTAAATTCATCAACAATTTTGGATAGTAGTGATAAAAGCAATTTGTGTGCTTGCTAAAATATTTTTTATAGCATAGTAGTATATAAAAAAAGCAATCTTCCCCCAAACTCTACCACTCAAGGCAATACTATTAATGATTTTTTGTGTATTCTTCTAAATATATATATAGATATATAGATATAGATATATAAATGCATGTATATGAATAGCTTTTATATACAAATGACATAATATTGGCTTACTCTTCTGAACCACTCAGATTCCCTTTCAAGAAAGAACTTCTTGACCACTTACAAGAGATGTGATGAGTTGATAGCATCCAGCTTTTAAGATCTGCCTCAGCTTTTGAGCCAATAGTTCCATCAACGACTGAGCCAATGAAATGGCAAAAAGGTCTAGCCATTTCTACCCACCTGAGACTTCTCTAGTCAGGAACATTTAAGTTACATCTGTTTTTTGCTTTGCTATTAAAAATTATCTAGCTCTCCTTCCATTACCCCAATAAACTTTTTTTTTTAAAGTAGCAATTAGCAATCTTTAAACATATCTTTTCATGCAGAAATGAGTGCCTGTTTTTCTCCACTCTCTATCTAATACTGTTCAATATCTAACTTTTAATTCGTGCCTATCTGATAAAAGAAAAATGGCACCTCAGTAACATTTTTAGAAAGATCTCAGTAAAGCTTGGAAACTATATGTAACTTCCTAGTGATGAGTAGGTTCAGAATTATTTTATATCATTACTCACCATTTATGAACTTATTCTTTGTGCTCTTTGCCTTTTTTCTATCATGTTGTTGGTCTTTTCCTTATTCATTTGCAGGAGTGTTTTATAAAAAAAATAAACTATTTTCCATAAATGTCGTAAATATTTGTCCTTGTTTGTGGTTTGATTTAAACATTTTAATGGCATTTTTTAATTCAATAGTTTTATTTGTATGTAATCAAATTTATTTATTTAGTTTTCAATATAGAGTATGGGTTTTGTGTCACTATTATAAAGTTTTTCTTGGCTCTAATATTTTCAAAATAGGTCTTTATCTGATTCTACTACTTTTAGTTTTTTTTGTTGCTGTTGTTTGTTTGTTTTAACCTTTAGAGTTTGGGTTTCATCTAATTCATTTTGATATTAGTGAAATAGGATTTTAGCTTTTTTCCCCCTCACCATATTGTCCATATCATTTCTGAATATTCCATCTCTTCCACATTAATTCTAGATTTTTATAATAAACTAAAACCACATGTATCTATTTGGCTCTATCTCTGGACGTTATATTCTAATCAACTGACCTAGTTCGGTATTTTTCTCTGGTACCAAACTCTTTCATATTATTGTAGATTTGTCATCTTTTAACAGCTAATAGGAACTAACCCTCTAACTTTGGAAGTCTTTTAAAATTATATCATTTCTTTAGGATCTCTCTGACTATTCACTCTAGTTTCTTACAATGGTACTTTTTGGCATTATTTTCCATAGGTATCTTTTGCTCTTGAGCAAGTAGCTAAAACATGAATCTAAAACAAATTCCATTTTACCTTTGATTTCTTTTTCCTGGTTAAGTTCAGCATTATTTCAAGTTCTCCCCCTGCCCCCAATTTTATTATTTCAAATGGGATAGAATTGGATTTCTAGGGTAAACAAGTTTTCCATATTATACTATAGTTTTATGAGATGTTCCCAGTGGGGGAAAGAAACTGGTCAAAAGATACAGGGACACTCTGTATTTTCTTTTTACAACAGTGTGTAAATTTACAATTGCATCAAAATTAAAGTTTGTTTTTTTTTTAAACTAGTACATGTCTGACACATAGTAAATACTGCTGCTCAATAAATGTTACTTTCCTGCCTTATTTCAGTATCCCTTCAACATAGTTTCTTAAATGTATCCTTCAGTTTCTGGGTAGACATTCATAAACATGTCTCTAAGGCAAGTCCTGTTAGCTTTGAACTAAACTATAATATAAAATTGGTGCTATCACCCCACATCTCTAGGAGACTGGTTTGAAAAATAGCTATAGCAATTAAGAAGTAAGAGAATGTATACTAAATCCTAATAACCAGCTACTGGATCATGGGATATTCTCCATTAGGGTTTTTTTCATCTTTGTGGCAATATCTGTCTTTAGTCTTCGTTTTCTCACTTTGAAATTTCTCCACAAACCACAGGATCCCCTTCCCTTCCCAAACTATAAGAAATAGACTACATATGTGGATTCCTTCTGGCTTTCCTTCTGTACTTTTGAAATCCTTTATGCTTAGCACTATTCTAGCAAAAACAGATTATTGACAGGGCTAGTCCTAAGAAAAATGGTGAGGCAAATAAAACTTGGCTTGAACCCAAATCTCATTTCCCTTTCCAACACCATCCCCAAAGGAATTCCTAGGGGAGGGGTTGCAGGTTCCTTTCGCTTCCCAGATTCCCTGTAATGTCAACTTACTCAAACGACATCCACGGTCCTGGTCCACGTTGACCATATATATTCCCCACCTGCAGTATTGTCAAAACTTACTTCTCTTCTGTCTGTGGAAATCTTATTTCAAAAATTCTGTTCAATTTTTCTGTTCAAAATATTCTGTGTAAGACACAAGGGCCCTTTGTGCGGAAGAAGTGTAACTAAAACCAGCCGCTGGTAGGAACGACCTGGTAGGTTAATGGCCTTTCTATTATTATGTGTGAATCAATTTTTTTCATGGTCTAGTAAAGGAGAAGAAGGTTGTTCTGCTCTGCTAAAGGGTAAAACAGGATAAGAAATAAATTCAGCAGGAAAGCATATTGGGAAATTCCCCCCTAGTATTGGCCAGCTTGGGGCTTGAGGCCAGACAAGACGGGTAGTAGTGCCTGATTCATCTCACAAAGCAAGCTGGCCTTTGGCCAGAAGGAGAGAGAAAACTAGAAAAATTGAAAAAAAACGAGATCAGTGATTGAACGATAAGACCAATGGCTAATCGAGGTAACGCTACTGCTGACAAGGAGTTCATCAAGTTAGAGAAGGTAAAACCACTGACCCCGAAAAGGAAAAGTCCTGAGGACCTTTGACACCAAGATAATCAAAACTAAATTTCAACAGGGAATAAGATTCAGAATCAGAGAACAGTCTGACCAAAGCCTATCACTGAGTCAGGAGTTGATTAAACTATGCCTCCCAATCATTAGGCAAGTGTAAGAAAAGTACTACTTTCTTCCACTGGCATTCATTTCCACACACACACACACACAAAAAAAAAAACATCAAACTTTAAATTATTTTACAACTGTTATCTGTCATACTGGCCAACAACTTCAAGTGCTTATTTACAGCACATTGTTCTTGATATGAAAACACTAAATATAAACCTGTCTGTTTCTCTTTCAATTTAAGAAGTCCAAATCTGAGGCCCTGCAAAGATAAGACAAAAGAAAATGGTCTTTGGAGTAATAAACCTGGTTTTAAATCATAGCTTAGCAATTAACTAGCTTTGTGATCCTGGGCAATTTACTTAGGCTATAAGAGTGTTTTTGGGACCGGCCGGATGGCTGAGTTGGTTAGAGCGCGAGCTCTGAATAACAGGGTTGCCGGTTCGATTCCCACATGGGATGGTGGACTGTGCCCCCTGCAACTAAAGATTGAAAACAGCAACTGGACTTGGAGCTGAGCTGCGCCCTCCACAACTAGATTGAGGGACAACAACTTGGAGCTGATGGGCCTTGGAGAAACACACTGTTCCCCAATATTCCCCAATAAAATTTTTTTTTAAAAAAAGAGTTTGTTTCTTAATTTGTAAAATGAGTTATATATTACTAACCAATAAGATGTTGGGGGGGACTAGAGATAATACATGCAAAATGGTTAGTACATACAGGCACAGAGTGGGGACATAATGAATGATTGTGGCTCTTGTGATCTTGGCATATTCCAGCCCCCTGTGGCGAGAAATTTGTTTCCAAGTTCACCTTCTTTGAGTCACAAATAAACCTACCTTCCAAAGTGATATAAAATTCAGAGGTTTATGACAATACCACAGCTCCTTTCCCTCAGAGATGATACTTTACTTTGCAACAGCTAAGGCTAAATTCCTGCTGAGTTAGCCTGGCTTCACGTGCTCGTCCTTCTTTGGTACAGGCAGCATTTTAACCAGAGATTCACTTATTTATTCAGCAAACTAACTACTATGGCTCAGGCACTGCACTAGGTCAAGGAATAAACAAATTAATAAGATCATCACTGTTTTCAAGGAGTTCCTGAGAGCTCAAATGATGTATCATAACGAAAAAATATGCTTACAGATGTTAAGAGAGTTACTGTCTATTAATGTATTGCATTAAATTTAGATAATACATATGTCTTTTACAGTAGATTCATTTATGCCTCATGCCAGGTGTCTGACTAAAAAAATAAAAACCATGACAATTATTTTAATAGAGAGAATTTAACAGAGGGAATTACTTAAACAGATTTTCGAGGACTAGAAAAAGTGAAAGAGAACACGGAAATAACACAGAGATAGTGACTGCAGAATATTAGAACAAAGACGTTTGGAGGGTGTCCCCACAGAACTGAGACCCAGAATTCTGAGGAAGAGACACTGCCTTGTTAGTGCTGATGGCTCAGGTGCTCAAAGGGGTCCCTGTGGAGCTGGCACTCAGCGAGTATAGACATTTGCGAGGAAAACGGTTGAGTATGGGAGCATGGAGAAAATAACTGAGAACTGAAACAAACTGCTACTGACTAGCCACTGCTTCTGGGACAAAGAACCATTGCTGACGTGACAGTGACAGGAACAGGAAGAAGCATGAGGCCTCTGTCCCTCCACCTGCCTTTCAGTCTCCCTCTAATGTTCTCTATTGACAGAACCTCAGGGGAGCCAGCTGGCAAAGCAGCATTGTGGTCTGCAGGGAACCGGCCATAGCATGAAATAGCAGCGTGTAGAAGAATAAGTTTGAATCTGAAAAGTAATAGCTTAATAACCAGCACACTATTTTGTTTTTAACAGTCTGTTACTTACCCATAAATTCTGCTCAGAGTTGTCTTGAGCCGACTTCAATAATGATATCTATTCATGTATCCATTAAATTAGTGACAAAGGAGGTTCTTTTTTTTTTTAAAGACTAAAGAAATGTCAAGAAACCTTGACTCTAGGACTTGCTCTACCAGTATCTTGTATTAAAAACAATAACAACAAAAACACTTCAAGAAAAAATAATACAAATGTTTTGTTGTTTTGGACGGAACCATAGAGATCATCTAATCTTGCCCATTTGTTTTATAGAGTGTCTTAGTAAATTTTATACAGTAGGAATTATTTACTATCTATATGCAACCTATTTTGTTTTCTATTAAGTGAGAGTGCTGGTCCAAATGACCTTGACTCTGTCCAATGCGTGGTTTGTGCGTGTCATCACTCTGCAACATTCCCCTGACCAACTGTACCCAATCATTCAGTAAATATATTAATATAAGTAAATGTTAGGCATTGTGTTAAGCCCTGAAAATGGAATTCCTGTCTTCAATAATATTATAATCTGTAGAGGAGATGAAAAGACAGATAGCAAATCATAAGACAGTGTTTTAGGTGTTCTGATGGAGGTATGCACAGACCGTTAGGAAAACATGAAGGAGGGGCATTTACTCCAAACTAAGTGTGGAGCTTAAGTTAAATCTTGAAGGGAGAATGAGAATTAGGTAGCTGAGAACAGCAAGAATAGGTAGAAAAGGAAGGAAACAGGAGGCCATTTCCGGTAGAAGGAAAGCATGTGCAAAGGTTAGGATATGAGAGGAAGTCATTTTCAGTCCTCTCCAGGATGGGCATAAAGCCAAGACAGATCGTGACATGTGTTGGTACAGTTTCAGCTGGAATTAAGACATTCCTAGATAGGAACATTTTTAAAGCACTATTATTTCCCATAAGAAGAAATCCAAAGAAGCAGTTCCAGAATTGGTTCATTAGGCAGCTTAATAATATCAAGGTTCATCTTCTGTGATTCTCTGGCCTCTCTTTCATAGCTCCAAGCATCATATTCTCAACACAATGTCCAAAACTGAGAAGAAAAGGCAGACGTTTCTCTTTATGCATCACTCCATTTTTAATCAGGGAGAATCATCTTTCTCCAAAGCCTCTGTGGGAGCCTGTGTTTTTCCCCAAAATAGATCCTAGAGCAAAAGCCTGCATGGAGATAGTTATTTATGGGAGAGGGACTGAGATGAGCCAAACAAGGGAGTGCAGAGTCAATGCAGAGCTGCAATATTAAGCTGGCTCCCACCATTGGCACTTGTGGCTCGCTCCCACCGGAGTCCTCTGAGGAACCAAAAAGACTGCCCTTCAAGCTTGCCAGCCCAAGACAAAGAAGAAAGAAACATGTGTCTGCCAGCTCCTGTCCCTGGTTAGGCAAGGGTTTACCCAGGGTATCAACTTGTTGCACTTCCAGTTCTATGAACACATGAATGTGGCTGAGCATTTTCCTTAAAGTGTCCCACAACGAGGTACAGAGAAGCAAGAAACTCACAGAGACAGAGTGCTGTGGGCTGCACTTGGATGCACCTCTGCCTGTTACAGCAACGGGTAGAGCGAAGAAGTGGGCTGAGAGAATGTGAGGTAGGACCTGCAATGTCTAACCCACCTCCCAGCAGACTTCTCCTAGGGCACCACTGCAAAAATTACACCATGGCCATCCCCAAACTACAAAGGATGGCAGGGAGCAGTGGGAAAAGGGAGCTGCAGACTTAGCTTCCAACATGTTCCATCAATAGATAATGCTTAAAACTGAAGAAAAAAAATAGCTGCAGTTTGTGCATGTTAGAGATATGGAGGTGTTTTTCAAAAGTAACAGTCCAAATTGTTGAAAGAATTTGCCTGTGCAAAGCAGGAAATGGGGATGCAGAGAACTGTTTTGTTTTGGTTTGTTTGTTTATGTCTTGTAGTCTTTTCTCACTTTAAATAAAGTTCAAGTTTAACTTTGATTAAAGAAAAATTTTAAATTGTATGTGGAAACGAACAGACACTGTGTAATTTACATAATTTCTATACTTTATGCCTCTAGATGCCATTGGTGGCCCTTGAAATGGCCTTAGAAAGAGCACAGTAAGGGAACGCTACCAGAGTATAATGCCTAGCTAGGAGTAGAGCCAATAGATGCTTAAGAAAGAATCAGAAACAGGGAAGTAAAGAACAAAGGGTTGAGGAAAGAAACCTCTGGTTGGCACACCACCATCCCCACCTCACCCCTTTGCTGAGGTGGAAAGGTACCCACACACAGCAAAGCCATCCTGGAGCTTTCAGTTTAAGGAATTCACTATAAGATATTTTTGACATAGTTACAATAAAGACAAGAAGGGAAGCCTTCGACTTAGTTTTCTTTCTGTTCTGGAGTCCAAGTGGATAAAATGAAATAATGCTATATGCTAGAGTCTTAAATATCAAGGTTATACTGGGCACATAAAAAACTCCTCTGATAAACATGTATTGTTGACCCGGGCAACAAAACCGTGAACTTGCCAGATCTTAATTAGTCTTCAAATGCTGCTACGTAGACTCTTCGGTAAATAGTACATGAAGAGTGAAAAAGATGACAGCTCTCTTCAGTAAAAAGAAAGCAGTGAATGAATTTCTGAATTAAATATACTGGAATATCCTTTAATACAAGACATGTTAAATTCCATCTTTGTGTCCCTGGTACTTACAATGATGTCTTATACATAGGAGGTGTTTTATAAATTATTGTTGAAGTGAACTAAACTGTGTTGAATAGTGGAATTTATTTGGCACGTTTCCCAGGTATTCTAGCTCTTATTTACCCTTGTCTTTATTTATCCCTTACACTTGTGTATGGACTGGCACGTTTTCTGAGTTCCCTATTGCAGAACTGAGTCATGAGGGAAAGGAAGAAGGCTGGAGGTAGGAGAAAGAAAAATGGAGGGGAGGAAGAAAGAGAAAGGAGAATGGGGGAGAAGAGGCAAGGGAAAGAGAATTGAAGCTTTGAAAAGTGTCCCTGAGGAAGAATTGGGGTAGGAGAAAATGGAGTATGGGTGGTTAAAATTAGTCTCTCAACATTCTTCAACCAGTAGATTAAACCATGCAATTTCATTCCACTTCTACAGCTACTCAACGTCTTCAAATTTCCCTGTCTCCTTCATATTCATTTAAAAGAATGTCTCTATTGCGAGGTTTTATCTAAAAAAAATTCAAACACAATTATATGCTTTAAATCTTAATATTTCCACTTCCTAATTTCTTTTAATGTGTTTTCTATTTTTAACACAAAAGTGATATCAAATAGGTTGGATTAGGTGCCATGGAAAACAAGGTTTTGTTTCCTAAGCCTGATTGACTACAGTAGGATGCTGTCTTCACTGACGGGCCCGTGGGTCGCTTCCATAGCTTGGCTGTGCTAAATAGTGCTGCAACCAACACAGGGGTGCATATCTCTTTCTGAATTAGGGTTTCGGACCTAAAGGATATTATGCTAAGTGACTTAAGTCAGACTGAGAAAGACAAATACCATATGATCTCATGTATACGTGGAATCTAAAGAACAAAATTAACAAACAAACAAAACAGAAACTCACAGATACAGAGAACAAATTGATGGTTGCTGAGGGGAGGGGGTTGGGGAGCCGGGTGAAAAAGGTGAAGAGATTAAGAAATACAAATGGATAGCTACAAAGTGGTCACAGGGATGTAAAGTACAGCCTACAGAACATAGTCATTAATGTTGCAACAGCTATGTATAGTGCCATGTGGGTAGTAGACTAATTGGGGGGAATCACTGCATAAATTATATACATGTCTAACCATTATGCTGTACACCTGAAACTAATATAAAATAATACTGAATGTCAACTATGACTGAAATTATATATATATATATTATATAATTTTTTATATATACATATATAATATATATATATATTTAAAGTCTAAGTTAAAAAGCCAAATAAAGAATCCTTTCCTCAACACAAGCTAAATATAATTCAGCAATGGAGTGTTCTAAATAAAAATTCTAGGGTATAGAAGATTGAAAGCTAGTATATTGTATTGGATTTGAATCTCCTTTCTACTCTTAATATTTGTCTTTAGTAGAAGAAATGTTCAAATTTTGGTGGCACAAGTGAAGTGTGATATGGAATCCTTGCAGAAATTCAAGATGACAGAAACAAAAATGACTCCAGATTAGTGGAATGGGCATCAGTATGAAATCCCAAAGAAGCTGAGATTATATGTCTTAAAGGGAAAAATAATGTAGGAAGATTTAATTCACCTTTAACATGTTACTGGATAATGTAGGACAGATGGTAGATGGTGATTTTCTATTCCCATTAAGGAAAGAAAAGTAGGAAATGATATAAATCTGAAAGAATTTCCTACCTGGAAGGTTAGTAAAACTCTAGACAATATTATTGTTTCAAAACTACCCAGGAGACCTTCAGGTGAATTCTGCCACAAACACCCAAAGGAGCAAATTTACTTTTGGGTCACAGTCCTGCTTCATATTCTACAGGCTCTGAGATTGCGTGTTAACATGTGGCTTTCTTCCTTAGCCATGTTATAGTAAAAGTCTGCCTTCCTATAGCACGAAGAATGTTACATAGGTAAATTAATCATGGTACCAGCTAAATCACTGCATCTAGTTTAACAAAACACAATTCAAAACAGTGTGACTTTTATAAATTCAATCTCTTTCATTCTCAGGCTCGTTAGACATTTTATATCCTGGATCCTCAGGGAGGCTGCATATGGTTACGCTCCAGGTATAATTCCAGTCTCCACTGACAACTGAGCCTTGAGTTACATGTTCCCCTGAATTTCATATCCCAAATCTTTTAACAAGTCTCCCTTGAGTCAGTTGTCTTCCTTAAGTCGTCCACCACAGTCATTATCTTCCTACTCACGTGTAAAAATGATTATCATGTGCATTGACTCTTTTTCTTCATGTTCTGTTACTAGTCAGGCTCATTATAAAATTCACACTTAGAAACCCAAATTTTCAGCAGCATGTTTTGGATAACTCAGTGGACAGGAGAGCAAGACACACACAACGAATGGGGCAGTATTGGAGTGGCTGGTATTCTCTAGTCTCCATCTTTGGCCCGATTTCATCTCAGGCCCTTATGTTATTCCCCTCAGGCTCCGTGACTAATCTCATCTGCTCCGATGGCTTTAATGACTACTTACTCACTGATGACTCTCAAATCTTTGTCTTCAACCTGTACTTATCTCCTGAGTTCCTGATTTAAACATCCAACTGAATATTTCAACTTGTTTGTCTTAATACATCTCACATCCAACTTGTCGAAACTTGAATAATTCATCTCCATCCTCTCCTCTACCATTTGTTTCACTTGCTGTGCTTTCTAAGTGAATGCCACAGACTTCTCTTCCAAGTTCTTTAGTTCATAAACTTGGCAGTCATCTTGCCTTCCTTTTCTTTCCCTTTTGCCTACCTATTTTTTAAAAAATCATCAACTTCTATCGATGATACTTTCTTCATTGCTTTCAAATATATTCTCGTCTCCCCATCCTCAACATTATTATCAATGTTATTGTCAATTTACTATTAATATTATTTTATTATTACTTTAAATCATTATTACAACAGTCCCTCACCAGAACTTCCTGCTCCAGACTTGCCTATAACCAATCCATTCTTGTTCTGACACCATTCATTCACTCATTTGATGACAACTTCTAGGGGCATACTACGTGCCCAGTTCTGCTCTTGTTTCTGGACTTTACCTTGCATTCAGTGTGATCCTACTAAAATGCAGATGTGCTCATGTGATTCTCTTGTTTCAAATCCTTTAATTTTCCAGTATCGGGGGGGAAAAATCCAGTATCTAGAGGCCTTGTATAAAATCTAAGCTCCATAGTACAGCCTGTGGTCTCCACGTCATGGCCTTTGCCTACCTTGTCACTGTCATTGCCCGGCATTCCCTTTTACCTCCACTCCCAATTTATTTTCTAGCAATAGTCAGTCATTTGCAATTCCTCCATTGCTCCATGCTGCTCCTCACCTCCTGGCATAGGTTCTAGTTTCTCTCTCTGCCTGGAAAGCCCATTTCCTCAATTTTAATGCTTCACTCACAATTGTCCTTTAAAACCCACTACTGGTGTTCTCTCCTCTGAGAAGCTTTCTTTGACCCTATCCTCCTGTCCTATCTGACTGAGGTGCTTCTCTCTGACTTACTTCTGTATATCCTGTGCTCATCTCTGACACAGCCCATGCTATTTGTATTTGTCAGTTTATGTACCTGTCTCCTTAGACAGTGAGCTCTTTATGGGGACATGACTTACTTGTTTTCACATCCCTCATGCTTAGCACATCATACAAGCTTAATAAACACCTGTTAATTGCAGTTTTGAATACTTGGAAAAATGTCTATGAAAGACTGTGAACCTCCCTTCACTGTTTAAAAGGAAATATACTGCTTTCAGAGACAATTTGAGAGCAGTGGGAGAAATAAGCAAAAGTAGATGAAGGAAGTGAAGCCATTTAAGATTGCTTGCCTTTTTTAATTAAAAAGAAAGTCACGTCTTTCCTGCAAAAGAAGTAGAAGAGAGAAGGAGGGGTCACTAAGAAAGTAATTTGTGTCCTATTTTCACTGAAGTCTGAAGCGATCAGAAAATGTGAGCTAAGGGTGTCATAGCCTGAAGGGGAGATGGTATTGAAGTTGTTATTGTTTCATACATATTGAAAATGAAAGCAAGTGATTAAGTTATGAGGGACAGGCAATAACTATACCCAGGTTGTGACAGGTAGGGCTGGGTGTCCCCAGAATCCTGATCACGGTTTTCTGCTATATTAAGTTAGCAGTGCTGAGCACAGTGCACCTGTTTCCCATTTCTTGCCCTGACTAACAAATTTCTTTTTACATTCTGGCACTGCCATTCCACAGAAGCACCTGATTAAGTGAGCAATGAACAAAATTAGATAATGATACAGCTTCCAAATGAGTAAGAATTCAACCAAACCACAGGCTAAATCTTAGGAAAATTGTTTGTCACAACTCACATTTATGTGAAGATGGGGAGGGATAGAAAGCATAATATAATCAGTGTTCAATGTGATTGTGTTGGTTCAGGTAGAAAACCTAAATGGGTTAGAAATTTCATCAACCTGTCATGAAGTCAACCCACTGTGTTGATTCTAGTCAGCTGATTCTGTAGAACAACACAATCCTGGAGCAGAAATGAACCTCTGAGATTTCCTGGTCCAGTTCTCTCATTTTACAGGTGAGGAAACTAAAGCCTAAAGATGTTTAGAAAGTGTCCACTTGAACCTTACTTCGCTTGCTCTCCTTCTAAGACCCAGATTAGCAAAAAGCATCTTACCTTTCAGATGCTCTAATCTTTGTTCAGGCAGTTAGGACGGTGCAGTTTATAAAACCTCTCAGCTCAGGAATCACCATTTTCTCTGCTCTCACTACAGTGGTGACGTTTCCAAGCTGCCGTTTTCCTATAACTATCACAATAGATTTACTATATTAAAGAGTAATGTCAGACTAAAGAGTGAGGCTATGTGTGTGTGTACAAGTCAGTATGTTCAATATATCTCATAAATTCTTCTAGTCTTTGAGGGGGTCTTCACCTCTAAATGTTTTAACCTAGTTAGCCTGTGATTTTGAAGGAATCGCTGAAAAAAGGAGTTTATCAGATAAATATATGGATTTGTGAAGGTCACCATGAAATAAAATATCCAGTGCCAGTGAGCACTACCCTTTTCAGAACTTCTAAGAGATAGCTGAAATTTCCAAAGAAAATATGTTGGAGTCAGAAATCAATAATGTAGCTGGTAAAAATAATCTCAGCCACGTTCTTCTCCTCTTAGGTGATACACTGGCAGGTAACTGAGAAACAAAGGCCGTCTTAATTTTCTTTTTTCAAACTATAACCCTCAGAGATCGATCCATGCTAATTCTTCCTAGACTGGAAATCCCAGGACATTACATGTCTAGAGTTAGTGAGACACATAGAACTCATCCTGATTGGCAATGAGTTTAGGGAATTACTCAAGCCAGGAAAGGCAATTTGGACTTCAAATTCTGCTGTCTGTCCAGGTAGTATCCTTTCTGCTGAATCCAGAGAATTCTTGCCAATTTGGACAGTTATCGTCTGTAGTGTGGATTTCTGCCCAGAGAACCTGGATGGCTACCAACTCCCACTTCACAGAGAACCATGTACACTCCTGGAAAGTTTTCTCTTGGTCATGAACCACACAAAAGGAAGTTTGACAGGAAGTTTCACATGAGGGAAAGTAGCCCTGGCAAAAGTTACCAATGGTATGGATAGAAAAGATGGATTACCAGATGATTTTGAAAAGTACAAGCTGGGTCAAGTCTAGAAAAATTTTGAGAAGAGGACAGGTATGGGAAGTCATGGAGAGTTGAAACTTACCATGCTATCCTCCCAGCTCTGCCAATATAGAACTTTACTCATTCTTGATACTTTAATGAAATTATTGACAAAAGTTTATTAAGCATTGGGGGTGGCCGGTTAGCTCAGTTGGTTAGAGCGTGGTGTTAATAACACCAAGGTTGCTGGTTTGATCCCCACATGGGCCGATGTGAGCTGTGCCCTTTTTTAAAAAAGAAAGAAATAAGTTTATTAAGCATAAACTATATGTAAGATGCTGTGTTAGATACTACATGTAGATCTACAGAGGTGTAAAAATAACCTCTGCACTCAGACAGCTTATTTTATTGTAGGAGGATAGAAAAAGACAAGAAGGCAAGCAAACTAGTATGTGCTAAAGACCAAATGAATTCCACAAAATAAAGGTGTTATTTCAGATGAGAGAATCTACAAGAGATTGTCTGTTTCGGGAAAAGAACCTTAATACTCGAGCTAGGATTGAAAGATGGTATGGTAGAGACACCAGTTAACCACTCCATATCTATTTTTCTTAGTAAAAAAATACCTGATTCTCTTTGTGTGGGATCCAAGTGGACAGATTACATTTCCCAGCATGCCATAGATCTGATTGTAGCCATGTGATTATGTTCTGGCCAATGGGAGATAAGCAAAGTGTGTAGACAACAAGAAAAGCTGCTTAAAATGACATGAATCAGCAGGCAAAGGCACCAGTTTTTATACTTTTACTTTTTGTTATTTCTCTGACCTGAAATTTTAACATGATGGCTGACCTATCACAGGCATTTTGAACCAGAAGCTACCCTTGAAGTGAGAAATCACATTCTAGGATGGTAAAAGGGGTGTAAGAATAAGTAGAGACTCTCTAGTCTTTCGAGGTTAAAAGTCTAGACCGAAGTTTCCAAAACTGTGGTGTTGACCAGTCATATAAAAAAATTTCTCAGAATAGGGAAGGACAAGGCTTTATGTGTTTAAAATATAAAATGAGAAAAATATTCATCCTCCATTATCATCATTTCTTTTTTTTTAATTAAAATTTATTGCAGTGCATCAGTTTCAGGTGTACAATTCTGTATTACATCATCTATTTATCACATTGTGTGTTCACCACCCAGAGTCAGTTCTCTTTCCATCACCATGTATTTGATCCCTTTTACCCTTTTCTACAATCCCCTCTCTCCCCTTATCCTTGGTAACCACTAAACTATTGTTTATGTTTATGAGTTTTTGTTTCTTCATTTGTTTGTCTTGTTCTTTTGTTGTTTTCAGTTTTATATACCACATATCAGTGAAATCATATGGTTCTCTATTTTTTCTGTCTGACTTATTTTATGAAATAAGTCAGACATTATCATCATTTCATATGAGTAAATATTTAACATTAAAAAATAAGATATACTCTCATAATAACCATAAATTGAATGAACTTAACATTAAGAAAATATTACATATTATTCTTACATTTTATTTCAATATGGACCAGCAAGAATACTTTCATATGTCAGTAGAAATCTACACTCAAAGCTTTGGAAATCATTGTTCTAGATTTTAGAAATTTTATTCTAGATTAATTATTCCCAAATGTTGACAGTTAAGATGATTTTAAATGGTAAATGAGATGATTTGGGTGATACATGGGAAGGTTTCACAAGTCCTAGACTGGGCCATAAATAACAAGGAATCACATAGTGAAAAAAGTTATGTCTTTTTTGTTTTCCTTCAAATCTTCTGATGGGAGAGAGAGACTCAATTTGGAACTACCCTGTCAGTGATCCAACACTAAGGTAATGTCCTATTTAATAAAGAGGAAGCGGATGTCAATATCAGAGTCTGGCAAAGTGCAGGTAAAAAATTAGTTAAAATTTAATTAACATTGCTTTGTTTCCATTATATTTATTTTTATAGTTACCTTTTTTTATAGTAAAAGGTTTTCCATTTAAACTAGTGATAAGTTTCCTTTTAAAACAGCTTTATATAAAGTTTTAAAAAGTCAGTCTATATAAGAAAATATGTTGAGTAGCTAATCATATAGTGGTACATGAATATATGGAAACTCATGAAGATGTTACATGAATTACTGAGTAAATGGCAACTTAGCCCTCTGAGGGCCATAAAGATACCTGGGAGATGGCTCCATCCTAGAAACCTGGGCAACCAGTCAAAATGAAACACCTTGGTACAGCCAGAAAATCTTCTCCTGGTTTTGAGTTCTCTTTGGCATCTCTTTGGCCTTGCTCTTCCAGACTTCCGCTGTCCTGATCTGGTTAACCTGAGCCTGTGTCTTGTCAGTCTTTATCTGAAACTCTAATCCATATTGCTGTGAAACCTGTGCCCACTCTCATCCTGTCTTGTGCAATCTTGGGTTGCTACCAAAAATGCTGCTTACTTCACTTACTCTACCTGGCAGGTGGCTTGGTCATCCATTCTGAGCCCATACGGCCATCTTTATTAACAATGCTCACCCCTCTTTGTTACCTCCACCTCCATATCAGGAGTCATTGTTAGTCTGAGACCTAACAAATATTATCAACCTTCCAGTCAAGATTCAAAAGGACAGGTTATATTTAATGCATTTTTCAGAAAGCTGAGAAAAGCATTAGTTTGCATAGTCTATATTCTTACTGAACCATCCCACTTTAGCTCACTTAGTCATTAGCTGCGTCATTTCACAAACTAAATATGTTCCCAAATACTGTTTCTTATCAAAAAGATTTTGATTCCATGAAATGAAAGATCATTATAGCTTCTAGAACCAAAGCAAAGTAAAATTTCCTTCTAAAGCCTAGAGAAATATTCACCTGTCTTCTGCTCTATGAGATCCATCAAAACTTCAAGTTTTCAAATAAATTTCCTTTAAACAGTTGATTTTTTTTCTCCTTTAAAAGCACTGTTCTCTGACTCCAGAATCTCACACTTCTCTTACTAGCTTTTAAATAAAGTTTGTGAAGGTGTCAGGTTGAAAGGATCCTTAAAGGTTGTGTAATTACCTCCCATGAAATGTTTAAACTCTTTCTACCAAAAACTCTACATGGAAATGGCTTTCCCCTAAAAATGTTATACCACTTGAAAGCCCTCTAGCATCTGCTATTTTTCTAAAAGTGATGAGATTGCACTGGGATGTCAGCACACTCCGGCTGAGGCCACTTTCGGTCTGTCTGAGAGATGGATGGCCAGGATTGGTGAGATGTGTTATCTGTGGCAATGTAACCATTTTTCTTATTGTAGGACTAACTGACCCATATAGAGATCAACTGATGACTTGGCCTCTTTATCACCCTGAATCGACAGAGTCCTCTAGACCAAATACTGAAAATTATGGTGGTAAAACAGTTATTTGGGGGACAGTATACGTCCTGAAATTCAAACAAACAAACAAAAAGAAGAGAGTTCACATTAAGCTGGAAATATTTGTTATTGCAAAGTTGCATTTTAATAACATTATAAGTATTTGGCTATAACTTCTGACTTCCATTTAAAAGAGAATGGAAGGGAATTAACATTTAATCAATGCCAGTAACTACGTTAGGCATTTTTTATCTATATTATCATATTTAACCATAACAATTTACAGAGATTCAATTTGGAATAATATGCTCAGGGTCACACAGCTAGTTAAGTAGTTGATCTGTGATTCAAAATTTAACCATGATGCTGGATACATGACGTAATAGATTTTTCAAAATTCATGGAATGTAAAATACAAAGAGTAAACCCTAATGTAAACTATGGACTTTAGTTAATAACAACAATACATCAATATTGGTTCATCAATTATGATAAATGTACCACGTAATTCAAAATGTTAATAAGAGGAACTTCTGAGAGGTAAGAGATATATTGGAACTCTGTAATTTCTGCTAAATTTTTCCGTAAATTTAAATCTACTATTAAAAAATATAAATAAATAAACAAAAGACTCACACATACAAATGTAACTGTCTAATCATTCTCCTCCCATTCTCCCCTAAACACACTCTACTCAGGTTTTCCATGGTCCTACCTCTCCGCAGACATTGATCTCATCAAAATCATGCAAGATCTCCATATTGTCACATCTGATTCTCAATCTTCATCTTAACTGACTTATCAATGACATTAGACACATTAATCACAAGCTCTTTTTTGGAACACTTCCTCATTTGGCTTCCAGGTATCACATTCACCTGGTTTTTCACCTCTTCCCTGACCCCCTCCTTTCCAGCCTTTGCTGGTTTCTTCTTTTCTCTTCAACCTCTTAATATTAGGGGACCTCAGAGCTTAGTCCTCTTAGCTTCCTCCCCTCTCTATCTACCTCATGTCGTTGGTGATTCTAGTTAATCCAATGACTTTAAATGAAGAGAAACAGAACCAATAAGATATTAGAATATATATGCGCATGTATATTTGTGCAATTGGCTCACATCGTTGTGAGGATGGCAAATCCAAATCTGCAATGTGAACCGGTACATGGAGACGCATACACTGATGCAAGCCGGAAGGTATTCTGCCGGAGAATTCCCTCTTGCTCAGAAAGGCCAGTCTTTTTGTCCCATTCAGTCCTTCAACTGATTGGATAAAGCCCCTTCACATTATGAACGGCAATCTGCATTATCCAAAATTCACCAATTTCAATGTCAATCTCATCCAAAAACACCCTTCACATTGACACATAAAATTAACCACCACACATCTCAAACATAATTGGACCAAATCTTCTTCCCCTCTATTCTTTTCTCAACCCAGGTATGAGAACTCCATCCTTCTATTTGCTTGGACCAAAAACCATGGAATCATTCTTGTTTTGTCCTTTCTCTTACACCCATGTCCATGTTTTCTTCTCTCCACCCCCACTGACACTGCCCTGGCCCACGCTATCATCAACTCCTATAAAGAGTATAGCCAAGCGCCTCCTCACTGTTTCCTAGCTCTTTCTCTTTCCCTCCTCCTCAGGCTGTATCACTGTCTCTCAAACTGTATTGTGCATACAAATCACCTGGGGATCTTGTCAGAGACAGATTCTGATTTAGTAGATCTAGGTTGGGGACTAGGAGTCTGTTTCAGATCTGTTCCAGGAGATGCCAATATTCCTGGTTCACAGACAACACTTTGAAAAGCAGAAGTCAGAGTGATACCTTGAAAACATACACAAAATCATGTTTCTCCTCTGCTCAAAATAATCCAATGGCTTCCATTTCACTCAGTGTAAAGGACGCTTTCCTTGACGTGGCCAACAATCCTGAATGATCCAAACTCCCCCTTACCTCTTTCACTGATATCTACGGCCACGCTTGCCCTTGCTCATTCCACTTGGGTCACACTGGCCTCCTCAGCGCTCCTCAAATACTCCAGTCAAGATCCTACCTCAGGCCTTTCCATTTGCTCCTTTCTCTGCCTGGCAGGCTCTTCCCCAGCACGTGTCAATCACATTTAAGTTCTGGCTCAACTGTCACGTTCTCAATGAGTCCTACTCTAACTACCCCATTTAGATGCGCAATCACCTTCCCCAACCCTGGCACTATCCATCTTCCCTGCCCACCTTTGTTTTTCTCCATAGTAGCTTATCACCTTTACCAAACTCTATAATTTACTTACTCATTGCTTGTATTGTCCATCACCCCCATCAAAGTATACACTTCTTGAGTCTGTGTACTCACTACTACATCTCGGGCACTTAGCAACAGTGCCTTACACATGGCAGATACTCAATAATCATTTATTAAATTAATTAATGAATAAATAAATTCTAGAGGCCATGCTTGTTCCAGGACATCAGACTGTCCCTCAAGAACAAAAACAAAACAAAACACACAAAAAAATCTCAACAAAACTTCAGAAGAAACAGATTCAAATGAAAGTCCTCACATAAGCTATATCTAAATTGAGAAATGAATACAATTTTGATTTAAAAAGACAAATGCAGGTAATGCTTATTAAATGTATGTAACTAATGCCACGAATGTAGTATAATGCAATGCAATACAAAAAGTATGAGCTTGTTCTTATATATACTGCATTCGAAAGATAAATAAGAAAATTAAATGTTAGCAGTGGTGAGTCATGGGTAATAAATACTATATTTTCCAATGTTTTTTATAAGAGTATAAGTTATTATAAAGAGTATAAAATTTTAACCTATGCAACATAACTGTATTTTTGTTCTACAATGTCAAAGTTTAAACAATGACAGTCTCATTTATGGTGTACTAAAATGGAAATAACCTGCTCCATAAAGCCAGATTCTTTCTTTCGAACCTGAGAACCTACTTATCTAGTTATTTCAAGCAGAAAATACATTGATTAAAGGGGAAGATCACAGCATCTCAAGAAGCTCACAGCCAGACCATCAGGCTGAGGCTCAGTCCTGAGGATGGTTAGCCCTGAATATGAGCCAGATCTCTGTGTCAGATGCCTGAAGATGTGATCCACGCATCACAGGATATGAGCGTATAGCACTGTTCTCACAGCACAGGAGACCCAGATGGCCACCACCGTAGGCCGAGCTCCACCACTGCCCCAGACACTCAGTGACCCTCCACCACACTCCACCAACCCTGCTAGCGACAGGCATTCCATGTAGCGTCCCCTTTTGGGGTCACATGCCTGTACCTAGTGATAAGTGAAGCTGGGAGAGGCATTTAGGACTCTAACAGGAAATTCCCACAATGTAAGAAAAACACTTAAGAGGTGTTGAGAAACCACAGTTATGACACAGGTCTACTCTGTGAGCTGAGTCTGACAAACTATTAGTTTTGTCAAGCTATTAGTTTTTTGGGTTCAAAGCAGCGATGTGCAAGAAAATATTTAATGGTACCTGATTCCTAGCATTTGCCAATTACCATGCTCTAAATATTCCCAACATGACAGACTTCATGACATCACAGAATTCAGGATTTGGGGAAGAGATGCACAGCAGCACTGCATTCCAAAGTATTTCTACCATATAGATGTAATAGAAATATCCTCGACAGCAGAGCTAATAGTAAAATGCTGTAAAATAATTAGAAACTGATAAGTGTGAAGTACCTATCATCTATGTTTTAATATAATTTATTTAACTGAAAGTTTATATAATTTAATTTTCAATAATGGATGTTTAACAACCAGCTCACAGGATGTCTGAAAGTTTAAGAATTGGCTCTCATTGAACCAGAACAGCTGACTCCAGCACACAATGGATTCAAAGTAGGTGATATTTTTGTCTGACATACCTGGTATTTTTACAGTCCTGGACATCAAAAACTATACTGGCTTGCTTATCTGAACTGAATTAGGTAATATCTTGATTTAAGTAAAACCTCCTGATGTATTCTTTAAGAACGGAAATGGAATTCCTATTACCTTCTTCAATTTCTTCTCATTGCCATGGGGCATCTGCCTTAATTTTTTATTGTCTAATCTCGGGTTTTATCTTTAATGTTCAGCTCCGGAGGTTATTCTATCACAGCTCTGATGGCCAGTCTCTCCCTGCCAATTAAAACCTGCATGGTCAGAGGTATGCATAAACCAGCTAGGTTTATACTTTTGGTTAATTACTGTATTTAATCTCTCAAAGTGCAGCTGTTCACATCCAAACATCTATTTGTGGATTAGGGCATTTTCTTTCCTTAATATCTGGTTAACGTCTACCCATTCTCCAGGTCCCAGTTCAGACTTCACTCCTTTCAGGAACACCTTCTGGAGCCTCCCATGTCCCAATGCAGCCAAGTTTAGAGGTCCCTCCTGCGCGTTTCCCCAACAACCTGCAGTTTACCATAATGCTCAGAACACTCATCATAATTTTTGGAGACTATTATTTTACTTGTCTGCTATTATAAGCACTTCAGGGAAGGAAGCCTGCCTTTTGTCTTTATATCCCCAGTACCCATTTAGCACAGTATCAGGGATACAGTAGACACTCAATTCACCCATCCATTCATTAGTTCATTTGTTCACCGACTCGACACATGTTGACCATCTACTAGGTCCCAGACACTGTTTTATGTAGTAGACATAGAGTAGAGAAAAAAAAAATCCTGCAATTATAGAGCCAACGTTACAAAGGAAGTATAAGTAACATAGTCTGTTGGATGATGATAAGTACTATGGAGAAAACAATAAAAATAATGAAAGGTATAGGGAATGCAAGGAAGGATTGGGGGACAGGTGGTGGTGACAGATTTTAAGTAGGGTTGTCAGAGAAAAGTCCTCGTGGATGAGTTGACACTTGAGCAAAGACAGAAAGAGGTGAGGAGACTAATGTAAATAGCCCAATACAATTAGGTTTCTCTCTACTTTCATAGGACAGTACAAAATAGGATCTTTTTCGGCTGATGTTTTCGACACTGATTGTTGGATTCTGGTAGGCCTGAATCTCCAAACAGCTTCCACTCCCAGAGAAGTTCATCTCTCCTTTCTCTTCCTCTTGCTTCTGTGTTCAAACCTGGGCACATTTCACTCCTCTCTGACTCATCATTCTCTTTTATTCTTGATCGTACTTCTGTGTTCTGACTCACTCAATTCTAATCAATGAGAATTATCTTCCCATGTGGCCAGCACTATGCAGGGTGAGAGGAAAGATTATGTATATGTATATATAAAAAGCACAAAATCCTTAAGGACCTTCTGTCTAAATACAGACAAAAGAGACATAAACAAGTCCCTTCTCTTGGCAAACACCTGTGTCAGTGTCTCACTACCTATGAAGCGATCTCCATTTTGCTAACAAAGAAAAATGCATAACATTGAGTAAAAAGGAACATAACATGGTATATATTGAATTGGGAAGAGGTATGTTCATTATCGACGCCTATATCTTCTGATCATTCCCCAAATCCTGGTCTTAAAAATTATATTTTTTTAGCACACAGGTAGTAACCTGATATGCATTATTCATGTACTCGAAGCATCTACACTTGTGTTTTGGCAATGTACCCACCTCTCTTCCAGACCACACTGTAGCAATTATGCAGTGGCTAAAAAAACAACTGGGTCTTTGTTGTTGAACGCTTACAGTTGCCATGAAGGTAAAGTTTATTTTTATTGATTTAAAAGGAATGTGCAGATTTGTCCAAATTGGATTTTCATTTGTTCATGTGTTTCTGATGTAAAGGGGGCAGTGTTTTGCAAGCAGGGCTGCATGAGTCAGAGAGGACCTTTCCAGCATCCTGGTTTGGTTATAAAGAAGAAAAAGGAATTAGAAACTGAAAGCCTGCTTAGTGCCAGGCACTGCGGCATATACTTTCCAACATATTATCTTATTTAACATATGCTTCTCATAAGCTGCACAAACGCGCGCGCGCATACACTCACACACCGGAGGAAACGGGAGGAAGGTATTATACGATTACTAGCCTCATTTTAAATCAAAGAAAATTGAGTTACTGAGAGAGTTTGACTAAGTATCTCAATGAGACGTAGCTTGTGAGTAGCAGAAATGGGATTCTAATCTAGTTACGTCTGACTCTGAGAATCACGGGTTTTTCATTTTCCATGCTTCTCTCAAATGAGAGCATTGTACTGAGGAGGCTAAGACCATGAGGTTGACCATTACTTTGTCTTGGCTTCAGTCCAGGCCACAGCCTGTTCTGCTTCATCTTCCTGCTTCAGGCTAGAGACTTACATATGGTTTTTAAAGACACCAAGTAAGACTGTGTAAACCAGATGAGTAGAAACCCATCCTGACCACTGGATAAATAAGGCTAAACACATGCAGTGATGATGGATCATCCGTGCCATCTTTGTCGTGTTCAAAGGCTAACACAACCTGACCGCTATCTTCCCATAGATCTATGTCAGTCCCTGGCCTTCAAATGGCAGGGCACTATTATTCACCATGTCAGAGGAGGAACTTACAAGGATTCTAGCTGTCTAGATCAGGAGAGGAAACAGCCAGATGCATTTTGACTAATCATTGTCTTCTTTAGTAGAAGAATAACCAGCCCCAAATTGCTGGCCTTGTGTGTCTGCCAATTCACCACCACCCTTTGGGGATCACAGTTGTGCATCCTGAACTCCAGTTTCCACCATTGCTGCTTTCGTGCAGAGAATGAGGCAGGCGTGTTTATCTGGACACACATATGGCCATGATTAGAGTGCTTAATTGGTAACATACACTGAAGGGGTTCTAGGGCTCCTCAGGGGAGATTAAATGAATCTGAATCCCAACAAACAATAAATCAGTGGTCTTCAATCTGTGCTGCAGCTTATGTGTCCACCAAATTTTGATCAATGTATAAAACTTATTTTTACAACTGAGTAAACACACTGGTCAGTAATATCTATCAAAAGGACCATTGAGCTAGGTGGATTTTGACACACCTAGGGTAAGGTAGAAATTGATGCCAGGTCAAGCCTGTGGCAAGGAGAGATGGTTTGTCTGCTGGAATCTCTAGGAATTTTATTTTGTGGGTGTACAATACAGTGGGGTCAGTAAAACAGTGCTAATGCCCAACCAAGAGCTCTTGAAAAGGAACAGAGGTAGAGCTTAAGGGTCAATCCAGAACCCACTTCTAGGGTCTTAGTTCTATTTATTCATCCATCCATTCATTCTACTAACAAATGTTACTAAGCACTTACTATATGTGAATGGTGACCAGTCCCAGATAAAAATAATACTGGCAATGAATAGCCATGGAGCTTGACCAGGTCTTTGAATCAAATGTGAAGAGTATCATAACGTACTGCATTTTTCCAGTTCAGTGTGTATTTATCTCTCACTTATACAGGACCCACTGGGGACATTTGGTGTCTTGTAACATTTAATTGCTGATGAGTCTCTGACAGGTGTGGCTTACCCTAATGGACTGAAGATGTATCAGGTGCTTTTATATCTGAAAAAGTGCCCCCATCAATGGCAAATCTCTTTAATTGGGCTTTTATCAGGTCTTTTTCTGCTTCCTCAAAGCAAACAAGGCTACTGGAATGAGATCAGTGTGGGTTTTAGGGAGTGCTGACACATGCTTCTGAAAATGAACAAGAGGGGGTGCCTTCTTTTGATATCATTGAAAATCACTTGCTGGAATGAATTTGATATAGATCAGCTACAAGGGCTTCTATTATTGATGGATGACACAAATGAATTTGTAGCAGCATCTAAGCCTATTGCTTCTATCTCCTCTACATTTTGAAAGTGTTGTATGGCCAGCAGCCTGAGGCTTTACCTTTGTGCAGGACATTAGGAGAACCGACTACCCCAGAAAATGTACGGGCATCTGCTCACTTTACTATTACAGGTGTATTCGTTTGCTAGGGCTGCCACAAGAAAGTACCACAAACTGGGTGGCTTACACAACAGAATTTTATTGTCTCACCATTTTAGATATTAGACTAGAACCAAGGTGTTTGCAGGATTGCTTCCTTCCGTGGGCTGTGAAAAAAAATCTGTTCCATGTCTCTCTCTTAATGTCTGGTGGTTTGCTGGCAATCTTTGGTACCCCTTAACTTATAGAAGCATCACCTGATCTTTGGCTTCGTTTTCACATGGTGTTCAGCCCGTGTGCATGTCTGTGTCCAAATATCCCCTTTCTATAAGGACACCAGTTGTGGGGGCGGAGCCCCAGAGAGTAGTTTCCAGGCTCTCGGCCTCACATAGACAGGTGCTGGCTCAGGTAGTAAATGGCCAACTGTGATTGCATGGCCATCAGCTGTGGCTAGTTGGCCGTCAGCTGTAACCAGTGAGCCATTGGCCACAATATAACTGCTGTGGCTACGAGGGGGAGAGAAGAGAGAGGAGAATGGGGCTAGCAAGAAGATGGCGGCTGGGCTGGCGAGTGTGGATGGCGGTTTGTGGACAGTGTGGATCCAGCCTCCATTGAGAGTATAGTGCCGCCAGAGAGAATATAGTGGTATGACTCCCCTACCTATGTCTCCGTGGGTGTTCCTTTTTGGCCTCACCATATCCTGCGTTCTTGTATGGGGAGCGGGAGCAGAGACCCCGGACGCCCCGCACGACAAATGGCGCAGCGAGCAGGGTATGGTGCCGGCCAAAGCTCCCCGAAGGACGGTGGAGCAGTTTGTGCGTATGAACACTCAGTCTGAGGAAGACCAGGAGGAGCAGCTGCCGGAGAGCTGGACCCCCGTGGAGGGGTGGGAGGACGTGGACGGTTCTCCCACCAGCACAGGAAAAGCCATGCAGCTGCTGGAGAGATGGAGCCCCGTGGAGAGGTGGAAAGATGTGGCCGGTTCCCCAACCAGCACAGGCCGGAGAAAGCGAAGGTCGTTGCAGCCCTGTGGGCCGGGAAGTTCCTGCTCAGGCAGCCCGGATGCAAGACTTATAGTCCCAGGAGGTAACGCTTGCTGAGTCCTCCACGGGAGATGAGGGTGAGGTCACGGTCGTCCCTCACTCCCAGGACAGCCCTGGCGAATGACTATGGACTATGGGGAATTGCCTTCCATCCCTAATTTAATGGACTGCTTGACTGTTTGTTTGGGAACTGTTGTTAGTGGAACTGGGGGATATTTGCTTTTGTCTCTTGACTGGCCGCCATTGAGAATATGTAAGCACCTTGATTGTGAGTCGCTGTTGTTCCAGCAGGGTACCCTGAGAGGCACAGAGAGAGTGGCAGTGCCCTGAAAGCCCTGGCTGAGTCCAGGAAGTCTGGCTGAGCCCTGAAGATACCCTGGCTGTGCCCAGGAAGTCGGGCTGTTCCCAGAGAGAGTGGCAGTGCCCTGAGAGCCCTGGCTGTGTCCAGGAAGTGTGGCTGTGCCCACAGAGAGTGGCAGTGCCCTGAAAGCCCTGGCTGTGTCCAGGAAGTGTGGCTGTTCCCAGAGAAAGTGGCAGTGCCCTGAGAAATCCTAGCTGTGCCCGGGGAAACTAGTGGTACCCTAAGAAGTCCAGGAAGTCTGGCTGTGCCCAGGAGTACTGGTGGTGCCCTGAGAAACCCTGGCTGTGTCCGGGAAGACAGGTGGTACCCTAAGAAGTCCAGGAAGTCTGGCTGTGCCCAGGAGTACTGGTGGTGCCCTGAGAAACCCTGGCTGTGTCCGGGAAGACAGGTGGTACCCTAAGAAGTCCAGGAAGTCTGGCCGTGCCCAGAAGCACTGGTGGTGCCCTGAGAAACCCTGCTGTGCCCAGAGAGCCTGGCTGTGTCCAGGATATTGCATTCACCCCCAGGCTCCTCGCACAGGTCCCTCATGGAAGACGCTTGTCGCGTAGATTGTGAGGCGAGAGCCTGTAGGGGTGGAGTGTGGGGGCGGAGCCCCAGAGAGTAGTTTCCAGGCTCTCGGCCTCACATAGACAGGTGCTGGCTCAGGTAGTAAATGGCCAACTGTGATTGCATGGCCATCAGCTGTGGCTAGTTGGCCGTCAGCTGTAACCAGTGAGCCATTGGCCACAATATAACTGCTGTGGCTACGAGGGGGAGAGAAGAGAGAGGAGAATGGGGCTAGCAAGAAGATGGCGGCTGGGCTGGCGAGTGTGGATGGCGGTTTGTGGACAGTGTGGATCCAGCCTCCATTGAGAGTATAGTGCCGCCAGAGAGAATATAGTGGTATGACTCCCCTACCTATGTCTCCGTGGGTGTTCCTTTTTGGCCTCACCATATCCTGCGTTCTTGTATGGGGAGCGGGAGCAGAGACCCCGGACGCCCCGCACGACACCAGTCATACTTTGTTAGGGGTTGTCACGCGGGATGTCATGCCGGCGGGATCTCAGGTCCTGCTCCCCACATAAGAATGCAGGATAGGGTGAGGCCAAAAAGGAAAACTCATGGAGCCATAGATATGGGAGTCACACCACTATAGTCTCGCTGGCGGCTGGGTTAGACACACAGGAGGCAGGAGCCACATGATCCAAACATGCCGTCCACTTGTCTCTGCCAACCAACCTCACTTGCTAACTGCAATCCGCCTCTCTGCAATCCGTAATCCACACTCCATCACATCATGCCACTACATCACCATCTTTTGTTAGCCCCCATTTTCTGCTAGTGTAGCCATCGCAGTTATATTAGTGGCCAATGGCTCCCTGGTTACAGCTGATGGCCAACTAGCCACAGCTGATAGCCATGCAATCATAGTTGATGGCCATTTACTACCAGAGCCAACACCTTTCCACGTGAGGCCGAGAGCCTGGAAACTGCACTCCTGGCTCTGTCCCCACAGGAGTGTACCCTTCTCCAATATGACCCCATCTTAACTAATTAATCTGTAACAACCCTATTGCCAAATAAGGTCACATTTTGAGGTTCTGGGGGTTATAACTTCAATATATTAATTGGGGGAGGGTGAGTGATTCAACTCATAACAACGGGGAAGGAATGGACAGGACCTATATCATGCTTCATAAAATGAATATAATTGGCAGGAAGAAAATGAACCATTGTAGTTGATGTTGATAATGCCTGTTCGGTTGACATTAAAATAAAGGTAAATTTAAAATGCTACATTAAAATTTAAGAAAAGTATATTTGCCTTAATTTTTGCTCATACAACCACCCTGAGCTTCTAGGAGTCATCCTGACATGGTCCTCCTTTGGTTGTTTATTTATTTTTTTAAATCACTTTTAAAAACAGGTAGCTACTTTAAGAAAAATGCTCTGAACATCTAAAAATGTTAAATGATTGGGACTTGCTAAATTATTCAGTTGATATACCACCTGTAATGAATTTAAGATTATGCTAGATTCTGTGGGGGACAAAGGAGAAGTATTCCATGCAATTCCTCTCCCCCATTACCAAGGAAACTACCTTCTTCTTACATGTCACAAACACAAAAAAATTTCTCCATTTTTCCTATTTTTCTTTTTTTTTAGTTTCAGCTATACAAAACAACATAGTGATTAGACATTATTACAAAGTGATAACCCCAATAGTATAGTACCCATCTGACAGTCTTTGCCAGGTGACCTTATATAGGAGGTGTTCTGTGTGGTCCAGTGGCACAGTCTCCCTTGTCTCCTGTGCACAGTGTGTTCCAGGAGTGTCCTTCATGTGTGTTGTGTGTGTCCTCCTGTTGTAGTTGAGCCTTGATTGCTTTTGGCACATGAGTTGTTGGGATTGACTCTCTGGTTGACTGGCAGTGAGAATTGGCTACGCCCCAGAGAGCATGAGCTGCTGTGTGGGGGCTGAGCCCTCAGAAGGGAATTTATCCCAGAGGGCTCTTGTGTCTGTTGAGACCACCCTTTGGGTGTACTGTTTGTGGGGCTAATCAGGTAGTACTCTGGTGTGGTGTGAGGCCAGTTTCTCAGTATGTTGTTTCCAGTGTCTCTTGGGAGGGGCTCCCGTGCAGGCTAATTTCAGGCTTGCCTGTGACTGGCCCCGAGCTACCTGGTAGGTACTACAAAGCTATGTACAGTTGGTTTCTGCCTTTGCTGGACCTGAAGGCATGTGGGGGTGGCCTCACTATGCACTGAAGACAGCTGTCACCAATATAGAGGCTAGGGCAGCTTAGTCAAAGGCCCGAAGTCCCTGTTGACCTGTTGTGACCTTCCAGCTGCCCTAGGGGTCAGCCACTGAAAGAGCCTCCTTAGGTGTGTGGGCTGGGCTGGTTGACCTCATCTTGACAGTGCCCCTCGCAATGCCGTCTGAGTTTGATGGGGTCTCAGGGAGTCATGAGGTTTTACCAGTGGTTTTTACAAAGTTAATGCAGATTCAGTTCTTGCACCAGTCTGAGCCAACACAAAACAATTTTTTAAAACATAAATTAGGATTCCCAATTATTCCCCTTTTCTACCCAATTCCATAATAAATGAGTTCTTTCACAGTGATCCCACAGAACCTACTTCTATTATTAGCTCCTCAATAGCCTTACTTAATTCTGTCTGTTCTGGTACAGTTTCTTCAGGTCAAGGACAGTATCTTCTTGCACCATGTGGACCTAGCGTGAGTGAACATAGTACTCAGAGCACAGTAGGTACTCAATGAGTATTTGCTGAATGAATAAATGAATGATTAAATGATTCTTTTCTACTATCTCGTGCATATTAACACATGCCTGTGATGCTTCTAGATAAGCTTGAGGGCATTTCTATGGACATGGAAGAGAAAATACTATGTGAAATTAATACCCTAGGTTGGTGTCAAAACTCTGCCTTACTAGTAACCTCAACCAGTCCATCAGCAACAAGAAATATCTTTTTGGTAGCCATATATATCTGTATTATCCAACAGAGCCTTCTGTGATGATATAAATGTTTCATGTCTGCACTGTCCAACATGATAGCCACTAACCACATGTGGCTGGCGTGACTGAGGAACTAAATGTTTAATTTTATTTAATTGCAATTAATTTAAATTTAAATAGCCGCATACAGTATTAGACAGCACAGTTCTATATGGTTCATAATGTGAATGGACATTAAATGCATCCAAGTGTTTTGCCATTAAAAACATCCTAATGTGTTGCCATGGATAATAACACAATATAGCTTCCTGTCTTGTGATGGTCCATATTCTTAGTACATTTATTTGTCTAATGACAAGAAATAAACTAGGAATGGATAGAAGTTCAGCTTTGTACCCTTTCTGGTACAGAAAGGGATTCATATATTTATTATGAGAAACTTTCATTTTGAAACCTGAATTTAACACTACATCACTACATTTACCAATTTCCTTAATTCTCTGATGCCACTGAATAGCACCTTTGATTTGATAGCAGCTATTCAGAAAGAAAAGTGGGGGGGGGGGAGAAAATCCCTACCATATCTCAATATAATTTTTTTTAAATTTCAGAGATATTATATTATAAAATATGTATGTCTTAGAATTTTAAAATAGAAAATAATGTGGGCTTCTGATGTAGAAAACATGACAGTCCCACTTATGTCTATAGTCTGAAAATATGAATTGCAACAGCTACTTTATTCTTGAATAGAGTTTTTTATTCCTCTTTGAAAAACAATGAAGTTTTCAAATCTATGCTTCAAATACTTCTGCTTTTTAAGCTTTAAAATCATCCGTAGTTTTATTAAATGTGTTAGATTTTTAATACTCAGAATTTCTGGAAGAATTGGTGTTATTCTTTGCTTTTCTTCCTATTCTTTTTGACTTCTCATTCTCTCTCCTTTTATACCTGTCTCCTTCACTAAGTCCCCAAATTCTTTCCATCTCAGAGAGGTATTTTCACTGTTGATTGCATTATTTAATTAGAGCTTTGTTCTTTGGTTTTAAACTGATAATTCTTTCTCTCTTAAAAAAATAACTGAATTTAGTTACTTTTTAATTCACATAACTCTCAATTAAATTTATACTTCACTTCAGTAGCCCTCAATGTTTTTAATAAAAATATTCCTTTAAAGAGTCCTTTCATTGCAAAGAACTGTAGTGTAAAAATGTATACTGTGCAAATTCAGAAAGAAAAAAAAAATTTGCTTAACTGAAGTAATAATTTGCCTGACAAAGAAGGTAACATTTTAGATACACCAGCTAAAAGCCATGTGTCTTTATGGCTGTTTTAACTTATTTCTTACCCTAAACACAAATTCTCAGTGTTACATCTGGCAATAAACCTGTGCTCTCTCCTAGATAAAGGTAGTGATAACAGTAGTAATACAATAATACTATCCCTGCTATGTGTCAGGCTTACTCTTTGTCTCTCTGTGTCTGTTTCCCTCTTTCTACATCTCTGTCTCTATGGCGCTCTCTCTCTCTCTCTCTCTCTCTCTCTCTCTCTTTCACACACACACACACACACACACACACACACACACACACACACACACACCACTGTGGGAAATCATTACTGTCATTTCTTGAAGAATAGAAAACATAAGCCAGGAGTCACAGCCAGTAACTGGCTGTGGGAGAAGTAAACTCCTGACGTTAACTCCACAGCCTTTACTGCATCTTCCAAATTCTGTTTAAAATAACCACCTAGAATTCCTCTGGACCTCAAATTCAAACTTTCAGCCAGCCAGACCAATAATATTTATTCAGTTTCCTTATATATACCATGCTATTCTTGGTTCTGGTACAGAAAGGGATTCATATATTTCAGGTTTGTTTGTTGGTTTTCACATTTAAACATATTTTCCTAAAAGCTTTTCTTAAAAAAAAAACAAAACAGTTTTATTGAGATATAATTCACATACCATAAAATTTACCAGTAAAAGTACACAATTCAGTGGTTTTAGTTATATTCATAGAATTATACAACCATCATCACAATCTAATTCCAGAACATTTCTATCACCCCAAAAAGATACCCAAAGATACTTAATAGTCACTCCATTCCCTCTCTCCCGAGCCCTAGGCAGCTATGAATCAATTATTTCTCTTTCTATGGATTTGCCTATTGTGGATATTTCATATAAATGGAATCATGCAGTATGCAGTCTTTTGTAACTGGTTTCTTTCATTTAGTATATTTTCAAGGTTCATTCATGATGTAGCATGTATCAAGAACTCATTTCTTTTTATTGTTGAACAATAGTCCATTATATGGACGTATTATCTGTCCTTTCATCAGTTGAGGGATGTTTGGATTGTTACCACCTTTTGGCTACTATGAGCAATGCTGCTGTGAACATTTGTGTACAGTTTTTGTGTGAACATATGTTTTCATTTCTCTTGCGTATAGACCTAGGAGTAGAACTGTTGAGTCATATGGTAAATCTATGTTTAACATTTTGAGGAACTGCCAAATTGTTTTCCAAATGCACTGTTTTACATTCCCACCAGCAATATATGAGAATTCCCAATTTTTCCACATCCTGCAGGACCCACTCTTACATCTTATCACATGAAACAGTTTAATATAAGGGGAATTTCACACAAATATTAATTCAGGGAAGATTTTCCAAAGATTAATTTGCACTGCTGGTGAATTTCTCTAGAATGAAAAAGGAAAATAAAAGGAAGGGTTCAATATAGCTGATATTTGGCCAGTTTGAGTCCTGGCCTGGAGAAGATCTTGTCTAAATATCAATCTCACAGGTTCTTTCTCAAAATGCTCAAAATGTATATAATTATCACTACCATCATAGTCATTCGTATTTTATAAAAATATACAAAAAACAGGGGTCATTAACCATTTTGAAAGATTACATTTTGTCATGATCCAACCCAAAGATAGCCTTTCTATCTAAATTATCTAAATGTTGGGCATTTCAAACAATGTTCCCCATGTTTGCTTACAAGCACAGAAAAAGTCATCTCGACGCAAAACTGGGCTTTTTATATATCCTAAGCCTACATAAGTAACCTCTAAAACTTTAACTTAAAAATGTTTAATTTGGATAATACAGCATATTCCATGGTGCCTAGCAAAGTGTTGAACTTAGTAAATACTCAGTGAGGAAAGGGACAGGAGGGAAAGAGAGGAAGAAGGAAGGAAGGAGGAAGGAGAAAAAGAAGGAAAAGGAAAGGAAGAAAGAAGAGATGAAAGGAAGTTAATTAAGAAACTTAGCAATGTCCCTAGGATACAGAAAAGTAGCTATTTTTTACTAGAGTATAAGAATATTCAGAAAGCCAGAGTCAGCACAAGTTAAGCACCTCCAAAATGTGTTGCGTAATACCATAATATGCGAACCTTCATTAATATTTGCCTAAGTTATGACTAGAGATGATTGTACTGAGTTTAAATAACCTGGTAGATACATGTTTCATGACTAGATAGAAATCTGGCATTCAGGAGAATGATGATGTATTACTGATAGACGTGTCAGGAAAGATTATTGGAGGGGATTGGGTACCACACTTAAACAGATGAGTATAAGAACATGTAAATACTGAATAGGTTTAAAGAGAGAAAGGTCTAAAAAGTATAACCCTTGAGAGCTGGTAGAAAAATATGACCATGCAAACTAAATTGAGATTGCCAAGTATAAGTCGGAGAGGTTCCAACAGCCATCACCTTCAGTCTCGGGAAAGCTCTCAGCATTGAGCTTAGCCTGTGTGAAGGGAGAAACATACATAAAGGAGAGGCATAATGATTAAGGGATCAAGAGACATGAGAGTAGAAGTCCATTCTACCAAAACTACAAAACAGATATCATGAGATGATGAGTGTGACAGAACAAGTCTCTCCCCCCCAAACCTCAGATGTCCGCATCCTTTAAGCCAGTCTTCTCTTTTATCAACTTTCCTTCATCTAGAGTTCAAACTGGAAATAATTCAATGAATTAATTTGTATTAAGTGCTATATTTACTCCTCCCAAGAGTGTTTGTATTTTATTCAGGGCCAGTCCCTCTAGCCAAATAAATGATGCTCTATTGATCCTAGCCAAAGTGTCAGTAAGAGACAGATGAGGAGATGTATTTTGAGTAGTCTGGGGAAGTAGTGGGGGGAAGGAAGCAGAGAGCACCTCAGTAGCTCCTCAGAACATATACCAGAGTCAGTCACATTCACCACCTTTTGCAAAGTAACTCTACACATTTGATTGGGGAGAAATATGGCACACACCATGTAGATATTAAAGCTACCAATTCATTATAATATCGAGACATGGTCTGATTCAGAAGGACCAAATTTGAGGAAGTGTAGAATACAGGCCAGTAGATTGAGGAAGAATCCATGGTGTATATTTAGTTTCTGGAGTCAGGATCAGGAGACATGGATTCAAGTCCAACTCTGACAAAAAGTTGGTATAATTCACTTTTTCTTTTCTTTTTTTATTTTATCATCTGTAGTGTTAAAGCATCATTTTTTTAAAAGTAAAATTATCTCACTCATACAGATGTAAAATGAACACATGTCCCAGATTTTAATGAAAGAACCAGTAAGATACTACAACCAGCTCAAAAGAGATCTCAAAATGCCACTCAAATTGTAGTCAGATAAAGAATGCTGAATTTCCAAATATAAAACTAGTACAACTGATCTATATCTATAGGATGATAAATTGCACTCTATCAGATGCATTTCTGTAGATAGGAATTACTTGTATTACTATCAGTTTTTTATGTTAACTTTTATCTTAACAGAACTGAAAAATATTCTTAATGTAGAAATAGAACTAGTCAGGGCATCCACCAAAGTTTAATCTTTCCCAATTTTTTCATATAATAGGTTAGATAATCTCTCAGGCTCTTTCCAAATCTAATATTCAATTTGTTTCCACAATCAATAAAGGGAAAAGTAGAGAGATGAAACGGGGTAAAAGAGGCAACGAATTGAGAAGTCTGAAAAAACTTAACTTACACCCTGATAATCTAGTCTAGTCACAAATAACCTTCCTCCTGTCTCACAATCCAGAGCTGTATGCTTATTATTAATAGATACCATACTAGTTTAAAAAGGAAGGCGGAAAGACATAAATCATGAGAGACTCTAAATTTATTATACTCGTGGGTAAATGGCAAGGCCTTCATTGCACTTTTATTGGTACCAATGAAATACCATAATCCTTGGTTGAAGTGAAACTTGTTCTTGGTTAGACTGACAAGGGTAATTAATGGTTCTATAGAAGAGCCCTGATACCGGTTACTTTATGTCACATGAAAGAAAATTCCCCTATCCACTCCTCCCTCGTCTGTGGTTAATATTGAGTTATGAATCACACAGTGACAACCCTGCAGAGACAGTGGGGGCAGAGCTAAACCTGCAACACAAAGCCAGCAGCCAGGAATGCAGAAAATAGCACATACACCTTCCCAGAGCAGAGCTGAACAGACCTTCTTTCATAGGTTATGGCTCCAGAGAAGGAGAGTCAAGGATCTTCTGAGGCCACTGTTTATATTAGCACCTGTGTGTGATCTAGCCAGGTACATCCCTCTCCCTTTTATACTCACCCCTTCTGTTTTTCTCTCTCCCCATCATCAGATCATGCCATTAGAAACAGGCCCCACCATTACTACCACCGTGTTTCCCCGAAAATAAGACCTACTCAGAAAATAAGCCCCAGTTAATTAAGATCGTCAGCCAGACGGACTCATTTAGTACATTATGACGATGTTCCAGAAGAAGATGACACGACTGTATTTGAATAAATATAGATTGTTATACATGAAAAAATAAGACTTCCCCTGAAAATACGCCCTAATGCGTCTTTTGGAACAAAAATTAATATAAGACCTGGTCTTATTTTCGGGGAAACACGGTAGGACTGAAAGGAAAAATTATAGGAGCTCACACAGGAGTTATTTAAATTAGCATTTTTAAATTTGCTAACATTTATTAAACACTTCCTCTGCGTCAGGCATACTGTATTCATTATCTCATTTGATCCACCCAACAAGCCTGTGAGGTAGTTAGGCTCTGATAGTATCTCATCCTACACATGAAGACAGCAATTACCATCATTCCTCCCTCCTGAGCCCTAACCATACTCATGGGCATGTAAAGACTGATCCTGCTTCCCTCAGAAAGACAAATGGTAGATTATTTTCTACTCCCCCATGCTGAGCATGGCCAGACACTCCCTCAGGCTGCAGTAAACTAAGACCCAGAGCACAGGTGTGCAGGGAGAAAATGGAGACCCTTAGGCCAGCATAGAACTGATGGGTTCCACCGCCCACTCAATGAGCCCACCCTGAGGAAGAGAGGGCAGCAGGATTTGCTTCTTATGAACGTTTGTTCTGGGCAGTAGGGTTTTTCTTGAGCAGAATTAAGTAAATACAATGAGGTCTGAGAGTTCTTTGTAAAACCTCACAACCCCATCTATCAGAATTCTGTAGTTCCATTATTAAATACTCTATAAGAAATTCTTTACTTTCTGGTAAGCATTGCTAGGCAATGGAATGAGATCAGATTTGGGAGGAAGACTAATCTCACTCACCCTCATCCTTTACTAACTGGGAAATTTCCTGACCTTCTTTGAGCCTACTTCCTCATCTGTGAAAGGATAAACTAGTGATCAAGAAAGGGTGGTTGCTTAAACTTCCCTTTTCAAATGCAAATTAAGCTGAAATTACTACCACTTCACTGCGATTTAATGTACAAGATAATCTTTCTCTTCAAATACACCTTCAGAAAGTGGTTGTTCTGGTAGAAAAAGGGAGACCCCAAAACTGAAAGAATAAACATTAAAAAGAGAGAGGAAAAAAAGTACCAAAGATACAGTTTCCCTAAATCACCTCAAGAGGATAGTTCTTTTCTTCACAACCAACATCACAGGTGGTAAAGAGAGGAAGTGAGGGGAAGAACCTTAATACAAAGGATTTGACAATGCTAAGGATCCGAGCCTGTGTTTACTGCCAGGGCAAAAATCTTGTCTCGGATCGTGCAACATGGCCTTCAGGCCTTATACACATCTGGAACACAACAGACTTTTTGGAGCAGGCAGAGCCCTAGGGCAACATTATATTTCAATATTCATCACTGTATCTTTAAGCAGAACAAAATGGAGATGCTGCACTCATATTTCATTTTGTTTTTCACTTTCAAAAGATACCTGGCATATCAACCAACTAGCAAAAGAGCACAGCTGTGAGTCAAAAGACGACCCACTGGCCGGAAAGACTGTGGAGGTCAAAAAAAGCAATATAGGAACTATCATCTATCATTGCCCCCTCCTGCTCACTTTGTCACCAACATCATTCTCTCCGCCCCCCCCCCACACACACACACTCATACACTCATGTCGAGTATTTTTTTGTTTCACTTAACAAAGGAATAGGAGACACAGCTAAACAAAGTATACGACTGTGTACGACTCACTTCTCTGTTAATTAAGATGGGTGTCTTGCATTGTTGGACTCCCAGGGATTCCCCAAGGCCCAGCCTGTCACTAGCTCTGTATCATTTCTTTTTCACTGCTCAGTGTCTTTTCTCCCTGTCTTTTCTCCCATATTGGAAAGAAATTAAAAAATAATTATAATGGATGAGTCTATTTTGTTTGTGCATCAAAGAGCTTCTAGGAAGAAAGCCAGTAGAGAAACAATAATACTAGGATGATTCCACATCTAAGTAAGAGATCTGTGGACTCCCATTTGAGAAAATGACCTAAACATGACAATGAATATTTATCAGGCACTCGCAGGTATGCTAATGCTGGGCTTTTGTTATTTTCTCTGGCATTCACAACTTTAGACAGAAGCAAAGGCACCTTTTTATTGAGGGAAAATGCACAGGGATAGAAGTCAAAAGACGAGGGATTCTGATTTGACACATTCTATTTGAACCCCTTTGAGATTTTCCCTCTGAATAGGGTTTACCTCACTGCCTCAGAGGGTTATGGTGAGAATCAAGAGGGATCCTATGTAGAAAGTGCTTTATACTCTGTTTAGTAGTATATAAATATTAAGCTGTATAGAAAACCATTATATTACAAAAACAAACACATCCTGGAACTTTAATGACACCAAGGTGAATACCACAATTGCAATTAATTCCTCTTATCTTAAAAAATGTACAATAGCAGTAGAGACAAAATAAACGTTTAAATAAGACTTTCAGGATCTGTGTAGTCAGCTATGCTCACTCACTAGCAAAGTATCTTACTCCTCCACCTCAATCTCCCAGTACACATGGCTCCAATTCATGCCTCAGCCAAAGTAGAATATATGTAATTTTCAGTATTGCTTATGAGTATCAGAAACTGCAATGTCAAACCCACCCCTGTCAAAGGCTGAAGTATGTCAAAGGAGGTGTTTCCAATGACAGGTGTAGCTAGTGCACAATGCCACTTTTCTCGAATTGCTTCTACCAGTGTGACCCTTCCTGTCCATCTCACAAGTGTAGCATGGTGAGTACCTGGGGAGCAGGAAGTATTTCCCACCCACCTCTAAATCTTCCAGGTAGGAAGGATGGATATCCTAAAAAAGCTATTAAAAATAAAACTATATAGACTGTGGCTAAATGCTATTTAAATTGCATCATTTACAACTGTAATAGGTTAATCAGAATAGAAAAATGTGTAACACTGAAAAGTTTTAAATATTTTAATGTAGCAACCAATAATAACACTTTTATGACACCATTTATACCTGGCTGACATTTTTCATGCTGATTATACATAATTGTTGCTATATGTCAACACTGTATCATTTTGCCTTACTTGTGGCATAGATTCCATTTAGGATAGCTGCACAGTTCATGATGATTACTATTTCTTTGACAACTAGACCCAATACCTCGGAGTGGGTTCTATAAACTATGTCTATACTTTGAGACTCTACCCCCAGTTGCATTTGATTAATGTATACTGGACACATAACCCAAAATTCTCTCCCAGGAATTTATACTTTTGACCTAAGAGGCACAATTACTTTGGGCCAAGTATTGGTGCTTTGGAGAAGGGGTCCATTAACTGACATCTCTAGAACTTCCCCAGAACCTACTCTTCCCAATGTCTGGTTGTTCAATTCTTCCTTGGACTCTGTAAGATAGCCAAGTATATGTCCAATGAATTCCTTTTTAGCTTAAGTTATTAAGAATTCATAAAGATACTTACAATCAAAAGAATCTTAATACAGACATTGTTACTCAAGTATATTTTTCCTTTGCTCATGGTAGTAACCAGAATTCTAAAATGGCCCCCAGATTCCCACACCCTGGTACGCACTCCCTGTATAATTCCCTCTCCTCTATTAGAGGTAGAACCTATAAATGTGATGGGATATCACTCCCAGAATTATGTTACTAATCAGTTAACCTTAAATTAATCAAAAGAGCTGTTATCTGGGTGGGCCTGACCCAGTCAGATGAGCTCTTAAAGAAGAGGGGGTCCTTTCTGAAGTTGAAGAGATTTCAAGAGCCTATGGAGGGAGCCATATGACAAGTAATTATGGATAGCCTCTAGGATCTCAGAGTGACCACTGGCTAACAGCCAGCAAGAGTGTGGGTGCCCCAGTCCTACAACCACAAGGAACCATAAGGTTGAATTCTGCCAACAACCCCATGAGCTTGAAAGAAGACTCCAAGCTCCAGAAAGAATGCAACGCAGCCAACACCTTGATTTTTACCTCAGGAGACCCTGAGAGAAGACTTACCTAAACCATGCTCAAACTCTTGGCACCCCCCATAACTGTGAGATAATAAATTTATGCTGTTCGTAAGCTTCTAAGTTTGTGCAAATTTTGTTATGCAGCAATAGAAAACCAGTAATCAATTATTTTATCTGAGATTACTTGTAGTTTCTTTCCTATACGAGGATCTGCAAGTATTTGAAAATTGTCATAGCTCTCAGTGTCTATATCACTGGAACAAGCTCTTAATTTGTGCTCCCTCCCTTCTTTCCCCTTCTCCCACCTCTCCCATCAACACTCTGTCCATACCTCTTCAGCATTCCTGAGAGGTTGGACCAACCAGCCAGGTTAGGAAAAGTCACCAACTGTGGTTTGGTACCTTGGACAGCAGCTTCAGTACTGCCTGCCAAGTCCTTCCTCCACCCACGTTCTTCCACCTTGACTATGTATCTAGTCATAGCTCCCTTAAGTACATGAATTATGTTGTACTCTCTGCCATGCTTCCTGTTTCATGCTATCTCTCCTGAGTACCTACGTGGAGGAATAAGACCATTATCCAAGTCAATGTCTGCTTCTGTTCATCATTTACACCCCATCTTTTCCTGGAAATTTTCTATACTACTCCAGCCTGCACTGACCCTTCTCACACATAATGTTTTATAGTATTTATATATATCATACAGCTCATATAGATGACCTTCATCTCCTTCCTTCACCTAATATTCTCTTTTCCTAACATGATTATAACTAATTCCCTAAGGGAAGGAATCATATTTTGTACATTAATATAACCTTGAGTATAGATCAATAAGGGCTTATTGGTTGGCAGGGCAATACATAACATCATCATCAAATTCAGTCTTGGAGACAAAACTGAAAATTTGATGAGGAAGGATTTCCACCCACTGGTGTGAATTCATTTTATAAACCCCCCTCCTTGAGTGTAGGCAGAACCTGTGAATACAATGGAAATGAAAACATAAAATGATGACTTTGTGGCAAACCTATTCATCAAATTCTATTTTAGACCCAGGTCTAAAAAAGATAAGGTCTGGATTTGAGGAATTAAGGAAATAAAACTTATGGGCACCAACCAGTTCTATGTCCAAACTTATTCAAACATCAAAATGCTATGAGAACCATAGAGACAAAGGGTTACATTAGAGTGAAGAAAGGTCCCTGGGGACCCCTTTTGTTTCCTGGGGTTGGGGTGTCTACGATGTTAGTGTTGGCAGGCAGTCAATGTGGGAAAAGGAACCAGCCCAAGCACAGTGTCTGAAAGAGAGTCTCCTAAGATTTTACCTGCTCCCTGTGGGAATGGCCACGAAGGTGCCCAGAAACAACCTACGCTTCCATGTAGGGCCACATTATGCTCCTTAACAAGCAGCATTGCGTAGACTCATTATAAGCGTTCTGGGTACTGAAATGTACTTACTTACGTAGATGATCCCTCTGTTTCCGAACCTCCACCTCAGATTATGCAACTCTTTATCTGACCTTGCATTGCATGACCTAAGAATTTTCTATTTCTGTCAATTTAGGGGCTTTCTGAGAATAGGCATGACCATATTCAACCACACATTTAGAGAGGTAAGTTCTTTAGTTACTATGTAATCTGTCAGCATTGACCCAAAGAAAATAAAAATTTGTCTTCACGAGCAAGTGACACATATAAACATATAATTACAAATAATACAATCCAAAAAGTGACATAAGGAAAATATGAATAAATTGCTACGGTAAAACAGAGACAAAGGGAATTAACTCCCCCTGGGAAAGGTTTTGGGTTGGAAGCTAAATGCCAGACAATTTGGAAAAAATCATATAAACAGAAGTTTAAAAAGTTAGCAATTTGGTGGGAGATGTTGATAATGGGGGAGGCTATGCAATGCATGTGTGGGGCAGGGGGTATATGGAAAAATCTCTGAAGCTTCCTCTCAATTTTGCTGTGAACCGAAAGCTGCCTTTAAGATATGAAGTCTTTCATAAAAAGGAAATGAATAAACAATTAAACTGCAAGAAGTTAGATATTTTCATAAGCAATTCCAAACAGAAAACTAAAACTTCCTGAACTGAAACATTCAATGTGAGAGAAAAACCCAGAGCTCATTAAAAAGATGGCATGTGCCAAGGATTTATTAAGAACTCAAGAGTCATTTTATTGAGTTTAGAGTCAGATGGCCTTTCCTCTTCCCCCAGACCATTGTCTATGCTGTCTTCTCTGCAGAGACAATTTTGAGCAGTGTTTTATTTGCATGTTAGATGAGAATGACACTGATCCGAGCAGACATTAACACGAATTTCAGAGGAAGCCCCACTGAGTCAGTGCTGGCAAAGGAGGACGCCTACAAAGGCACAATGGAAGCCACGGAGGGCAGGAAGTGTGTGGGCATAGGTGCGTGGGCAAGAATGGCAACAGTGTGAGTCACCCAGACAGGTGGGGGAGGCTGTACACCCAGGGAAGACAGGCAGAGGGCCCAGTTGGGAAATGAATGAAAGAGGGATGAACTGAAGCATGGATGTCAAGTTATAGGATACAGAAAAAGAAAAGAGAAAGAGAGACAAGCTGACTTGAAGAAGTAGATGGTAGCAGAAGTTCAAAAACACAGAAAAAGGCAGAGAGATCATCCACCGTGCCAGCTCAAGGGAGCAAAACTCCACTGCTTGCTTCTGGGTTTCAGAAGACTGTCCGTTCAGCATGTTCTGTAGAACATCATGCCCTAGAAATATTTTCCATTTTTTTAGGGCAAGAAAGAACTTTTCTCTGATTTTTCTTCCCCTCCATTTATCCTGCCACCCCTGCTCCCTGCTGTAAGATTTCAGCAATATTTTTCTGTGTCTTGAAAGCAGGCATAGCACAAGTAACCTATTATGATCCTTCCAATGTTTTTAATGAATTTCATGACTTTCGGATGGGGGAATTGGGACTTGAAAAAGGGAAATGTTTAACCAATTCTTTCATGCTAACTTCTGTCACCTGGGAAGAGAGGCACATTAATTATACTCTTGTGATCAAGCAACAGTCCCTTTTAGGATAGCTGAGAACTGGGCACTCGGTATGTGCAGCTATATTTAGCTAAGGGCAGATTTCTACTTTGTAGTCCGGTTCAGCCTGCAAAGCTCAAGAGGAATGGAACAGCAGCCCCTGAATCAGGACTCCTGAATGCAGCTGCCACATCATGCTGTGGTCAGACTTAAGAGTGATTTCTGGCCTTGGAAGACATGCCACAAGGGAATGGAGGCAGAGCAGCATGGCTTTTTACTAACAGGAAGAAATTTACCTCCAGTATAAGGAGAAAGGAACAACAGAAAAATAACCTCTTTTCTCCCCTCTCTTTGCAGTTTCTGTAGTTGTTTCTTCTTTCCCTAGACCTTATTAGGAAAATATGTGTCTGTTTTCACCAAATACTGTAACATCATACAATCTTCCAATGGCATGAACCTATCTACAGAGGTAATTTAGTCCAATAGCATACACAGAGTGGAGTCTCATCAAATAGAAAAGTAGGCCATAAAAATGAAGAAAAATCAAATTCCTTTATTTAGTCACTGGAATTTTTATAACAAAATCTCGAATTCTTCTCCTAGACTAGTAGTTCCAGGCTTCAGGAAAAGGTCTGGAGACTGGGCTAGACCCCAGGTGGGGAAAATGTGCCTAAGAGACTTTTGAAGTATCGCATCCTATAGTGATATCAAAACTAAGAGCCAAATAAGACCTCCATCCGAAGGAGCTGGGAAGCAAAGCCGAAACAGGATAGGAAGCAATAGAACCAACCAAGAGGGTGGGGTCTATGTTATGGCACTTCCTCTGTGCAGGAGAGAGATTTCGAGCCGAAGGGTAGAACGCATGTCTCTGATCCACCTGTGCATACGGGCTTCCAGGAGCAAGGGCCAGAGAACACCACGGCCCTGACCAGTGGTTTCCCAGGCATTGCGTGAACCCTTTCAACGTCTAAAAAATGACAGCTTTGCCAGCCAAGCTATTCCATTGCTAGATACCTCTGGTTACCAGAAAGGATGACCACGAGATCCAAGTCGGAAAGTTCTGCCCTCTATCTCGCCATTATCTTTTTTCTAAATTTTTATTTTTTTCCATTAATTTAATTGCATCCATTAAAATTATATAGTACCTTAAATTGTCACACATGGTTTCAGTTGTTTTATATATGTATGTAATTGGGTGGTCTCTCATGAGATTACAATCAGGCAGGGCTGGAGTCATCCCATAGTTCAATTGGAGCTAAAAGATCTTTCAAATTTCACTTGCACCATTGTTTTTTTAAATCAATTAATTAATTTTTATTAGTTTCAGGTGTACAAAACAATGTACTAGTTAGACATTTATCATTTATATCCCTCACACAGTGATAACCCCCTCCCCCCATCTACTACCCCTCTGACATCACATACAGCCATTACATTTCCACTGTCCATTATCGTTCAATGTCACATTTCTCTTTCTGCAGCAGCAGGCCTTGCCTGTACTTCTTATCCCAAGCCTTTTTATTATTCTTAGTTTTTTTCAAAAGTAAGGTCCTGCTGGATTTTTGCTTTCCTCAACTATTTTTCCAGGGCCCTGATACTATTTATTTATTTATTTATTTATTTATTTATTTATTTATTTATTTTTGGTATTTATCTTTTTTATGCTCTTTTTGCCATCTTGAGTGTGGGCCCATTAGAAAAGCTGAGCTGGCAAAGGCTCTCTGTGCAGCCACAGTAGTTTCTAATTAGATCCCCTCTGTTCCTTCTCATAGAAATTATTCACAGTTGTATTCATAATTTTATTTTTTCAAAGTGTTCCAACCCTTTGAGCCATAGAATAACATTTTATTAGAGTGTCGATTATGGAAGCAGGGATAACATTGTATCACAGTAAAACAGATAGACCATAGCTCAGGAGGTACACAGAGGGCGTGCGTTGATGGCCAAATGAATACTACAATAGATGCTCCCTTCTAGGCTGCCCCTCAGGAGAGGTACTGCATAGCACAGGAGAACAACGGTACCCCATGAAAAGTGGGTGCTGAGTGGGGCCCACTCACAGGCTAAGGGGTTTGCTTCTTCTGACCAGGCTTTCAAGATAAGTGACTCTAATTTTTGCTTCAACCAAATAACAACTTGTAATGAGTCATGGATATTTGGGAGGCTTTAGAGTGGTTAAAATCACAAATGTCAAATCCACAAATGTCAAAAGCCTACACCAGGGATCAAAACACAAATGTTTATAGGCGCCAGGCAGGAAACATAAATGAGCAATTCAAGATGGATGTAAGACAATAGTGAGTGGTAAAGGTCGTGTTTAACTGGGAAGGAATAATAATCAGAATCATAGCAAATACTGATAGAGTACTTATTTTGAAACAGGCACAGGTTGAAGAGTTTTACACATAACCCTCAAAACCACCCTATGAGTTAGATTCCTTTCTTATCCCCCAATTTAAAGGTAGGAAAACTAAAACACAAGGAATTTAACTTACAAGCACATACCCCAACATAAAGGGGTATCTACTATTCAAGTCCAACTAGTTGTTGCCATTAATATTAGTGTTGCAATATTGTCAAATCTTGTGACTTTATAAGAGAAGCTAGGCATTCAAATTTGTATGTAAAATCTTAGTTTAAATTATGGCTCATGATCTTTAAACTTATTTTATGGATCGAATATGTCCAGTATCGACCCAGGGGACTCTAGGTTGTGTTTCTGGTATTTAGTACACTTCAACAAAGGGAACTTCCTCAAGGACGATATGCTTTCAGTTAGCACCTTCTGCATTTTCCTTCTGGAAAACTATTAGGAGTGACAAGATTAAGAATTCCTTATGAACAAGAAAGGAAAGGAGGGAGAGAGGGAGAAAGGGAGGAAGAGGAAGGGAAGAGAAGGGAGAAAAGAGGGAAGGAGGGAAAGGAGGAAGAGAAGGGAAAGGAAGAAGGGATGGAGGAAGGGAAGGAAAGAAGGAGGGAGGAAGGAAGGAAAGAAGGAAAGGAGGAAGGAAGGAAGGAGGGGAGGAAAGGAGGAAGGAAGGAAAGGAGGAAGGGAAGAAGAGAAGAAGGAAGGAATTCCTGGGCCATTTGTCCTTTGAGTACATGCATGCTCCACAATTCTGCTACACACAACCACACACAAAAAAACTATGTGTACAGCCAACAGAAGTCGATCCAATAGGTAATAAGCATCCTGTATAACTAAGCCTTTCAAATTAGTTTCTGAATCTCCTATAACCCAAGTTCATTACAACCATCTCTGCCTGCTCTCTGTCCTCTGATCCACTCCGAAATGAAGTTGTGCTGAAGCAACAGCACTGTCTTTCAATCTCCCTAATAATACTCCATTCCATCAATTGCCCCACACCAAATATACTCTCCAATCCTCCCAGGATTCCAAAAAGTCCCTTCTGGATATCTCTAATACCTTTCCAGAGACAAAAATATTCCTCTCTGGAAGAGTATACACCATAAAGACAATAAAGTTCATAGAGTCCAGCTTCTTTCTTTTAAAGATAAAACAATTAAGGCTTAGAGAGATTAAGCAAGAGTTCATTTTAATCAGCAATCTGAGAGCCTCATTCCAGTGTTCTATCAGATGACCAGTTGGTTTACTATTTTGGAAACTTCTAGGAGAGTTTTAGTGTATCCTGAAAGTAAATACATGTAGAATCAGGTTTTTTTTTGGTTAAATGCTTTTCCCTAATACCAATATCCCCCCCTTTTCCTCTCCTGGCTAACCACTACTTATTTTTCAAACACAAATCACTAGTACTTCCAAGAAGCTTTCCCAGACACCCTTTCCTTACATCGTGTTCAAGTGAGACATTCCTTTGCGCTGTCTCTGCTAACTTTTATCACATTCTCACCTCATTGCACTATAACTGTTCTTGGTGTTTGTCCTGCTCCCCTCAACTCCTCCCTCTTGGGAACAATGGCTGGACATTTTTATTGCTGTGAACCCAGGGCCCAGCAACTTACTGACAGATGCATAGGGAGCCGTCAGAAAAAGTTAGTTTAATGAATGGATGAGTAGATGCCCTCCTATGCCCTTTGGGAGACACAAGGGAGAACTGTTATCTCTACCAAGAGACTGAATGTCTGAGGATGAACTTTACCACAGAGGAAAGAAACAACTTCCTTAGCGACCTTATCCTGTGAGGGAGGTGAAAGAGTGAATCTCTCTCCCTAGACAATTTCTTTCTTTGATGACGGACTCTTAAAGTTTGATTGTCTTACCATGAATGACTCAGGTGCCTGTAATACCCACTGATTTTTACAGAGAACCTATTTTGTTTGAACATGGACTCTGGCAGAGGGGGCATGGGAGAATTCGCTCTCTTATAGTTGAAACTGGGCTTGCTTACCTGCTAAGAATTAGCTATTGGATGGTTAGAAATCTATACTATGTTTGTCTGATGTTATTTTGAGGCCCATTTGTGTATGTTTACATGCTTTCTTTTCTTGTTTCTCTTGTTTTTCCCTGGGTCCTTCTGCAAAGCTCCTTTTCTAAAATTCATCTGATTTTAGCTGTATAAAGGCAGACAGTAATTTTCCCAATGCTTGTTTCATAAAGACAGGAAGAACAGCAATGTCAGCAGAAACAAAAGAACCCCATACCTAGAAACACCAAGAAAAGACAGGTTAGAGAATACAGAAATAAAATTTCTCATATACCTCCTCAACATTTTGTATTTAGCACTTTCTTTCAATCCTTATGCCACCAACCTTGATTCAGAACCTCATTGCTTCCAATTTACATCATTTAATTATCTCCTCAATGGTCTCCAAGACTCCAAGTCTCACCTCTCTCATCTCTCCATCTTCTAATCCATTCACCATGCTCTGAAGTGATTTCCCTGAAAAACACTTTTATTCCTGACCAAATTAAACTTTAGCATCATTCTCCTTCAATCATTCTCCTTTGATTTAGCATCAAAATCCTTTAACATTTTCTATGAGGCCACTATTACTTTGACACCAAAATCAAAGATATCACAAGGAAAGCACAGACCACTATCCCATTTAAATTTAGATGCAAAAATCCTTAATAAAACACTAGCAAACTAAATATTAAACTGAACGTATAAATAGGATTATACACCACAAAGTGTATTTTTCCCAGAAATGCATGGTTGTTACAACATATGAATATAAATTAGTACACCGCATTAATAGAGAAAAGGGCAAAAACCAAATGATCATCACAGTAAACACACAAAGAGTCATTTGACAAAATCCAACAACCTTTCGTGATAAAAACACTTAAACCAGGAACACAATGGAACTTCCTCGTCCTAATAATAAAGGACATCTATAGAAAAACAAAAACAAAAAAACACACACACACAACTAATATCACACTTAATGGTGAGAAACTGAATGTTTTCAGCCTAATATAAGGAATAGGACAAGGCTATACACTCTCAATACTTCTAGTCAACATTGCACTGGAGGTTCTAGCCAGGAAAACTAGGCAAGAAAAGGAAACAAGATGCATCCAGATTGGCAAGGAAGAAGCAAAACTATCTCTATTTGTAAGTGGCATAACCTACTATATAGAAAATCCTAGATTACCCAACCCCCCAAAAAAAACTATTAGGACTAATAAATGATTTCAACAGAATTGCAGGATACAAGATCAATATATAAAAATCAATTGTACTTTTATTCACTAGTGATGAACAATCTGAAAATGAAATTAAGAAAAACATCTTTGTGATGGCATCAAAAAGAATAATATACCTAGGAATAAATTTAACACAAGAAGTGTAAGACCTATATACCAAAAGCTACAAAAAACATTGTTGAAAGAAAGTAAAGAACTAAATAAATGTATACATATCCCATGTTCATGAGTTGGAAGACAATGTTGTTACGATGACAATACTTACCAAACTGATTGAACACAATACTTATAAATATTCAGCTCTCTTTTATGCAGAAATTGACAAGATGTTTCTAAAATTCGTATGGAAATACAATGAACAAATTTGAAGGACTCAAACATTCCAATTTCAAAACTTACTACAAAACTATAGTAATCAAGATAGTGTGATATTAGTATGAGATGAGATATATAAATCAATGAAATAGATTTCATATTCCAGAAACACACTCTTACATTATTGTCAATTGATCTTTAAGAGGGTGCCAAGGTAATTCAATAAAGAAAGAATCGTCTACAACAAATAGTAGTGGGAGAACTGCACACCCACATGTCAAAAAATGATCTTGGAACCCTACTTCATTCCATATACAAAAATTAAGTCAAAATAGATCAAAGACCTAAACATAAAATTTTAAACTATAAAATTCTTAGAAAAAAACATAGGAGCATATCTTTATGACATTGATTTTTTAGATATGCCACCTAAAGCACAAATGATGAATCAAATAGATAAATTGGACTTCATTTAAATTAAAAACCTATCGTTTCAAAGGACACCATCAAGAAAGTGAAAAAAAAACAGAAACCATGTATATGGGAGAACACACAAATCCATATATCTGACAAGAGATTTGTATTCAGAATAAAGAACTACAACTCAACAATTAAAAGACATATAACCCAGTTTAAAAATGGCGCTATGGACTGAACTATGACCACTCCCCCAGAATTCGTATGTCGAAGCCATAATGTTACAGATGCTGTCCCAATAAATCCTAACCATATGTGATTTCACCATACCCTTATCTTCAAATAAATGGCTATTTCCTAGTAAACAACATTTAATATATTTCTTCAGGGCTACATTATGCTTGTTGCATCATCAAAGATATACACTACAAAGTCTGAATTTTGGGTCTGACAGTTAGTACACAAAACGTATTCATTGTATCTGTGCACTGCATTTTTATATAATTTTTTTCCAATTTCAAGTACGTGATGAGGGATAACACCTATGAAGAGATTTTAGTTATATTAATTTTTAATATGCCAATTAATAAAATTAACATATTAAATGAAAGTCTTCCAAGGTATAAATAAAAGTCTTTACATCTGGCTGTGTAGATTGACAATAAGAATGCTTCGTTTTCTAAGAGCAATCAAGAACGGTCATAATGCTCATTTTTCTTGTGCCTTGAAAACAGGAATCCACTATAAGGGGCCATTATTCAGCCTTCTACAGCGTGGAAGTGAAATTTTCTTGTAGCTTTCTATATCTCAAGCAGAAGGGGAAACTTTATGGTTCTTTTTTTATATTGTCTCATTCTCTTCTTTCCATGTTCATTTTTTAATCAATGTGCTTGTTTATAATTTTAAAGTCCTTGCCTGCAAATCCTGTCTGAATCTAGTCTGTTTTTATTAATTAATTTTTCTCTTGGTAATGGATCAGCTTTTCTGCTTTGTATCATATCTTCTAATTTTTTTGTTGGATAGTGGACAATGTATTTCACAATGTTTAGTGCCTGGATTTTATTGTCTTAAAGTACGTTGAATTTTGTCCTGGCAGGCATTAAATTTGTGGCTCAGCTTGATCCTTTTGATGCTTGTTTTTAAGATTTTTAACAACAGAGAGGTATAGAGTATCCTTTACTCTAGGGCTTGTTTACTCTTATTGCTAAGGTGCTACTCTTTTGGGGTCTCTACTGAACACCTCAGGTATTCAAAAAACAGTCTTTGCTTTGACAGATTGAAACATGAACATGCCTCAGTTCTGTGATCTCCTGCAAGTGTTCAGTTTATATTTCCTCAACAGTATTTGCCTGGTCATGTGGAGTTGTGCCTTACATTATTTATCAACATATATAAGTGACCCCTATGCAAATTACTGGAACTCTTTTTATGCATAGTTTCCCTCTAAACAATTCTCTGCTCCACAAATTTTATATACTTCCTTCATTTCCCCAACCTCTGATCTGCCTTTTTGATTCACTGAACACACCAGGCTTTGCTCTGATTTTCTCTTCTTACATTTTGGTCTAGCAGGTACCTTGAGGGTGCAAGCTCGGGCTACCATAGGGCTCACCTCATTTGTTTTCCTTCTGTAGGAATCATAGTCCTCTACTCGTTTCCAGTTATCTGTTGGATTACAGTGAGAGGGCCAAGTTTGGAACAATTTACTCTGGCATGACCAAGGTAGAAGTCCTTTCAACTTACTATCATTTATTAAATGCACAGAGTAATGCAGTATAAACCCATAATGGTTTGTTACTATGCTGAAATGGAGCTTCCTAATTGAAAATCATTTTCTTCCAGATGATACACAGCACATCACTGAAATTTTTACCTTATTTAGAAAATCAAGCAAATTCTTTCAATGAATAGTTTGTGATTTCTATTTTTTAGCTAGACATTATTTGGAATTATTCATTCTTCGTGCAATGGAACAAGCCAAGTGGGATTATACTGTGATTCTTATAGTGGATAAGGAGAGAAAGAAAGAAAGAAAGAAAGAAAGAAAGAAAGAAAGAAAGGAAGGAAGGAAGGAAGGAAGGAAGGAAGGAAGGAAGGAAGGAAGGAAGGAAGGAAGGAAGGAAGGAAAGGAAAGAAAGAAATCTCTTCAAAATCACTTGTAAAGTCTTCCTTAGGAAGACAAGGTACTTTTGACTCCAGCCACCTTCAGAAGGGTAGTTGTAGGAGGCCTAGAGTAATTAAGGATAGCCCCACCCAGAAGGGTGATTAAATAACCCCTCTGTTTGATGGAAAAATGAAAATAAGACCATTTTGTTTGGAAGGTTAGAAAGTAAAGCATTCTGATATACAGGATGAGTACAAGAAACGGAATCTCATGACCAGCTCCTCCCTGGAAGACAACAATAAGCAGGGTACTAAAGCTGAAGCCTCAGACCCCAAGCCTGGAGTACCCTATTATGAGCATTGGAGAAGCATAGCCAAATAAGCTGTGTAAGACCAGGCTTCATCTGTGGAACAATTTGGCAGTAAGAAACAACACTGTTAGTGGACTAATGAGATTCTAATTCTCTTTCCATGAGACAGTGGTAGGCCAACCCCTCTTTGGGTCTGTGCAAGTAGATTACAACAGTAAGTCCTTGATTCTTTGACATTTCAAGAGGTCTGGACTTCCTGTTAAAAGCAAAGTAGAGGCTTAAGTTGTTAATTCAAAATACAAAACTATATAACCGTATTTGTGTATCAAGACGATAGCACACTTCATGTGGCCTACAGACTTGAGTATTTTTAGGGAGATTATCCTAGTTTCTTTAGTGTATTTATATGCAATTAAAACAAACCATTCAATTTACACAAATATAATTCTATAACATCCCTAGTGATTCATATAACAAGCTATCCTTATAAGCATTAGCACTGAAATATAGTTAGCTTTCTAAAATATAAGAGGTGTGACAATTAAGTTTGCAAACTTGTTGCAACGATGTTGCTAACCGTTTTTGATATCAGAGGGATTATTCATTATGAATCTATACCAACCAGACAAACAATTAACCAAGTTTACTATTAGGAAGTGCTGAAAAGCCTGCATGAAAAAGTTAGATGACCTGAACTTTTTGCCAACAACTCATGGCTCTTGCATCATGACAACACACCAGCACTGTCTTTGAGGGAGTTTTTAGCCAGTAAACAAATAACTGTATTGGAACACGCTTCCTACTCACCTGATCTGGCCCCCAGTGACTTCTTTCTTTACCCGAAGATAAAGGAAATATTGAAAGGAAGACATTTTGATGACATTCAGGACACCAAGGGTAATACGACAATAGCTCTGATGGCCATTCCTGTAAAAAGAGTTCCAAAATTGCTTTGAAGGGTGGACTAGGTACTGGCATCCATGCATAGTTTCCCAAGGGGAGCACTTCGAAGGTGATTGCAGTGATATTCAGCAATGAGGTATGTAGCACTTTTTGTAGGATGAGTTCACGAACTTAATTGTTCAACCTCGCGTGCATGAGTGTGTGTGTGTGTGTGTGTGTGTGTGTGTAGAATTATGATGCATATAAGATTTTTTTTATCTTGGCCATTATAAATAATGTTGCAATTAACATAGGGGTGCATATATCTTTTTAAAATAGTGTTTTCATTTTTTTCAGATAAATACCTAGAAGTGGAATTGCTGGGTCATATGCATTTCTATTTTTAATTTTTTCCATAGTGGCTGCACCATTTTACACTCCCACTAGCAGTGCACGAAGGTTCTGCTTTCTCTATATCCTCACCAGCACTTGTTATCTGTTGACTTTTTAATAATAGCCATTCTGACAGGAGGTAATATCTCATTGTGGTTTTATTGGCATTTCCTTGATGATTAGTGATGCTAAGCATCTTTCCACATGTCTGTTGGCCATATGTACGTCTTCTTCGGAGAAATGTCTATTCAGGTCCTCTCCCCATTTTTAAATCAGATTATCTGTTTTGTAGGTGTTATGTTGTAGAGTTCCTTATATATTTTGGATATTAATCCCTTATGGGATGTATCATTGACAAATATCTTCTCCCATTAGGTTGGTTGTCTTTTTGTTTTGTTGATGGTTTCCTTCTCTGTGCAAGAGCTTTGTAGTGTGATGTAGTACCACTTGTTTAATTTTGCTTTGGTTGCCCTTGTGTGGGGAGACATACCAAAATGTATTGCTAAGGCTGTTGTCAAAGAGCCTATGTTTTCTTCTACAAGTTTTATGGTTTTAGATCTTACATTTAATTTTTTAATCTATTTTGAGTTTATTTTTGTATATGATATAAGAAAATGGTCCAGCTTTTTTTTTTTGTTTCTGTCCAGTTTTTCCAACAACATTCATTGAAGAAACTGTCATTTCCACGGCAGTGAATATTCCTGCCTCCTTTATGGTAAGATTAATTGACCATATGAGTGTAGGTCAATTTCTTGGCTTCCTATTGTGTTCCATGATCTATGTGTCTATTTTTGTGGTAATACCATAGTGTTTTAGTAAAGTTTTATAGTAGAGTTTGACATTAGGAATCATGATACTTCCAGCTTTGTTCTTCTTTCTCAAGATTGATTTGGCCTTTTGTGGTTCCATATGAATTTTAGAATTATTTTTGTTCTAATTCTGTGAAAATGCCATTAGTATTTTGATAGGGAGATTTCTTCTATTTTTAGAATGAATTGTAACCACGACATGGTATCTGTACCACCTTTGTTTTATGTTATTCGGGAAACTATAATGATTTCTTTTTATTTCTAACAACTTCATGGTTAGATCTTTCTAATGTCTATTTCTGAAACAAAGCTGTGTTACCTCTGCAAAGGGGCTACTATTTTTCACCTAATCATTTAATATCACGTACTGAGAAAGTTGTCTGTAGTGGAGAGATCCCAGAATTTGTGGTCATAAAACCAGCATTTCAGTTCTGACTGTGCCATTTTCTCAGTTCAAGTTTTCTCACCTGCATAATGGAGGTGGTTATAAGAAAATCGAAACAGCGATGTTGTTTATAGAGAATTAAATGAAATAAGTATGTTATGTGAAATAAGTATGTTTTGTGAACATTCAAGTTATAATTATGGTTACTTTTGAGACTCTTTCCCTAGATGTCTTTGAAACAGGATTTTATTTCAAATGATTCACTCTACATTAATTTCTACCTCATCATTCGTTTAATACTTACAGAGTACCTATTGTATATTGGACATTGTTCTGAGTGCTAGAGACACAACAGTAAATAAAGCCATCTAAATCATTACCTTCATGGCACTTACATTCTAGTTGAGACCATTACACTCTAAAGTCCTAACTTTAGAGACTTTTGCTAATAAATTTGCCCTTTTATAAGTCTGTTCTCTTTTGGTTTATGGAGATGTCATACATGCACTCATTTTTCATTCACTCAAGAAATCATTGTGCGTCTACAATGTGTCAGAATTTGCTATGGATGCATTCATAAAAATGGCAGTCCCCTCCCTTGAATGGCTTAATCCAGTGGATGAGACAATAAACTGGCAATACTACTAGAAAGAGAAGAAGAAAGAGCACAGCATCCTATAGGAGCTCCTAAGAAGAAGCATCCAGCTCAGGCCAGGAAGCCTTTTATCTTCTCAGAGGTGATAACATAGATAACATATAAACTGGGTCTTAAAGGGCTAACTGGATTGGTGACAGAAAGGTCAGATAACTACCACGATAAACAGTTCATGTAGGCATTTGAGCACCTGCAGATGACAACATTGGGGCATGGGACTGTTCAATTATAGGGCGTTCAAATAACATTCTCTAGAAATTTTGGAAGGGTTCTCCTTCCCACCCTCCCCAGTAATAAAGTACTTAGCAGTCTTATTTTTAAATTATTTTTATTACTGTTTGATGCCAATTAGTTGCCATGCTAAGTAAATACACTCTTTATGTTTTCTCTAATTTAATGACTGAATGGGGAATCAAAATATTCTCAACTAGCTAGGTCAGAAGGGACTTTTAATCCTATCTTTGCTTGGTAAGACCCAGCATGTTTTTCACTGCAGAACTGTCTTTTACATTTGTTTTGATACATACGTACTTCTTAGTGACTAGCCTACAGTTTCTTATAATTCCCTTGACTAACAACAGAGACTGAACTGGAGCAGAGCTAAGAATGCTGATGGAGATTAAATAGCTTCCATTGTGGTTTTTGGCAGTGGTGGGACTAGATAAATTCTGATGTCATTTACTAAGCATGCATTTTCATTTCTAATTTAGCCAAGTCACCCTATTACTTGAAAAGCTGCTGATGACCTTGTATCCTTGGTGCTAAACATTAACTGGGATGAATATTTATTTGGGAAAAATACTATTTTTGTATATTAGCTCCAATCTTATTTTTGAGTAATTTTTAAAATCATTTTAGAATTCTTTGCTTTAGCCCAGATATATCTTCCATGTTGTAAAAGCTAAATGTTGTTGTAAAATTGTCTGTAGAGTGACCAAAGTTCTATATGACTAAAGTTTATCTTGCAGTATGTCTGGATTTTCTGTTCTACGGTTGCTTTCAAAACTAAATCATTTTTATGATGGTGTGCGGTTCTATTGCCCTTTCATGGCCTGTTTATGTTGTACTGAGAATTATCAAGAGTGTGGTGTTGGTAGAATTCTGACGGTTTTATTTCCTTCCTCACAAGGGGAGAATTATTTTGAGTTTTTATGGGAACATGGGTAGTGATTACCCATTGGTTTGCTGACTGCATGTAAAACATGCCTTTGTTATGACTTCTGGCTTTTGTGAAAGTGTCATCCTTTGATTCAAACTTAAAGTGCTAGACTAAGCTAGTTAAAGTTGGCACTGAGTCCTGCAACAAATCACTAATCCCATAAAGTATCATCAAAGAGGGTGATTCTAAGACAAGACAGACTCCCTTCTCTTTTACTTGTGATGATTGTCATCCCTTCGTTTGAAATATTAACACTGGCCCTAGTTGTTTGTGTGATTTATCATAAGAAAAATTGGTTCTTACTGATCTCTCCACTACCTCTCCTCTCTTATCAGTTGACCTGACACCGCCACATTTTATTGATATAGTTTGTTCTATCCAGACATTCCCTGAAATCATTATGATTATGATTCCTTTTCAAATGAGTATATTCTGGGATTTAAATTTCCCCTCTTATTGACATAGTGCACCAAGAACTCTGGCACCGGAGCAGAGGGCACTTATCACAACACAAAGAACACCAATGCAGAACATTTGGATTAGACACAGAGAGCTACAATACCTTATAAACAATGCCAGCATTTGGACAAAATGAAATCTTCAATGAAAATCATCTGATGAAGAGCCAGCACAGAAAGTGTATGTTTCCATAGTAATACCACCAAGATGGCAGAGTGGGAGATCCTAGTTCCTGTCCCCGCACAAAGATCAATAATTAGACAGCAATCCAGGAACAAAAACAGCTCTGGGAGAGCTCTAGAGTCCATTTAAGAAACTTCAGCAACACAGTGCAACAAAAAACTTGCGAATAAACTGGACAAGAACAGCTTCATTTTGCCTGCATTACTCCATCCCCTAGGCCAGCACCGCTCACCAAAGTGAGGGAACTTCCAAGCTAGAAAGAGTTCCCCTCACCAGGAAACGGAGCTGTGGATACACAACCATGTTCTCCAGACTTTCTGAGGACCACACAAAGAACCCACTTTGTTTTTACCCCAACCAGAGACAAGCAAAACTCAGATGAATAGAGAGAGCAAAGAAGAAAGATGAAAAAAAGGAGCCATCAATATCATCCTCACAGCACAAGTGAATGTAGGTCCCAGGAACCAGATCTGCAGACAACTCCAGTAGCTTTCACACTGAAGAAACCAAAGGCCATCACAGCTGCTGTGCACCCCCTGTACATTTCACCTGTGCAGGGTGTTGCCCCAAAGGTATCTGCATTTGCTAGTGGCAGCCACCACCCCAGCGAGAGCCTAGGACCCACAGCAGCAGCCAGCCCAAGCCTCTGCAGCTGCCTGAGAGCAAGAGGACAGCCTAGACCCCAGCAGCCTAGACCCTGGCAGCTGACCTCCTTTGCCACATGTGCGCCCTTGGCAAGATCCTGCAGCTGTGGAAGCACACACTGATAGCCAAAGCCCCCAGAGTCTCGCTTGGGCCCAGACTGAGCCCTGTTCCCTGTTACTGGCCTGCACCACTGGGCATTGGCCCCTGCAACTAGCGCCCCCCGCCCGCCCCAGCTATCTGACTGCGTGTACCCAGCACGACCCCCATCACTAGGCCCCACTGCAAAGCACACTCCCACAGGGAGACTATGCAGCCTCCATTGGTTCAACATATGAAAACCAATTAGTGTGATGCACCATATTCACAGAAGGAAAGACAAAAATCATGTGACCATCTCGAATAGATGTAGAAAAAGCATTTGATAAAATTCAATTTATTAATGATAAAAACTCTCAACAAACTGGGTATAGAGGGAACACACCTCAACCTAATAAAGGCCATATCTGACAAACCCACAGCTAACATCACATTCAAGGATGAAAGTTTGAAAGTTATCCTAAGATCAGGAACAAGACAAGGGTGCCCATTTTCATCACTCCTACTTAAAATAGTACTGAAAGTCCTATCCAGAGCAATCAGGCAAGATAAACAAATAAAAGGCATCCAAATTGGAAAGGAAGAAGTAAAGTCTGGTTACTGATGACATGGTCTCATATACAGAAAATCCTAAAGACTTCTCTACCAAAAGAACTATTAGAAGTAATCAACAAATTCAGTAAAGTTTCAGAATACAAAATTAACATACAAACGTCTGTTGTATTTCTATACATTAACAATGAATTGCCTGAAAAAAAAAAATAGAGAAAATAATCCCATTTGCAATAGCATCAAAAATAATAAAATACTTAGGAATAAATTTAACCAAGGAAGTGAAAGATCGATACACCAAAAAATAAAAGACACTGATGAAAGTAACTGAAGAAGACACAAATAAGTGGAAAGATATCCATGCTTGTGAATTGGAAGAGTTAATATTCCTAAAATGTCCATACTAAACAAAGCATTCTACAGATTTAATGCAATCCATATCAAAACTCCAATGATATTTTCCACAGAAATAGAAAAAAACAAAACAAAAAACAATTCTAAAATTTGTACAGAACCACAAAAGACTCCAAATAGCCAAAGCAATTTTGACAAAGAACAAAGCAGGAGGCATCATGGTTCTTGATTTCAAACTATATTACAAAGCTACAGTAATCAAAACAGTATGTCATTAGCATAAATCAGATATATAGGCCAATGGAACAGAATCAAGGGCCCAGAAATGAACTCATGCATATATAGTCAACTAATATTTGACAAGAGAGCTTAGAATACTAAATGGGAATAAGATAGTCTCTTCTATAAATGGTGTTGGGAAAACTGGTCATTACATGCAAAAATATGAAATTAGACTCCTAAAACCACTTATGAAAATTAACTCAAAATGGATTAAAAATTTAAACATAAGACCTGAAACCATAACACTCTGAGAAGAAAACAGAGGAAAAAAGCTCCCTGGCATCATTTGTGGCAATGATTTTTTTGGATATGACACCTAAAGCATAGACAACAAAAGCAAAAATAAACAGGTTGGATGACATCAAACTAAAAGCTTCTGCACTGCAAAAGAAACAATCAACAAAATGAAAAGACAACCTATGGAATGGGATAAAATGTTTGCAAACGATATATCTGATAAGAGGTTAATATCCAAATCATATAAGGAACACATACAACTCAATAGCAAAAAGAGGAGCAATCCAATTAAACAATGGGCAAAGGATTTGAAAAGACATTTTCCCAAAGAAGACATAAAAATCGCCAATAAGTACAGTAAGTCTTCACTTAATGTCCTTGACAGGTTCTTGGAACTGTAGGGAAATGACAAAAAGGCAAGAGATATAAAATGCTGGTGAGGATGTAGAGAAAAGGGAACCCTGGTACACTGTTAGTGGGAATGCAAATTGATGCAGCCACTATGAAAAACAGTACGGTGGTTCTTCAGAAAATTAAAAATAGAACTACCATATGATTCAGCAATCCCACTTCTGGGTATGTATTTAAAGGAGATGAAATTACTATCTTGAAGAGATATCTGTGTTCCACATTCATTGCAACATCATTCACCTTAGCCAAGATATTGAAACAACCTAAGTGTCCATCAACGGATAAGGAAAATGTATGATATCACTCACACACACACACACACACACACACACACGACTATTATTCAGTCATAAAAAAATAGGAAATCTTGCCATTTGGCACACATGGATGAGTCTTGGGGGCATTATATTAAGTGAAATAAGCTAGACAAAGACAAATACTTTATGGTATCAATTATATGAGGAATCTAAAAAAAAAAAATCAAATAGAAAGAAACAGAGACTAGAATGGTAGTTGCCAGTGCCTGGGGGTAGAGGAAGAGAAGAGATGTTGCTTAAAGGATACAAACTGTCAGTTATAAGAATGAATAAGTTCCAGGAATCTAATGTACATAATTGTGTGCTTAAAAGTTATTACAAGAGTAAAGCTTTAATGTTCTCACCATAACAGCAGCAACAAAATAGTAATTATGCAATGTTAAGGTTACTAATTAACTAAACTTACTGTGATAAATATATATATATATATATATATATATATATATATATATATATATATGTATATATGTGTGTGTGTGTGTAATCATCACATTATACACCTTAATCTTACAAGATATTATGTAATTTTATTTCAATAAAGCTGGGCAAAAAGAATACAAATCATTAGCTAACTCCCTAACAGTGTAAAATGTATGCTTTGAAAATTTTCACAAAATGTTTGCAATGTCCCTTAGATAAAAAATATCATTAATAAAGGATGGAATTGCAGAAAAAAATAAGTCATGTTTCCACCAACTAAAATTCAGCACAGTGCCATGTTTCAAGGGCTCTGAGTTAACAATTATGCCATGGCAAGACAAATGGAACTAGAGCAATGCAGGATACGTAGAAGTGGATCCAAACCAGATGAGAACAATTCTTTTAGCCCCATTAGTGAATGGTTACCATTTGTTCTTCCCTGAGGAGAAACTGGAAATTTATATCAGATCTTATCATATATCCCTTAGTTTTCTCTGTATGGGTGTTTGCGCTGATGCCGTAATACATTACACTAACTTGGTGGCTTAAAACAACATAAATGTATTATCTCACAGTTGTGGAGGTCAGAAGTCAGAGGCTGCATTCCTTCCAGGAGCTCTAGGAAAGGTTTCATTTCCCTGTTTCTCCTGCTTTGGAAAGCTGCCCACATACTTCAACCTCTGCCTCTGTCTTCCCATCTTCCTGTCTGATTCTAACCTTCCTGGTCCCTTCTGACAGGGACACCTGTGATCACATGGGACACACGCGGACAATGCAGGGGAATTTCCCAATTTCAATATCCTCAATTTAATCAAATCCACAAAGTGCTTTATATCATGTAAGACAGTAATATTCAGAGGTTCCAAGGATGAAGACTTAGATATTTTTGAGGGCCATTATTCAGCCTACCACCGTAGGGTGAATTATCAACAGTTCTTTTCAAAAACAGAAGGTTAGTTTTACCATTTTATCCTAAATAGCATGAAGGAAAAATGAACAAGTCCTTCACTGAAATCTATAGGCACTAAGTTGATACTGCTTTCCTGAATTAGCAGTCAATCAATACTTTAAAGTGATATAAAATCAACATGGCTTCACTTATGCTTGGTGAATACATATTGGTTCTTAGTGATTACCACATTCTTTGCTAAAGATTCACAAGCCTTCTATTGAAAAAATTAATACCATTTGCTGATTAAAATTCAGTTGTTTAGCTCATACTTTCTGGCATTAACATGTCTCTCTTTAGAAAATAGCATATGCAAGTCTTGAGTTTCCCTGTACCTCTCTTTGCTGCCATGGACCTATAGCTTAGTCTTCCTCTACCTAGAAAAATCATTTTGGTCTTTTTTTTTTTAATCTCTCTCACTCTAAAGCTTACCATATTCACTTCACCTGTGCTTTAGGCTTCTTGGTGCTTTTCTTATATTCCTGTCATTCTTTTATATTCATCTTTTATTATATGTCTTTCTTTATATCTTTTGTAAAAGTCTTTTATGAACCTGGACTTAGAAAGTAACACCTATTCCACATTATTTTTTTTAGATGTCTTTCCTTTTGCCTTTCTCATTGAACTTTTCAAAATTTTTGTACAGCCTGAATTACATTTATAGAACTTTCCACATTTCATCATCTATTTTCCCTTTCAGAGTCTGAAAGAAGCTTTTTAACAATTGGCTTTTAAAGTGCAGGACACACGATAAACTAAGCCCAGTGTTTCCTTTCATTGGTGTTAGTCACTTACTATTACATTAATAATCAGTTTTTCTTTGTTAGTTAAAATCAAGTTCAGGATGCTATTTGCCTACATTAAATATCTTTTTCAGTAACAAAATAGTCTGATAGTCAAACATTTATCAGATTCTCTCTTTTTGGCTAAATTAGACTTCCAACAAATTTCAAGGGAGCTGAAGCCTCCTGAAACACCAATATCTGTCTTTAGAATCTGCCATACAGAAGCATATTTTATGCATTCAGGAAGTGTGTGAAACATCACACAATATCATTTCAATTTAGTTCTCTTTCTATATCATTGAACTACCCTCTGTCATGCTTATAAACTCAAGTTCATCACTTTGCACACACTTTATATATTTTTTCTGGGAGGAGGTTCTTTCCATCTCTTCTTTTTTATCTATTTCTAGTTGCTATACTCCTGATTAGAACTAATAACAACATGTTTAGTAATGCCTAACATTGTATTTACCTTCTTGACAACATATTAGATTCAATTTAATACCCATTTGGGGGGACTAATTATGCATCAATCTAAGGCCCAAGTGACTTTCAAGATCTGTTTTCACATGGTAATTCCTGATCACAATAATCATTTTTAAAAAGTGGTACCATTGCACACAGCTGACGATAAATAGAATCTACACCTCAAAGCCTACCAATGAGAAATAAACACATTATGGCACATTTACACAGTAGAATATCATGCTAAATAAAATAAGTGTGTGGATGATGTTGATACATGGAAATAACTACAGCCCTGTATATGGAATATGGAAAATGTTATAAGAAAGAAGCATATCACCTCAGTGATTTCAAATATGTGAAAAGGAATATGTAAAAATTAACAGCAATTAGATCATTTGGAGAATGTAAATGGTTTACATTTAATCTTCAATAGCAGTTTTGGGTACGTCCAAGGGATCAAGATTTTAAAACTAAGTATAACCAAGCAACTAAAGTAACTAAGAAGTCTACCATATTTCTCTACATGCAAAAAGGCAACTTTATCCAATTGAAGTCCACTCCAGTATCATCATTAGCTGACCCAGTTATAATAGCTGAATCACTGCAGTTCTTGTGAAGTGGACTGGAACCAGAGGAAACAAAAAAAGTAATTGATTTTTTCTTTTTAGTCTTTTATATGTATATAATGTACATATATACGTATATATGTGATATATATACACACATATATGCATATATATACATACATGTGTGTATATATATATATATATATATATGTATGAGCGAGAGACAGAGAGAGAGCGCAAATGGCTATATATAGATATACATATCTAGAAAGATCAAAGAATTTAATTCAAGTGTTCACGGACTCTTTGTTTTCTCAAATGCAGCCAAAACTAACTTGCATCAGACTCATTTGGTGTTTTTGTGGGGGGGAAAAATGGGGAGCTGGCATTCCTGGTCTTTATCTGGGCTTACTCCAGTCACAAATGCTAGAGCCTGGGGCTCTGCCTTTGTTGAAAAGCACTTGAGCTGATTTATAGGCATCCTAAATTTTAAGAACCATAGCACTATCATTAAAGATTTCAAGGGACCCATGAATCCCCAAATCCTGAGTATATGATCATTTTCCATGGCTGTCATTAAATTTTTAAAGAATCTTATTAAAATATAGGTAACATGCAATATTAGTTTCAGGTGTACACCAAAGTCATTCAATATGTATATACTTAAAGAAGTGATCACCATGATAAGTCCAGCAAACATCTGACACCGTACCACACTATCACAATATTATTGAGTATATTCCCTATGTTGTACATGACATCCCCATGACTTGCTTCATATCTGGAAATTTGAAACTCTTATTCCCCTTCACCTTTCCCCACATATTAAATTTTCAATTACAGTTGACATTCAATATTATATTAGTTTGCACATCAATAGGAGGGATTGACCCTCGGGCTGATTGGCTGTGAGGACTGGCTGTGACTACAGTGGAGGAGCTGTGGTGTACAGTCAGCCCGACCCTATAAAGTAGGAATCACTTTAGTGGGGCTCTGGTGCCTGCCTACTCGGCCCTTTGGGTGTGTCATCCTTGCAGGTGGCCAGGTGATGCTCCAGCTGGCTTCAAAGCTAGCCAGTGGGCACGTCAGCCCTGGGGACTCCTGGGAGGGGCCCTGCCACAGGGCAAGTTCAGCCACAGCCTGTGCCCTGCCCAGGGTCACCTCTCATGAGCCTCAAAGCAATGTGCAGATGGCTGCCACCTGTGCTGGGCTTGGAGGTGCCTCGAAATGCCAAGGCATGAACTGAGGCCTGCTGTCGCTAGTGCCTGGCTTAGGGCTGCTTAGCAAAAGGTACGTGGCACACCAAGGCCTGATGTTGCTTGTTTGAGTTTTGTGAATCTTTCAGATTTTAAGAAAGTTTGCATCATGAGCCAATACAAGCCGTTCACTGTAAGTGGTTTGAGTGTGCCTGCTAGTTGGGTGGGGCAGGGTCTCAGAATCACCAGGGTGAGGCAAAGGAATAGTGTTAGCCAGGTTGACAGAGACACAGATAGAGTAGCCACATGTGTCAGGCCAAGAGGAGGTAGGGCTCAACAAAGATACAATGGATTCTGCCAGCACTTCAGAATCCAAAAGCTGCCCCTCAAGCCCTTGCCCTGAAGACAGACAATTCAGTTTCTCCCTGTATGTCCCTAGTGCCTTTCAAGCTGCTACCCCAGGGCTGGAGCTCAGAGCGAGTGAGTCTGTCAGCAAGTAAGTCTGTGTGGAGGCCCTGTAAGAGGAGCGCCTGGGACTCCAGCAGCCCTCCATCCCACTTAGCCACAATCTCCATTGGTTTCCACAGGCAGACATTAAGGGGACTTCTCTTCACAGCACTGGAACTCTGGGATAGATCCCTGGGCTGGGACCTCTCCCTCCTCTGGGGAGGACCTCCGCAGCCAAGATATCCCTCTCAATTTTTAATGGTCATATGCAGGTGTGGGACCAGCCCATTCTGTGTCTCTGCCCCCTCTTACAAGTCTTGAGGTGGCTTCTTCTGTATGTCTGTAGTTGTAAGGCTTTGGTTCAGCTAGACTTCAGTTGATTCTCAATGATGGTTGTTCTGTAGTTTAGTTGTAATTTTGATGTGGTCATGAGGAGGAAACAAGCAGTTTTTACCTGCTCCACTATATTGACCGAAAATCCCTGTCATTACATTTTTAATGGGTTCATGACTCCCAAATGCTAGATGGAACCAGGATAAATTTTGAGATGCCTCTTTCACAAGCATACTTTTCCACAATAGATTTAGATAAGTTTTGAATAGCACAGCATGCTTTGAGATATAAAAAATTAACCCCCATCTCCAACTTTTACTTGAAGAGGTATAGTTTTCAAGGCATATTTGAGAAACAATCCTTTTCTAGTTTTTGGCTCAAATAAGATTTACTTTTGGAAGGAACCATCTGAAAGACCTATTTGCTACATAAACTGATCAAGCTCAGAATTTGATTTGACATTAACAGGCCTGATTTTCTACAATAATATACCCTGGTGTTTAATAATGTTGGATGTGAATTATGCCTACAACTTTTATTTTACAGATCTAAAAATCTTTCCTTAAGTCACCCAGGGAAATCAGCCAACTGCAGTGCAGAGATGAAGCAGCAATTTGTGTCATTGAGGAAATAAAAAGAATTTCTCTTTTAAGAATGGCAATTCTTGGATGGCAGATATCTTTAGTAAAACCACATCTATGGAAATTAAAATGATCTATTTCTGTTCCAATTTACAATGAGATTGTGGACTTCAAACTTGATAATGATGTTGTAATGCATATGAACTTGAGGGCAAAGGGTGAGCATATTTTGCATTTGGAAGCCTGAGAATGAAAAACAGAGCCACAATATTTTACGGCTCTTACCATCAAAAAGTAAGGGTCTGTTTTCCCACTCTTTAGATCTGGGTGGTCTTATGATTTGCTTTGACCAATAGAATGTAACAATTCTTGCATCTGGGCCTCAGCTTCCATATTTGCCTCTTGGAACACTACACTTTTATGTAAAAATACAGCTAGTAAATGAGAGATCAGAGAGAGAGAGAGAGAGAGAGAGAGAGAGAGAGAGAGAGAGCTAACATCAAATTCACTATGACTGAGATAGGACATGACTACAGCTGCATGAGTAACCTCAAGTAAGAGCAGCAAAGAATCACCCAGTTGATCCCACAGAAAATTTTGAGAAATACTAAATCATTGTTATTTTAAGCCACTAAATTTTGGAGTGTTTTGTTACATAGCAATAAGTAATGCATGTTGCAATTTTATTTTATTAAAGAAGAAAAAAGACATAGGAAACACTAGAATATCTTGAAGACCATAACTTATTGTGGTAGACAAAAATATTTGCTGCCAAGACCCCCCTTCAAAGGAAGGACTTGCTTCCCAGCTGTGGGGAATACAGTTAGCAGAGAGCCTTCAACTGTCAGCTCCTTCAGAGTTTATCTCAGCTGCTGAGAAAAGCCTCTCCCAAGGTCATGCCTTTCCTAGGGCAGCCCACATTCAGTTACTGAGTGGAGTAAGAATAGAAAATCCCAGCAATTTCAGTCCAAAATGTATAATGCTAATGGGCATTTCTTGCTCAAAAGCTCCCACTAGGTTGGCCAAGGCTTTTAAATAAGTTTGTGAGAATGGTGTACTAGGGACAATTTCTTTGAGTTTGTAGGCTGTGATAGCCCATATTTGGCCAGCTCTTAGGTTCATTCTGATAAGGCTTCCCATCATTATGTTCCCTCAAGACTGCTACTGCCAAGTATGATGGGAAGTGAAGCTAGGTTTCTACTTATTAATCAATAACTACCATATTCTTACCAATTAGGCAAAGAAAGCAGTTCTCACCACTTGACCCCATTGGACTTTTTAACTTTCTTACTCAAAATATAGGAAAGAAAAGATGTCAGACCCTGTCTTGAGATTTTCATTGATTCGTTTAAAAAATTAGTTTTATTATAGTATTGAACTACATGCCCAATGTTTTAAAATCATTTAATCTTCACAATGACTCATAAAGATGTATTATTCTCAAGCTAAATAAACAAACAAACAAAAAACTGAAGCTCATTTACTCAAGGTCATACAGGTAGTAAATGACATGGAGAAGATTTGAACCCAGGTCTGTCTGGTTCTTAAGCCCATGTTCTTTCTACAGGTTCACTGCCTCCTATGGGGCTAAGTATTGAGTGAAAGAAGTAACAATGTTGATAAAAGGGCATGACCCAAAGGCCTACCATGTATAATTCTCCTTAGTACAACTAAGTAAGACAGAGACAGAGAGTATGCCAGAAAGGAAAGAAAAAAAAAAAAAGACAAGAAAGAAACTCCATGGGAGGTGAAGAAAGGAGTGGTCACAACAGAAAAGGCTGGATAGAAACCTATAACGTCATGCAAAATAAGGAGACAATGAACATGAAAGTCCCCGGACTCTGATATGTAAGTGTTTAGATCCATGCCTTGAAATGTGACATGGTTAGTTTTAGGACAAATAAGAAGTACCATTTCACATAGCACTGAGTGAATTTAAAGTACTCATTATGCCATTGAGAAAGGTCTGGCTACAAATACAAGACTTAGAAGAAATAATTTTATGAGCACCAGATGCTTAATGATTTGGTGAAGGAACTCAGAAATCTGGGATTGGGGGAAGAAAGAGAAACCTGCAATGCTCAGTTCCCACAGTCCTTTCCTGATCCTTAGCCAGAGACAATTCTAGGCAGGCTGGCCCTCACCCTGCCCTGGTTTAGCATTTTGTATATTCATTTCCTTGCTTCTGGGAGAAAGAATATGCTGTTCTGGCAAAATATGTCCTGACCAGGCTTAGATTCAATTTCCAAACACTGAAAAAGCCTCCCTTTCTTTGTCTCTGAAAAATAGCGTTTATCTCTGTCTCAAGGTCACTTGTTTGTTGTGATACAGAGTAAGAGTGGTCCAGGAGCAGTTGAGCCCCTCCATCAACTATCAGAGCAGCATCCCTACAAACCCAAAACCTCCTACTGGGTTTAAATCCCAGATTTCTTGCATGCAAACCTTATCTCTGTCCCTAAATTGTTGCGTGTGGTGAAGGGGGTTAAATTTTTCATTCTCACTCTATCGTTGGTAGTTCAATAGATTTTTGTTCTCCTGCCCCTCCCCTCTAGGAGGGTTGAAAGCTTGATGTTTAAGTCTCTCTTGAAGAAACAGCCATGCTTCATTTAATCCTGCTGCAGTCAAACTGCTGTGGATGTCATGCTTCTGATGAGACATTAAATCAAGGTAAACATTAATCCCCCAGGCTGGAGCATCTACGAAGAGAAGAAAAATGTGGCTTCATTTCACAGGAAACACTGCAGTCAATCCAGGCCCTCTGTTTTGCCCCCCCCCCCCCCAGACCTGACACCCTCAGAGTTAATTATAAAATGCTCCCTCAGGAATATATTGGAAGTCATATTTAATTTTGTAGAAAAAATATTTTCACAAATCTCGCCTGAATACAAATGCTTCTGATGAGTAGTAGATAAAAATAAATAATATTGTGCATCAAAACAGAGTACTTCCACTTTCAACAAAGACAGCCAATATTATCTATATTCTTGCATGACTTGGGTGCAATGAAATGAGATGCAGACTATATGGGCAATCAAGCAATCTAGTTAAATCACCTAAAAAGAGCAAAATCGGCTTGAGAAAATACCAAGAAGATGCCAGCTCAGGATTGCCATTTTATACTGCCTTCCTCTAAATGTTTTAGTTTTTTATACTTCATTCAATTTAACTTGGAATTTTGATGTTAGTTGGGATATAATTTAATTGATTTTAAAACTAATTTTATCAGCACCATTCATTGGAAAATTCTTTTTTTTTTTTTTAATACTGATATAACACATGTAAGTTAGGTCTGTGTCTAGGTTCTCCTTTCCATTTCAGTGTGTATCCCACTGATTACTATATTACACCAGCCAACACTGATTTGATTACTGTTGTTTACTGTATGTTATAATATCTTATAACTCAAGTCTATTTATTTATTTCTACAATATTCACTGCTATTTTCACCCATTTATTCTTCCAGGTTAAAAACTCTCTTTGTCACGTTCAACTAAATAAATATCAATAATATTTTGATTAAAATTAACTGATTTTGGGAAGAATTAACATGTCTTGAAATACATCTCCACTAGATAAATCCTTTCTTAAAATGTTTCTCATTCTTCTTCTTTTTTTTTTTTTTTTCAATTTTCGAGGAATCTCCATACTGTTTTCCATAGTGGTTACACCAATTTACAATCCCACCAACAGTGCACAAGCGTTCTCTTTTCTCCACATCCTCGCCAACACTTGTTGTTTGTTCACATTTCTAATAGCCTTTCTGACAGGTGTGAGGTGATATCTCATTGTGGTTTTGATTTGCGTTTTCCTGATGATTAGTGATGTTGAGCTTCTTTTCATGTGCCTGTTGACTATCTGTATGTCTTCTTTGAGGAAATGTCTATTCAGATCTTCTACCCATTTTTAAATTAGATTTTTCTTTTTTATGTTGAGTTGTACCAGTTCTTTATGTATTTTAGATGTAAACCCTTGTTGGATATTTCATTTGCAAATATCTTCTCCCATTCAGTAGGTTGTCTTTTTGTTTGTTGATGGTTTCCTTCACTGTGCAAAAGCTTTTTAGTTTCATATAGTCCCATTTGTTTATCTTTGCTTTGGTTGCCTTTGTCTGGAAAGACATATGCACAAAAATACTGTTAAGACAAATGCCAAAGAGTTTACTGCCTATGTTTTCTTCTAAGAGTTTTACAGTTTCAGGTCTTACATTTAATTCTTTAATCATTTTGAGCTTGTTTTTATATATGGTATATGATAGTGGACCAGCTTCATGTTTTTGTTTTGTTTTGTTTCTGTTTTGTTTTTGTATGTATCTATCCAGTTCTGGGAATTTATCCAAAGAAAACATTAATCTGAAAAGATGTGTGAGCCCATATATTCATTGCAGCATTATTTACAATTGCTAAGATATGGAAGCAAACTAGGTGTCCATTGATAGATGACTGGATAAAGATGATTGATACACACACACACGCACACAGGAATATTACTCAGCTATAAAAAACTGGCTGCCATTTGTGAAAACATGGTTGGACCTAGAGGGTATTTTGTTAAGTAAAGTAAGCCAAACAGAGAAAGACAAATACTTTATGATTTCACTTACATGTGGAATCTAAAAACAAACAAACAAAAAAAACAGAATCAGACTCATAGATACAGAGAACAAAATGATGACTGCCAGAGAGAAGGGGTGTGAAAGGATTGGTGAAAAGGGTGAAGGGAAATAAGAGGTACAAATTTCTAGTTATAAAACAAATAAGTCATGGGAATGTAGTGTACAGCATAGGAAACACAGTCAATAATATTGTAAAAACTTTAGAGTGACAGATGACTACTAGACTTATTGTGGTGATCACATCATAAGGTATGTATAAAAGTTGAATCACTTTACTGTACACCTGAAACTAATGTCAACCACACTTTAAAACAAAATTAAAAGATCTTTTCACTAATTGTAAAAAAAAAAAAAAATGTTTCTCATTCAATGTGTGTGAACAACTCCATGTATATTAGTCAAGACTCTTTGGTTGCCAGGAACATAAATTCAAATTAAGTCATCTTTAGAAAGAGGAGCACTATATGCAAGAATTAAACCCAAATTGATAATAAGTCTGTATGTAAAATCTAAAACTATGATGTGTCTAGGGAAAAAATAGGAAAACATTTTCATAGCCATGAGTTTAACAAAGATTTTTTAGATATGACATACACAAAAAAACACTACCAATGAAATAAAACAACTGATAAATTGAATAAATTTAAATTGAACTACTTCAGAATTAAAAACTTCTGCTCTTTGAAAAACACTGCTAAGAAAATGAAAAGATAATTCACAGACCAGGAGTAAATATTTACAAACATAAACTTGACAAAGAACGTGTATCTAGAATATATATTCTCATAATATAATAAAACAAACAATAAAAAATGGGCAAAAGATTTAATAAAACACTTCACTAAAGATATGTGGATGGCAGACACGCATATTAAAAGATCCTTAACATCGTTTTTCATTGAAAACCACAATGAGATACCACTGGACACCTATTAGAATATTTCAAAAAAAATTTTTTTAATAAAGAAAATATCAAATGCTGGTGAGAAAGCAGAGCAAAGAGAATTCTCATTGCTGGTGGTAATACAAAATGCTACAGCCGCATTGGAATGAAGTTTAGAGGTTTCTTATAACATTTAAAAATATATTTACCCTAAAATTCAGCACTCCTATGCTTAGGTATCACCCAAGAGAAATGAAAACATGTGTCCATACAAAAACTTTTACGCGATTATTTATGATGGCTTTCTTCATAATCACCAAAAGCTGGAAACAGTCTACGTGCCCATGAGCAGCTTAATGGATAAATAAACTATGGTATATTCATATAATGAAATACAACTTAGCAATGAAAAGGAACAAATACTTCCAGCAATGTGGATGGATCTCAAGTGCATTAAGTGACGTGAAAGAAGCAATATTCAAAAGGCTACATACTTTCTGATTCTATTTACATAACATTCTGGAAAAGGCCAAATGATAGGATTAGTGATTGCCAGGGGGCAGGATAGAAGAAGGAGACAGACTACATCTAGTTGCGTGATGCAACTTTCTGGGGTGATAGAAATATTTTACGTCTTGATTATAGTGGTGATTATACAATCTTCATACAATGATTAAAATTTATGGAATTACTCATCTGAACAAGGTAAATTTTACTGCATATAAATTATACCCCATTAAACCTGTCCCAAAGGGGGAAAGGTTATTTATTGCCTCATATATTTAAGTCTGGGCATTTCCTAGTTTCAGCCATACTCGTATTTGGGGCTGGGTGCTAAGCACGTCGTTAGCCATATGCCATTCTCTCTCGCCTTTCCTTCCTCCACGCTGGTTTATTCTTGTGTGGGGTCCTACCAGTCACTCCCATATTACAATGATCATTACAGCTTATAAACTGAGAACAAATGAGATCCTCTCCTCTCATAACAATAGCAATCCCCCCACCCCTACTTAGGTCTCATACCACCTCTAGTCAGTCAATATCTGGGCCCTGGAAAATGAGGTATTCTAATTGGCCTTCTTGAGTCATTTGTCCACCCCTGTGGCAGGAAAGACAATCACATCAGAACTGCTTGGTGTGATAGAGAAGCAGCTTCCAACAGGAAAGGGAGCCAGGTAGACAAAACAGCAGATGTTCCAACACCCTCATCCTTGATTACTGCTTATCAGTGATCTGTCTACTGCTCTTGTTGCTCAAAAATCCCCTTCCTTCCTGCAACCTATGTTCCAAGGAATCCATACAGCATGTTTTCTAGATTTCTATCTTGTAGTTTTATGCTTTCACTTACAATATGTCATCTGCTATGGAGACTTCTCTTAACCTCCCCCTTTTTCCCACAGGAGCCCATCCCAGTGTCTTTGAGTTGGAATGGCCCTTCCATGCTGAGAGACGGACTTTAAAGTCAAATGCATTTCTACCTTCCAGTTGGTGATTTGATCTGCCACTTTGGTGATAGCAGTCCTAGGAAGTAACACTACTGCCCACACTTGCCTGCGTCTTAATTGACTCACTCAGCAGTTGCCCTGACACAGAGAAAGAGTGGACAAGACCAACAGGTGAGCCGGACTGATGCATATAATTAATCTCACCACACAAGCCCAACCCACGTACAGTGCCATTATAGCTCTTTCAACTAAAGAGACTGATCATACTCTGTGCATTATTTAGGGCCATCAGGAAGCAAACAGTTACACGTTTCGAAGAAACCTTAGAGACTATTTTAGTACAAAAGTCTAATTTTACAAATGAGTGAGAGTAGCTCAGATCTTCTTTCCCAAGAGGCAAGACTAACACCTGGGCCACCTTATCCACTGACCTGTGCCCTGGTCACTGCAAACTTGCTGATGCTTTATTTTTTCTGAGATTTCCCTCCCAAGTTTATAGATTTGCCTCTGAACATTTCTACCACAAATGAATGTAAATGTTTGGAAACGCAAATAAGTCAAGATTACCACGCATTTCACAGTAGATTGTGATGTCAGTGTGTGGTCCTGGGAAGATACAGAGGTTAGTGACTTTGGAGTCAGAAAGACCTGATTTTGAGCCCTGGTTATAAAAGATATTAGTTGGGTGACCTTGGCAACTTGCTCAGACTTTTCTCACCTATACAACGGGGATAATAATAGTATCTCCTTCAGAGGGATATTGTGCATAATTGATAAGATTTTTAAAACATTTAACATAATACCTCATATATAATCCTTACTTAGCAAAACTAACTGTCTTACCAGGTTTTCCCTTTGGCCTATAATTCTTCCATACAAAGTTTAGAAAGGAGGGAAGAGCAGAGAATTTTCCAGACAGTGGACCTAGGAGAGCAAAAACGGTAATTTAATGCTACTTTAAGAAAATATTGGTCTTTTAGGAAAATACTCCATATTGCTGTGATAGATATTGGGGTGGTGGAAGATGATAGTTTTTTTTGAGAAGAAAAACAACTTTTAGGATTCTGTGAAGTAATTTTTAAGTTTAGTATCTTGGTCTTTAAAGCTCTGGTGTGATACAAAGAGGAAAGAGCTCAGGTCAGGATTTGGGCAGCTAGAGGACCAGATAGGACAGGAAATACTAGCCAAAATGACACAGAAGTGGGGAGTATAGAGGTATTCTTAGATGGGTAGGGGGAGGAAACCGGAAGACCTCTTGAGTTCACGCAGGCAATGGGTTAAGTCTAGACCTGTTGATATAGGTCAAGAGAATGGAGGGTACAGTTGCAAGAACAAGTAGCAAAAATCAGGAAATTAACTGAAGGATCTGAGTCTCATGCTCAGGAGCAGGGACAATAGACATTGGATCGTATGATGGGGACTCTCAACAAGGGACCTGGGTTCTAAGAGGAACTCCATTGCCACTAAGGCACGGATTTTACACATGTGCTGCCCAGCACTGAGGCCAGAGCACTGTGAAGTCTAGGACAGAGGGGAAAGTATTTCAGCTGGCATGGGCAGTGAGGAAACTGCCCTGACTGGGAAGGAAGTCCTTCATGATCTTCACATGACAACAGACTTTCACAATCCCTATAACTTGAAATAGAAATAAAGAACAGGAAAGCATAATTACAGAATTTAGAGAGATATGTTGGTACACGTACCCAGAGGCATTTCGAAAAAAATATGGCCTTGTTTGTCCAAATTAAGAAAATAAACTGAATAATGATAAAGATGATATCACACTAAAACCCAACTAATATATGTGTCAATTATTTTCAAGAATACTCTAAAGCTCTTAGGGTGCATGTTATTTAGTCAAGTGGGAAGTATTATTTCAAGTAACTTGAAATTATTCTACGAAATTCAGTTTGGGAATTTCATGGACAGTTGGAATTTGAAATATGTAAGGATATGGAAGGACACTAAAAAGAATACCTTAGTTTCTGGATAGAGCAGAGTCTCTCTCTCTCTCTCTCTCTCTCTCTCTCTCTCTCTCTCTCTCTCTCCCCTCGCTCCCTCCTCCTCACTCCCCCCATGTTGTGTGTGTATGTGTAGGGGGCAGGGAGCAGGTAGAGGCATGGGCTGATGTGTGAGCTTGGAAACCACTAACAGAAAGTTGAGGGACTAAATGGTAAGGCCAATCCATAATTGCAAAAAACCACCTAGTGATTTCCAAATTGCGATTTACACTGATCCAATAACTCTTGTGTTGGGGTCTAAATGGCTAATCTAAGAGAAAAAAATAAGTAGGAAGCTTACTCAGAAGCCCCTGAATTCTGTTTAATAAAAGTGATTCTGCTTTTTATATTTGTTACAAATTGAGATTGATTCCTTAGAACATTTTGTTTGAAAAAGAGGACTCTGCTATTTAGCTCAGAAAAATTGTAAAGGATTTAAAAATGGACAAAAATAGATTATTAGGTATCCTGTTGAGCACCTCCTCTCAGGTTATTTCCTTTGGAGACGTCTGAACCTTTTATGTTTGAGGTATTTTATAACACGGTAAGTTATAGAATACTTACAGTAATGCAAATGATTCTTATCTGTAGAAAGCTGAATGATTTTTTTCCGGTGAAATATTACCTTGTGGATATTGACCAGTTTCACATCATTTTTAAACTTATGTCTTATTACCTATGCGTGTGTTGTTTAAAGTATCTTGGGAACTAGTTGTCAGATCTTACTGGTTCCCTTATTATTTAACGAGTTAAATAAAAGTATTTGACATGTGTTGATTTTATATTAGTATGAGATTCATAATATTACATTTAAAAAGTATCCTTTAAAACTTATAAAACAGTAATTGGCAGCTACTAATGTAAACACCATACCTCCCAGATAAGGAAGTTCAAGCCTACTGAATCTAAGTGATTTGCCAAGTGACAGTTAATCATTAGTGTCTGCACCACAACTAAACCCCAAATTTCACAACTCCCTGCCCAGTGTAGATGCCATTCATGTGAGAAACTGATCATTGATGTTTTAAATTTCATGAGAAATTTTTCACTTATTAATAAACAAAAGTTTATTGCATATCAAAGTATAAAGATTAAAGCCTGTCAGTTAAACTTGATCACATATGACAAAATTCACTTTGTCTTATTTGAGAATATGTACAAAATATCTGATTTTAACTTAAATACGACATGTCTACATTGAAAACAAATTGTTCTTTACCTTCCTGAGGGAGGCACCTGATACCCAAGAACTCTGGATCTGAAGGAGTGGCTCTCATCCTTTTTTCTGCCTCAACACACATGATGGATGAGAGTCACGTGTGTGAGACATGTGCAGATATGGTGGTGAATACATTACAAATAAATTCCCACACATTGGCTGTAACTTCCCTTTCTTCCTCATTCAAGAGAGCATATCAGACTGCAAATGAATGGGTGACCATCAAGAGTTTATTCTGAAACACACATTTTTAAAAAGTAAATCATTGGTAGAAGTGGCTGTTTTACCCATTATAAGGAATAAATTATTGGAACATATTTTACAACCCTGGGCCTCAGTAGGGTATTTCACCTCCATGGCTGATAAGCACTGGTTCAGAGAGACGTGAACCCTTCTTTTGAATAAAAAGAGCAGAAGCAGGTATCCATAATGAAACGAAAGTGGAAATAAGCAAGGCGAAAAAAGAGTTTGAAGGAGATAATTAGGATTGAAAGAAAATAGATTTCTAAGGAAATGTCCTAGATAAGAAAGGATTGAAGGAGAAAAGTGGAGAAAAATAAAGACCAAATGAAAAAGTCATACCACTAAAAGAACTGATTCCACAGTAAGCCTTTAAATCTATTTTATCTTCTTGTGTTTTCTGATATAGAAAGTCTATCTTCCTATTACGGGTAAAATTGTTGTATCTCCCCTCCAAAATTCCTATGCTGAATTCTTAATCCCCAGTAGCTCACAAGGTGCTCTTATTTGGAGACATGGTCTTGAGGGAGGTAATCAAGTTCAAAGGAAGTCATTAGGGTATTTCTAGTCCAGTAAAACTGGTGTCTTTATAAAAAGGGGAAATTTGGAAATAGACATACATACAAGAAGAATGCCATGTAAAAATAAAAGCAGAAACCAGGGTGATGCTTCTACCAGCCAAAGACTGCCTGCAAACCACGAGAAGCTATGAGAAAGGCATGAACAGATTCTTCCTCATAGCCCTTAGAAAGAAGCAACCCTACTGACACATTGATTTTGGACTCCTAGCCTCCAGAACTGTGAGACAATTACTTTCTGCTGTTTCAACCACCCAGTTTGTGGTATTTTGTTATGGCAGCATTATCAAACTACTGTAATTCCAAGGCAGTTGCTGTGGTCCTCAAGAAGACAGGCCCATGTCTGCTTGTCAGGGAAGATGGCTTTCTCTGCTGAGGATCTAGAAGTTGGAGAGAATTAGGGGCAAGGAAAACAGAGACGAACAGCTAGACTGCCAATTAGTGTTAATTCAATGGAAAAGAAAGGAGGAAAATCAGACGTTTTATTATGCATATTCCAAACATATTAAAATAACAAGTGCTTCTAGGGTTCAGAATTATATTTCTGGCAGCAAACAGGTCAGGCAAGGTGGAGGATGAGATAAGCCTGAAAAGTCAGGCTACTCCAGCAGCCTGGTTCTCTCCAGGTGTATAATACTGTTGAGAATGTGAGTGCCTGCAGCTTAAATGGTAATTCTCCGGGTAAAACAAAATGAAATTTAAATGCATGTTAATTTTTAACTATTTTCTTTGAAAATATGTCTAAGTTCAGCTCTGTAAGTTTGCAAGGATAAGAAATAGTTACCATGTTTGTTCTCACAGGATCTCTGGCCTTTGTTATTCTATATATGAGTCCTCACACACCTTTCAAACAGGGAGAAGTAACCATTGGACTTATTAAATTGTAGATTAAACAAAAAATCAAAGGTGTAGGAGAAAGAACATATAATGATTCCTAAAGTTAGAAAGCATTTAATAAAGAAGGAGACTTCAGTCTGAAGGAGTGAAAAATGTATTCAAGCATCAAAAGTGTATGCATCCAGTACAAGAACAATCACATAAAATTATATAAAATAAATGTCACATCAGATGGGTAGACCAGTTTGACTATACTGAGCTACTGTATTGTCATATGAAAACTTCATACCACCAACCATCCCTCCAGTCATCTCAGAATCTTGCTTTCCCATAAATTTCTATACTGTCAATAAGGCATGACGATTATTCCATTATTAGACCATCGTCAGTAGCCCTGTGGAAAGCAGAGCCAAGGGGCCCACTGTCCTGCCCTGAAAGTCAATATGCTGTGATAGTCTTGACTCTCAGTTACCAAATGATTGTTACCAAACTTGTATCGCAGTTCTGGTTCTGCGGCGTTCTCTTGTCTGAGATACCCTCTACTGACATTATGCTCTTCCCTGGGTCATCATCCCTCTTTGCTTTTCTCCTTCCTTTGGTCTTTCCTTTTTGTTCTTTGGGTTTTCCTCTCTTCCACCTAGCTGCATTCACTTGCTAAATCAAGTATATTTTATATTTCATTCTTCTGCTTCTCCAGCACCTATCCAAACTGACTCTCCCTTCTTACCAGCCCCAAATCTTATGTGTGTTAACCTTTCTTTCTCAGAAAGGACACGCGAATCCTAACAGCCTTTATTCCATAGCTAAATAAATAATTGTTGTAGATTTATCTGTTGCTGGAAAGAGGTCAAGTTCCTTCCCAGTGCTTTCAAACGTTCACAGTCCTATTTCTAGCTTATAAATAAATAAATAAACAAATAAATAAATGAAATATTTTTACTTGCCCATTTCCACAACTTTTCTCTTCCCTTCCTCAGTCACTTATGTTATCACAAAGAGCATGAAACTGGGAATCAAACATACTAGACTTAAGTCCTAATCTTTTTCTTTCTCTATAAAAAGAAAGTCTAGGAAAATCCTTGAACTTTTGGAACCTCACCTATAAAATGGGACGATCATCATCAACCCTGACTAGCACACAAAATTATTGGGAGGAGATCGCGAGGAGATTGCCTAACGCATGCCCAATCTGACTGGTGAGAAAAATTAGCATATCATTGAGACATTAGATGGTTTACAGTCTTGCCTGAGAGAAGTACATGAAATGGAGATAGATGGGTGAACTAACTACATATAAAAGGTTCAGAAGAAGCCCAGGGAAGGTACTATTGGCCAGAAAGTGGTGTCAGATTTTGAAATGTTAAATGAATGAATGAAAAAAAAAATTGTCGGTAAGACTCTCTTAGGACAGTTTGAGGAGGATGGCATGCCACTGCCCCTTTCTGAAATTCTATCCTGGCTTCTGTCCTGAGTTAAATCCTTTCAGCTCTCTTCAATAATTCCAGCTAACATTGATCTTGCCTCTTCCTGACTGCCGAGAGCACAGAAAGATCTATATCATTTACTTGGGCCCTTAATTAACAAGCTATTGCATATTGTCTTGATTTCTATGCCTTCTTTAATGTTTTACTATTTAAAAGCTTCTTAGGTTCCGGTGATTTATACAAGTCCATAGGGTTGAACACAGTGCTAGGCACTTTAAATGACATGTTAACCATCTGCTTTTGCGTTCCATTTTATGATGCTTTTCTTTCCTAGACTTTATATGTTCTTGCATGCTCTTGGAAAACCCAATTTTCTTCTAGATATTACAAAATCCTTGTCAAAAGGAATTTTTTTTGAGTCTTCATAAGAATTTCACTCCCTTTATTCTGCAGTATTTCTTCATATTCACCATGTTGGCTTCTACTCCCACCCTAAACCAGTTAAGCACTGGCTTAATCCTCTTCCCAGATACACCACCAGTCTGGGTTGATGTCCACAACTTGGATGTCTATGAACTTCTCCTGGGCTGAAATGACCCACTTCCTGGCTTTCTGACACTCTGAACAGATGAAATTTATATATATTGTAGCCAGCATTCTCCCTATCTCTTAACTACTATATATTTTACTTGTGGAGACTACATTTCCCATGATGCAATGCTCCACACCCACCCACACACCCACCTCCTTGTTACTAACCACCTTCTTTTCTGGTAATGTAGGCTCTAACTGGATTTAAAAAGACTAGTCTTCACAACAATGTGAATATACTGAACACTACTGAACTTGAAAGAGGGTTAAGATGATAAGTTTTATATTATGTGGTTTTTGCAATTAAAAAAAAAGATTTTAAAAAGGAGAGAGAGAGAGAGAGAGAGAGAGAGAGAGAGAGAGAGAGAGAGAATACTCTTGATTGAGAATAAGAAAAAAGAAAAAGGGAGAAGACAACATAACGCCTACCCCCAAAAAGCAGCAGACAAGTGGTAGAGGGCTACCTTCCCAAGTTTTATTTGAAACACAGCTGGCTTTTGTGAACCAAGTGGCAGACCATGAGTGTTGAGGAAGGAGAGAAGAAGGTTTTTCTAAGTGCTGCCATTTAGGCATAATAAAAGTAAGCCACTAATTGTGTCTTTCAGTATAGAACCAAAAACCTTATAGCTAATGGAAATTCCCTCAGATAAATTGCTTGCTATTGTTTTCAGTGTCTGAAGATTTTCACCTTTTTCTCGCCTTTCTAGGTATATCTGTAGGAAGACAGGAAGACGCAACAGAACTCTATTAGGAGCCGCCGTCAAGGTGTTGTTTGACTGAGAACCCCCATTTAAAAGAAAGCTCATTAAGCAAGTACATTTTAAATCAACTTTTCCTTTGTGTGAAATGTTCTCAACTAATGAAAATAGAAAAGCAGCCTAATACCAAGTGCCTGAACGTTTTAGAAACTGATTATAAAAAGGGTAGAAGAAGCTATGAATGACCAAGATGGGAAATGAAGAGATTCCCAGTATTTTCGAACATTTAAAGCACAGTCTAATAACATGGGAAAAGAAGACATTACAAAGAGCTATCATGGTAAGCTGGTTGCAAAAGGATTTTTATTTGAGGGGATACTGTTTTCAGTACTGGCCTAATGAGAAGTAGATGATTCATTAGCATATAGTCAACATTCTGTTACGGTTTCCAGCTGTGCAGGCACAATAATAAGACAGAAAACTAAGACAGTCCACTATTCCCTGGAGTCATCAATCTGTGTGTAAAGCCTATGGATTCCAGATAAAATAATCAATCATCCCACAAATATTTGCTCTATATACAGAACCAATTCTAGATCTTAAATGAGCAAGATGAGGAGCTGCTTTCATGGTGTGTGATAACAGAGAATTTCAATGCTTCTCATATTACTCAGGTGCTTTCCTCTCTACTTCCTTTCTTTCCACCCAAAATGCCATCCTCCCAACCCTACCAGCTAACACCTATGCTTTTCTCATACTAACTAGTTGTTACCTTCAGAGGCGGAAAGAAGGAATCCAATCAAAAGGCAAGTTGCAGTAGGAGGAGACATTTAATTTTCTTTTATTTTATTTAACTTGGTTTTACTGGGTTCCTACTATATGAAACCACCATGTAGGTCCTGTAGAATGTGCACAGATGAACAAGGCACTACCGTAGACCTCAAGAGAGCTTTATAGTGGAGTAGAAAAAACTCACCTTAACCCAAGAGTCTACGGGAGGAAACAAAAAGAGGCAGTTGACAGTGGATTAAATTGGGAGAAGATCTCAGGATCCAGTCAGTGTTGTCTCATCACTTTCAAATCCTGGTTCAGCAGTGAGGTAGCTTAGAGACTGATCTACTGACTGGAGAAGAGGCTACATAGATGGGTTGCTTTTAAATTCCATTCCAGCTGCCCCACACATCTATAATCAAAGCTTGAGGGCACTAGGAAGGTCCAACCCTGGATAATTAATACTTGGAAAGTGGGACTAAGTACTAACATAAGAGAATTGTATACAGTTTTCGGTTTTATATAAACATAGATCAGCTTGACACACTCATCTTTAAGTACAACAGAATGTAGCAAAGGCCTAGCAATGATGCAAAATTATATAAGTGGACTTAGGAAAAAGTAAATACTACTGTCCACTGCCTGCCAAGCTGATTCATTTACTCATTCACAATATTTACTGAAAACCTTCTATATGCCAATCACTATTTTAAAAACTGGGTATATGTAAGATGGTATACAAGTATACAACCTAGAGGACCAAACCCAGACCACCCAAAAACATCTTCCAAATGCTTTGTTAGCCATGTGCCCCACTCTTACAGGGATGCATCTGAGCTGAAACAGTGTACATCTCAATGATTTCAACATATTCGGCCTTTGACCTTTGGCTTTCTTGTATTGCCAGTGACATTAAGGATTCTTCCAGATATTCACTTGAGACTACCTATGTTATTAGAAACCATTACAGTGAGAAAATTAGATTTCATTAACAGGCAGGTAATGTGCTTGCTACTATGATATATGGGACTACATTTATCCTGCAGTGTAACATACCTGCTTCATCAATGCAGGAACAGGACGATCTTTCATCTGGGTGAAATAGCCTTGAAAGCTTCATCACTGCAGTGCAGTAAGAAGCTACTAAAATGGTTCTTCCTAGCCTCTTTCTGATTAAAAAAAAAAAAAAGGACTGCACCACCTCCCAAGGGCTTCATGCAGTTGCTATAGCAACACTACATCTGAGTCAGAACTATTAACAATCACCATGGCAACAAGTGTCTCACTTGCCATTTCAAGAAACTCATTGCGTTTGGACTAGAATCATCACACCATGTAAAAAGGGGTGGGGTTTTCCTCTCCCTAGGAAACAGGATACTTTCTCCAAATAACTTCTCCAAAACATGTTTTAAATAAAAGGAATTATAAGGGAATTACGCTGTCATAAGCCGATTATCCTCTTTTCTGAAATACTATAGTTTAATGGAAATAATGGTTAAAATGTTAATAATTGATATGTTAGATTCATTTTTCTCAGTAAATTCCAGTAAAATCTTTGGTATGGAAAAGTTCCTATTTCATAAATTCCAATAACTGTTTTATTTCTCTTGTCCAGCTCTTTTTGTCTTTGTTGATTTCCCTTCCTTCCCTCTGTCAGATACCCTGTTGAATATTTAGCAGAGCAGAATTCTTTAGAGGTTTGTGGATCACACATGTCAAGTCAGAAGCAGCAGAAGGGATCACACATATTTCTGGAATTGTACGAATAATGAAGTGAGTGATCCTCCATAGGAAGTGGTCATGGTGGAACTGCAGACCCATCCTATTTCCATTCTTTTTAAAACACAAGATGGTAAGATGGTAAGAATGGGCAGTGTCCAGATTTACATCCAGAAAGTGGTCTCCACAAACGATTGGATACTAGAGCAGAATCAGTACACTGCAACTCCAGTCTTTGAGGCCTACTGGGTCATCTTTGGCCTCGTGTCATGGGCTTTCCTCCCTAGATGTCCCAGGGCACCTCTTCACTTCCTGATCCTGGTGCCCTCACCATATCATGTCACATAATGACATTTTCTTGGGACTTTTGTCCTGGATCACAATTGCTAGGGTAAGATAACTTTGACTAGTCACTTTCAGAACAGGTGTTCACGTGTACTGACCAAAAAAAAAGTGTAAAAACAAAATTTTCCTAAACCAAAATCCAAATTATGATACATCAAACTTCAAACTGATCTCTTTATCTTCTTCAAGTATCTTGTTTAGTTGAAAACAAAGATTCTGTGTTCTGAAGTGCCCTTTCTTACCTCAGAGCTCACACCCTGGAGGATGAGGGCAGGCTCCAGAATGAACAAACTTTATTACATAAAACACAACTATACCAGTAGAGAAGGGAAATGGAGGTGATCTTTCTTTTTACTGTGAATCCTAGGTTATTTTATTCTTCAATTCCATTATTTAGAGTAGAAGTTGGAGTGGGGAGAGGCAGGTAAAATTACAGGGTCTCATTAAGCCAGTGTGATAGGAAGTCCTTGAGGAAAAGAATCCCCAGCCTATTATTGAGAATTAGAAGAACTCCAGGGTCAGGGTGACATTAGACGGAAGCTGAGGGCTTCAGAAAATTTTTTTAAAAATTATAAAAAGATTGCATTTTATAATGAACCCACCTCTGAGTAAGGCTCCCCTAGTGCTGCCCTGACCCTGGACAACCCAAGAAAATATGAATCAGACCTTCTCCAGAAAATGTAGGTGATATTAGAATGCTCACTTTGCAAAGTTTGCTCCAAAAGTCTATAATTTGTACACAGACTGCTGAATTGTTGACTTTTCAATCACACTTTTTCGTGTTCTAAATAAAATCAATGCCCCTCTAGAAAAGAAAGCTGCCTTGGGGCATGGTGTGGATAGTCCACTTAAGGTTTCACCTACACAGTAGTAATCAGTGTAAGGGCCTCCAGCTAGGAGACAAATACTCGGATTCCCATTTGCCACAGCCATTTGTGTACCAAACTGCAAGTAAATTGTAGAAGCATCCACTTTGGATTCAAGTCCCTCCTCCTCCCTTTACTGGCTGTGAGACATTGATGGCTGCATGACATGATCGTACTGACCACATTTAATTCACATCATTGAGATAGAGCTAAAGATAATAATACCTAGTTCATAGAACTGTTTCAATGATTAAATGAACTAATTACACAAAGCACCGAGTACAGTGCCCGGCATTAAATAAATACTATTACATTATAGTTGGATTCAATTTGTCTATATATACTCATCGCTTCCTACTCAGATGGATGTTAAAAGTACTTTTTGCCTTAAAAGTTGTTCATTCATTTTATTCACTCATCTCTTCATTCATTCAACAAACATTTATCTCAGACAAGATGTAGGCCTTGCCGTGTAGGAGTTATAATTTAATAATGTTGAAAAGACTGGTAGGGGAGGAAAAGTATTGAAATGATACTTCTGTTTCAGAATTAAACAAGAGCTTTTCCCCAACTGGGCAAAGTAGTCATGCATTTCTCTTTTTGGACGGCTCTCCTTCTCTAACACAACTTTTAATAGGTCAATATCCCCACAGGCTTTTGTACTCAATTTGTGAAGCTATCGTATAGGTTGTCCCAATACTGCCATTAAAATTGCCTAGTATAAACTGTGTGTTTCTCTTGGCTATAAAAATAAAAGTTCCCTATAGACTGTAACTTGGCAAACATTGTTGGATTGAATTGGGCTATTTTTATTTTAGGCTCAAAGGGAAGCAACATGCCTTAGTGAATCAAACTGTTTTGAAGTCAGAAAACTGGACATCCCATTTCACGTCTGCCATTGAGTTACATTTGGAAAATTCCTCAGTTTCTCCCCACTTGAAAAAAAAATGGAGACTAGTTTCTGCCTCCTGTATTTTGTTACAATAAAGGTTAATAAAAGGGTTAAATGTTATAAAGAAGCCTAATTCTTTCACATGCTGTTTCAGAATGGGAACCTGTAAATACTGGTTCTACTGATTTCTTATTCTACAAAATAAAAGCAATGAAATATAATCAATACAGCCTGATTTAGCTTTGTACACATAGACCCAGCCGATGTTGGCGATTAAACCTTCTAGCAAACAGCCCATTCTAAAAGAATGCAGACATGTTGGGCCACAGTGAAAGAACAAGAAGATAAAGAGGGCTGCTCATCCTCTGAGATCTACTTCAAATATTTTGTTAGTATTTGCTCATTGCCACTGATTTTTCACAAATGTCCTTCTCACAACAATTTACAACATTAGGAAATAAACTGTTTTGAGATACACTCTGCTTTCCATTTCTGCTTTCAAGGAAGCTCATGGGAGACAGCAAACAGATAGGCTTCCCTTTGCTACTTCCTTACACACACACACTTAGTGATCACCATCCCATGTCCTCTTTCATAGAGGTCATGCTGGGTAAAATGAACTATACCACTGACCTGACAAAGCAGTGACACTGTCCAGGTCCAGCCTGGACTGGGAAGTCATATGAAATCAGCTGGCAGCTGAAAGTCAGCAGTAATTCTCAAGGAACAGAATTCTGCTTTTCTCCAAAGAGGCTTTCCTGATCTCTCCAGCTTAAAGATTTATCTTCTTTCTCATAGAACTTTCAAGTTTGTTTATCCGGCAACCTCTTCAAAAAGGTTATATGCTCTCTGTGGGCAGAAACTGTACCTCACGTTTGCTTTCCTTACAGCAGCTAAGACAAATAACTTGTATATTCTGGTTAACAAATGTCTTGGTTTTAGGGTTCTGGAAGGACAAAAAAAATAATAAAATACTTCCTGACAGCTGCTGAGCTATGGACAAGGGAAATTATTCCATCTGTGCACAGTGGGTACATTTTTCTTTGCAAACTTGCCTACTGCATATAGACAGTGTTTGAGATATATATTGACTCAAGAGCAGGCTAGTAATTTTATCTCATGTATATGGGCCTTATTATGGCCAGGACACACAGTAGCTCAAGTCCACCCGAATCAATCAAGCAGTGACAAGATGGAGAGGAGGATCCAGAAACGTGGTCAGAAACCACCATTTTGAAGTATTAAGATCTTCCCTATAATTTAGACAATCCAAATGTTACAATTCCATATTTAAATTGACTCTGTTACTATCAAAAATCCAACCAGACTCAGTGGCCCCTCTGACCCTCTGCTTCAATAAGTAGTCATTCTCAAATTTAAGGTGAAAAAAAAAAACAATTAATGTTCTTTGGTTGCCAGCAACAGAAAGAACTCTGGTTAATTTGAGCAAGTGTTACTGGAAACCTACAGGGCAATGCACACAATCCAAAAGAAGGCTGAAGAACACAATTTAGAACAACCAAAAGCTAGGTCATTCCCCAAGGTCTCAGCAGAATCAGTAGGTGTTCTTCTGCTGGGATGAGTGGAGGCTTTTTTTTTTCCTAGAAGAGCGAGATTAGTCAAGGTTAGGGTGCGTTCTCACTGCTTGGCCGTCCTGGAAGGAGAATCTGGCAGAAGGAACCTTCAGGGAAGCCCATGTTTCCATAAAGGCAGGAAAGGCACTTGAATTCACTAACCCACAAGATTCTACCCAATGTAAGGAGAGAATGCATCTCATCCTACCTCCCAAAATATCAAGAAGCTTTAGGAAAGGATATTGGGTGCCTCCAAAACAAACACCCATTACAACCATCACCTCTTTTTCTTCTGCCACAGAGGCAATATTAGATTTATTTTCTCTAAGTCTGTTAGCCCTTATAGAACAAGTAGGGAAATTCTGTATGCCCGCTGTTTAGAACCTTGCTAATCAACTTGCCACCTCGGCCAGCCTATCTTTCCCAATATATTATATTCACATAAGCTTCTAAAATAACAGTTCTGTCTGTTATTCTGCCCTATGTATCACAGTAGGTAATTCCGGTGCTCAGTTTAGCAACATTTTGCAACACTGATACTGTCCTCATCCGATTTGCTGGAAAGATGGTGATAAGCAAAATGATACTGGCAGCTTTTAATATATTCCAAGCTTAACAAAGGAAGAGGATTCTATAATATTCAGTTGAATTGAAATACACAACTAAAGCACTGTCTGTACAAGGTTTATAATGTCTGTGTGCCTGTCAAGCTGCTGTCATCTCTCCATATGTCTCCTGGTCATTAGAAGCCAACTTTAGGATTAAAAAAAAAAAAAAAATCAGGCTAATGTTTTCTCTGGTCATAATACCTATCAGTGAGCAAATGACGAGGATGACCCATTAGTCACCAAATCGGCATGTTTAGTAACTGTCACCCAGAAAACATGCTCGAGAGCCAAGACAGGACTTACATTCATATAAGCCTTCAAAAGAAAGATTCTGCATGTCCGTATTCTGCTTTCCATGCAATATTTACCCATGCTAATATGACAGTGTAATGTATGTTTACTCTGATTACTAGGTCATTTTCACTTCCCAGCTATTTGCCTGTTAATTGCTAGTCACTGTGTTTCCTAAATGCTAAATGAACAACACACTAGGGCTGATGAAAGGTGTACGTTCCATTTTAGTGCTGTGCCAGTTAAAGAAGCCAGATCACAGGGGTGCCAAGTGCAAAAGCTTACTCTGCACGGACCAAACTTTAGATCTTTTTTTCATTCAATATTTCAGAAGTTATAGCTGCAGTTATATATTTAAAGTAATAGAAATGATGATTTTTGTGATTCATGTATGCTGTTCATTAGCCAACAAACTAAGTCCAAAAGATCCTGAATTATCTGTTTTAATTGATGTTTTTTACAGTGAATACACAAGGCAAATAATTGCCAACTCTTTCCACTACCCTGCGAATTTATAGGCCAAAAGTTCAGTTATCTTTCAGGCTGGTTTTAAATGCCTTCAGATGTCTGTACCAGCAATAGGAATACATGGCTACCCTTTAAGATGTGGCATTTCCTGCCCCGTAAAAACCCTTTGAAAATATATTCCTCCTCAACTCCAATTTTAGATGCACCCTATCTGCAACTTTCCAGGCCGACACAAGAAAAGGAAGATGAAAGCTGAGGATATCATGCCTGCCTTGGTTTCCTGAGGTTTGGGGTGAAGATCAGTAACAGCACTGGGGTGACCTACTGAGCTTCACCTACTCCTGGTTTCAGGAGAGCGTATGTGGCAGACATAGGTTTTCAGAGCTGTAGAATAAAGAAATCCGACATGAGAAGTTGAAGCAGGGACATAGTCACGTGCCCTTCATAACCAAAGCTCCATGCTCACCTACTTGGCTGGAGCATCACTTTCCCAGTGAGGTTCAGAGTGCTAGAGTACTATCCTGACAAGGGGACCAGAGAGAGTATAAAGGCAGGAAGGACAAAGAGGGCAAAGCCCGGCTTGGTATTCTGCAAGTCTGTTCCAGGTAGGCCACAGAATGGAGAACTGTTTCCAGTGCTTGCCCCATGGTCTGCAACCAAAATTAAGCAGACATTGCAGGAAGGTAATTACGGGTGCTCCCGCAAAACCAACAGAAAAGTTTGGGAGTTTCTGATTATGGATATAAAGGTGCCTGAGTAGCAAGGAAAAGTTAATATTATGTATTGTTAAGCCACTGGAGAAAGAGACAACAAAAAATTATTTTAAAAGTATGTCATAAACCCAAGGATAAGTATTATGTCACACATGCAGTTCGGAAAGTTAAAAACCAAGAGGGGCACTTGGTTTTGATGAAAACAACCAAAGCAGTTCCACACACTGTCTTTTCCAGCTTCCTCATTGCACCCTTGCTCCTCCCTCCAGTTTCATTCTTTCTACAGCATTGTCTTACCTTGACATACAAATTATAATTACAAGATAACCTTCGGCCACCATTCACTCTGTTTTGGGCTGCACATATTTCTGTTGGATCTTGGTTTAACCCTTTGTCTTTGTTGTTTTTGGTTGGTTGGGTGGGTGGGTGGGTGGTTGGTTGGTTGGTTGGTTGGTTGGTTGGTTGGTTAAGGTAACTACTAGTCTGATGGGAAGTTTGTCTGAAACTTCATGGAAAGGTAACTGGGCTTAGATCCTGGGGTGTGGGGGGAGGCTTTTAGAAGTCCCAAAGTTCAGGTCACATCCCCCCTTGGGGTAAAAAAAAAAAAGATAGATTACTGGGTTTGAGTAAGAACATTTGATTTTCATTCTCTTTATACAAGTTAAGCAGGACATGGCACCTTCCTGGGCCTTGGCCTCTCTATTCATAGAATAATATCGACCACGCCTAACGCACAGGATTAGTTCAAGAATCAAAAGAGATGAATATAAAATATGCTTTATAAATTGTAAAGTGCAGAACCAACAGGAGTTGACTATTTTTAATATAATGTTTTCCTGATTTTAGAAAAATTGAAAAACAAAGAAACACAAACATGGACAAATCAGACTTATCAGCTTTAAGTCACATCAAAAAGTCTCATTTCTCATTTCTGTGCAGTCACTCACCTGGGGCAGTTCCCCTCCTTTTGATAAGGTGGCAGCTTCTGTCACATTCATATCTCGGTCTCTGATTCTCCGAATCTAGAAAAGACACACAGAAAATGGAAATTCCCAGCACAGACTGCTGCCCGGACCCTTCCTACCTTTCTTTAAGGAGTACATCTTCCAAGATGGAACAGGACACATTAGTCTACATACACATGCAAATGCTTTTTATCCTGATGCTCAATACCTTTCTAGATGCTCTCTCAAAATGCACATAGATGGATTATGAGGAAATTGTGGTGTCAATCAAGACACCACAGAAAGCAGCATTCCATGATGGACAGAAGAAGACCTTGGATGTGTGATAGGCACAATCTTGGTGACTAGTGGGTATCTTTCTTCAGGCCTTTTCTGGTCCAGATCTGTCATCATTTTGTTGGTTGGCTGATTTGTGTCTTTGTTTTTCTCAACCCAGTTCCATCTGTGTTATAGGTAGTAGACAGTATTCGCAGACTTAAGCACTAAGGTATTTATCAGTGTTGGTGTGTGGTTGAGCTGTGTTTTCATACTTTCCTGTACACTCATTAGTATTTTGTCTTCAATTAAAATATATATTTTAATTAACTAGCAGATGTCTTGCAAGTTGAACCAGAGGATGTGTTCCATCCTGGTCTCACTGGATCTATAATGACACAGCATCTCTGTCCATGCATATCCTCCATCATACCTGAAACAGTGTAGCTAGGAGGCACTCTTGGAGTGGAGGTCATAACAGGTGGAGAAGTAGAACAGACCGGGGAAACTTATAGCTGCATGAGGTCCCCTACCGTAGCACCCCACCCTAAATACCTGCTCCCATTCCAGGGCTCTCTTACTATAATACCTGGTTTCCATTTACCATATGTATCACATCTATTATATTTTCTGGTCTGAAAGAGGAATTTTAAAGTTGTAGGAGCAGAGAAACCTTAAAGGCCTGATAATTATGCAGCAGGGAGGGTTGATGGTGGCAGGGAGCCAGCTCAGGATGAGCCCTGTGAGCACTTCTGTCTTCCCTTGAGTAGCAGAAAGGGTTCAATCACATTCAGCAAAGATGAAAGTGCTTTGAGCTGCCTCTCCACTGCATTTGGAAAAAGATGCCTTCTTCTCTCATCCAGAGCAGTTTAAGTTTTTCCATCTATCTATTAATGTTCTACATCTGCTATAGTTTTTCCAACTTTCTACCAGGCTTTCTCTTAAAAAAAAAAATCCATTGGTTCTTCGGAGACATCTATTTTTCCTTCTCTGAAAAAGCTCTGAGAGGCTTTAAGAGCAGGAAGAGAGGAATATATGGGTTGATCTGCAAACTTTGTGAAATTTTGTTTTCAAAACCCCTGGTTTCCTGCTCTATATTGTGTACTATGGAAATCATTCTGGAAATTAAATAGAATGAGTCATAGGAGCAAACCTGAATCAGTCAACGCAGAGAGAAAGCATGAGTCTGAGTCAGGTTCAACCCAATTCAACAAGTATTGATTGACTGCCTAAGATGTGCTTTCACAGGCTTAGCAGGCTGAAAAGCAGAAAACCTACAGAGAGGTTTTCTCTCTCTCAACAGCCTCTCTCACCTGTTGTACTTAGTGTTCTTTTAAACCTGAATGTTGACTAACAACTTAACTTACGAGTTACAGAAAATTTTTGTGTCAAGTTCTTGCCTTCAGAGTATCCATTCCCCCTATCCCTGGTAACAGGATACTGATTTTCTCTTGGAAACACCCCCTCCTCCTCTCAGTTCATGATATTCATTAAAATTGATGCCACCGCCAGTAACAGGGAAAACATGTGATGGAAGATAAGGTGATCACAGCAAGGCACTCCCCTAGCTACAGCAATTGGCTCAAGGAAAGGCACATGATAACCTCAGAGCCAATCTAAGCCATTTTCCAGAGCCACCAGAAGAGAGATGCCAACGCTTTGCAGAAGTTTCTGAGAGCATAGATTAAGGACCTGAAGCTGCTGGCGACCATAATACCATTATACGAGTAAGAAAGAGATGGCCTGAGAAAAGACCTAATCCAGAGACAAGCAGAGCGAAGTACCAAAGGAAAGCACTCTGAAGCCATTGCTTGAGCCATTAGATCCACCTTTCCCAGAGCTGTCTCCTTTGGAATTCCCAGTTACTTGAACCAATAAATGCCCCGTCTGCTTAACCCAACTTGAACTGGATTTATGGTCACTTGCACCTCAAAGAATCTTGACAAACTTGCTTCTGTGTTTGCAGAATTATCCCAAAGAATATGAATTTTCCTTCCATTAACACTTGCTAATGGAAAGAAAAGGTTATTAAGAAATTATATTTATGATTTTTGCATATAATCTCATAAGTATGTAATTCATCTTAATTTAACTTCCCATTGGGAAGGAATCCACAAGTGGAGACCAACCCTCATTTGATAATTTGGAGTAAAGGGAAGACGATACTTAAAACCATTGATCAAGAACTTAAGTTCATAGGGAATGAGAATGACTTTTCGGGTATGTTTATTAATTAACATTTGCCAATGGTTTTGTTAATGCCTTTTACCTCATATAGGACATGATAATATAAGCACATCTGGGTAGTTATCTCCCCCAGCTATGTGTGTGTGTAGTAAGTGACTAATCAAATCCCAAGAGAGATCAGCAATTCTGCTCATCTGGTCTAAAAGATCCTGGGGCAATATCAATCTCCTATTGCAATAGCATAAAGCTCACCATCTCAATAAATCTGCTGTTTGGTACAGAATTTTACTATCCGCCAGCCACCATGCCAAGAGCTTTACATGCCAAACATTTCATTGAAACATCACAAGACCCTATCATGAATCCCATTAAAAATTAAGAAACTGAAGTTCCTGCAAATTAAACAGCTTAGCCAAAGGTCAGCAAGCAATGAAGATCTGGATTTGAAACTATGTCTATATAAGCCCAAACCATGACCTCAACTATATTATTCTCAAGTCCATAATCTTCTCACCTTCCCATTGCTTGCCACTATCACGGTTACCAGCTGAGCTCAAAAGAAACTTGAGCTAACTCAACTCAAATTCCTAAGGTTTTAGCCCTGCTCTGCCCACACTGCCCTCTTTCCTCACCTCGATGCTAGGATTCCCCAACTCCTCCAAATTTTGATGATTTAATCCATGTCAGGGAGCAACTGCTCAGACAGACTCAGCCTCAGTGTGGGAAAAGGAAAGAGAGCATGCAGGGAGTGCTCCAGTCCTTTGTAACTCACTTGTCCTATTACAAACTCATCACCTTCCTCTTTAAACCAACTCCTCCTCTGAAACAAGCTCCAAATCTCAAGTTATTGGGACAGCTTCCTCAAATGAAATATCCAACCAGTTGTGAAACTCTGTAAATTCTCCCTTCAAGATTACTCCTGTGTGTTACTTTATAGTCCTACTCTAAACAGCATGTGTTGTATTAACTGCTCTGTGTAGAATTTTTATAAGTTCTTCTTACTCAGTTTCTCTGTCTCTGATCTCTCCCTCTCTCATTCCTCTTAGAAAGTATCTTAAAAGATCCCTTTTAATCACATTATTTACCAGCTCAAAAAACTTTGTCTGCTCCCATTGCTTACTGAATGGGTTAAAAAATGTTTTAACATAGCTTTTAAGGATTTGCATAAACTGGCCTCTGTCTACTTTGCTCTCCCTTTACCTCCCTTATTTTTTAATCTAAAGTGTCCTGAGTGCTGGCCTCTGAACTCAGCTTGCTTTCTTAACTCTGTGATCTTGTTCATATTGTTTACTCTGCATGAGATGCATTTCCTCTTGTCTCCACCCAGTGATTCTATTTCATCCTTAAAGATGCAGATTACATTCCATTTCCTTTTTGAAACTCCAACAAGGAATTACTCCTCTTCCTCTGAAAAATTTAAGGAGCTTACTGATAGCACTACTTCCTTGATATTTATCCCATAATGCCTTGTACTGCAACTATCCTAGTGGGAATTTCATCCTTCCCACCAAATATTAAGCTTTTAAGAGAACACATAAAGTACACACCTTTATGCCCCAATCCAGCCCCTGGCCTAGTGCCTTAGCGATAAGAGATATTGCACACATACACCTACTAAATTAGTGAAATATATGAAAGGAGTGAAATTCTGTGGTAGTCAACATCCAAGATGGTACATAAGGAACCTAAGGATCCTTCCCTCCTGGTACTCATGCTCTCGTATAATTCCTCCCCACACTAAATATCAAATAAGATATTGCAGACATGATAGAATGTGACTTCCAAGGCAAAGTCACGAACAATACTGTGAACACCAAGTGTGACTATAATATAAGCTACGGACTTTGGATGAACCATACAGGTTCCTCACTTGTAACAAATGTACCACTCCAGTGTGGATGTCAATAATGAGGGCAGCTGCGCATGTGTGAGGACAGGAGATGTGTGGGAAGTCTGTGTTTTCCCCTCAATTTTGCTATGAACCTGAAACTGCTCTAAAAAAGTAGTCTTTAAAAAAAAATAAAAAGGTATTGTGGCTTTCACTTTGTGCTCTTTTCCATCACTTGCTCTTGGGGAAGAGAGCGACCACATCATAAGGACACTTAAGCAGGACTATGGATTGATCACATGGCAGGCACCAAAGCCTCTTTCCAACAGCCAGCACCAACTTGTATGCTACATGAGTGAGACATCTTGTCAATGGATCCTCCAACCCCAGTCGAAAATTCAATGGACTACAGCCCCAGCCAACAGCTTAATTACACTCTCCTGAGAGACCCTGAGACAGAATTACCTGGTTAAACTGCTTCAGAATTCCTGACCCATAGAAACTCTGTGAGATAGTATATGTCCATGGTTTTTTTAAGATCCTAAATTTTATGATAACTGACTACAAAGCAATAACGCAACTAATACACAAGCTCATCATGGTAGCGGTACACACTAGCATAAGAAAATCTAAAAAACTTCCATTGAGTTTGAGAAGAAGATGAAGACAAAAATAGAAAGTAATAAAATAGGGGAAGAAGACTTCAAACATTGTAATACCCGAGTTGTACATGCAAGATTTTTCTGTTCCGTGATACCATGAATGAAAGATTGTTTTCAGTATCCGGGTCTCTGTGCATGTTTCTGATCTGTGGGCTATAATCTCTAGTTACGTTTGCAATCCTAATTATCAAGCATATGATAAATACTAGTGACTATCATTTGTTTAGCATCCTGTTTACCAGAAACTGTTCTAAGATCTTCCCAACCACCCTCAGATATAGATACTGTCATTATCCCCATTATACAGAAGAGACCACTGAGACACACAGAGTAAGTAACTTGCTCAAGCTTTCAGAGCTGGAAATCGGCAGAGCTGCTTTTGTATCCAGGCAGCTTGGAATCACAGTCCACAGTCTGAATCACTATGCTATATGATACATTATGCTTCCTTTAAGACTTGACAATATACATATTTCACTGAAATCATGTAAAATATTAAAATTAAGTTTACTTAAAATTGGTGACTAAAATTAATGCATAGAGTGCTCCAGCAATCCTCACTTGGTTACAAGATAGTCTTACTTTACTTTCTTTGATAGTTAAAATCCTGAAGTAAAGCTGAGAGGCTGCCTCATTCTGAACTCCCTCAAGAGACACTCTCAAAGCCTTGAGTGTATTTATCTCCAGCCTAGTGAGACCTGAAGCATCCTTTGCTTCCAGTTGGGTGCATCAAACAGGGATGTTTGAATCCAGACTGCAATGGTTGATTTTTGAAACACAATTAAATTCATTTCATTCTGTTGTTGAAGTCTAGAAGGAACTTGGTAAATGAAAAGAAAGGTATAATTTGGGAGATATTTCTATTCAACTGGAATATTTTCAACAAATGCTGTTCAAAATCCTGAGGAAGACAGAAAAACTTGTAAGACTCCGCTCTCAGGGAGTTTATACTCTAATAATTACACATTTTATATAATAGCTTTTTATTATAAATATATTATTTTGTAGAACCCAAAAAGTAGATATTATGCATTTTTTTCACATCCCAAATGTCCAACAAAATGTTCTACTGATTGGGTCATAGATTATAAAATCAAAATAAAAGATCCCTTTTCAATATTCTCAATATGAATTTATACAATAAGCAATAAATATTTTCAAGATGTATTAATCTTGTTTATACATGTATGTGTTTGTGCACTATATGTATATAGTGCCCCAAAAATATATACACATTTTAAGAAAGAAAAACTGTATTAAAATTGTAATATTCAATATATACCCATAACAAAAGATGAATACAAGTCTCATTTGACTTCTGCAATTACTAGAGGTGCTCAAAGTGGTTACCATCAGTGTCCAGACCCTTCTGATTATAGCGAACTACTGCTTGAGCAATGTTGACCAAAGTATCCACTTGTATACATTTTTTTGGAACCCCAAGTATATCTTATAAAGACTACTTTCTCAGGAAATTCTTTAAGAATATGTACATCTAAAGTATAGCAAGTGCAGTAAATAAAATCCTGGAATATTCTTTGTGCTTTTCTTTCCCATGGATATGAATTTCTCCTGGTCAGTCAGAGTATCTACTTTGCCTCATGGGGAATTGAGATGTTTATAGTAGGAATACAAAGAGTTAAGCTAGTCCTCCCCCTTCCTCCTCCTTCTTCTTCACTTCCAAATGGTCTCAAGTCCCCATCAAAAAAAAGAGTTTTGACTCACATGAATTTGGATTTGCCAAAGGTAAGATTTATTAAGAGTAGAAATGCTTTTGGAAAACAAGGTATAGATTTATACATAACAATAGACAGAATAGAAAATAGGAAGACCCATAAGACTTCTGACTAAGGACGTCTGAATGAGAGGTACACAGACTGGCAGGAGGGAAAGAGAATGGGATGAAGCATGACCATGGAGAAGATCGGTATAACCACGAGCTAAGGGAAAAGACCTGGGATACCTTTAAAGGGAATCTACATGGGAGCCAAACCCACACCTTCAGACTATCTGTGGCTGTTCAACTGAGCACAAGACATGTGCTGAGATCCAAGTTGAATATTTTAAGTCTGCTGTCAAGTGAGGTCCTGTATGACATCCTGAACTGTGCTCATATCTAACCATAACCTAAGACTTGACTGATTTCCACCTGAACTTTCAGGCATGGATATCTCCAGGACACTTGTAAGCTCCTGAACTAAATAGTGTGCTTTATGAGACCCAAAAGCTAATGGAAAGCAGTATACAGGATGAAGTCCTCAGCATTTGTATTTGGATAGGACTAGATAATGAAAATCCCCCCATAACATAATTATTTCAAAGATACGTCTGATGGTCCATTTTATTTCCCAAAAAGAGTACGTTACAAAGTAATTTTAATGTTGTAAAGGCAATGTATTATTATTTCAGTGTGATTTTGAAGACTCAGGAATTTTACAAGGGTATAAATGTTGACAGTAAATAAAAAGTGTTACTTTTAGTATCTAGAGTATTTAATAGAAGGTATTAAGAATAGTTGAAAAACTGTGGCTGATTCATATAGTGAATTAGTGTCGCTACTTTAGGATAGTACTCAAACTGACCCTTTTCAACTTCTAAAATTCTCTAACCAAATAGAAAAAAGAAAGTTAAAAGCAACATGATGACATTTAAAACATCATCATTATCAACGTTTATTTTTACAGTGTGGTTTATGGAGGATAGTTTTATTCTTCTTTAAAAAGTGTCCTCTAGTAACCAATGATGGGCGGCATTCAAGAGGAAAGAAAACAATAAACAATGCTTCCATCTAGAAAAATGTACTAGTCCTTGCTATAGAGGAAACCATAGCTTGTCCTTACCTTTGATCATTCCTGTTCCAAAGTGGAACACTAGGCTACATTGTTTCTTATCTCAGTGTGCTAAGAAACCAATTATGTTAAATAATATTGCCTGAAGGGATTTTTTTCAGTCACTGGAGAAAGATCAATGCAATAACCTAGGATCTTAAATGCCAATATTTAGTTTAAGAAGGAAGCACACAATTTTCAAAAATATAGTTTTGTTAAATATTATTTTTCAAAACACAAACTTAACAATTCACATTTTACAACAATATTCCTGTTGTGACCCTTTGGTGGACAGTAGTTGAAAAATACAGCAGGACAAGAAATAAAAAAATAAATACAAAATATTTACTGAAATACTATTTCAAAGAAAACACAAAGCTCTTATCAATGCAAAGGGACTTAAGTGACTACAACCTTTAATAAAAACATCAATCAGATAGGTTGGATATTCACTCCCCCCATTTCCCACACACTGCAAAAAGCTACACATGTCTCTGACTCGCATAAATAATAAATTGTCCTTTGCACAAAGATGAGCCTTTATTGTTCAATCCCTCAATCAGAATGGAAGTGCCAAATAGAAAACTATGTCCTCAGGCAAGAAAAGGGTATGCTTCAGGATATATGGGATTTAAAACAAAATTAATGTTGTAAAATAAGAAAGAAAAGACTGAAATACGTATCAAGGAAATAATATCTCAGTAACATTAGCAAGGGGTTATATGAGAAAATAATGAGTTGTTTAAAGCATATGTGCAGAACTCACCACAGGCAGTGTTTCTTCAAGGGAAGGGCAACAGCTTGATCTGGTCAGAGCAATGACCCTAATGGTGAAAGCTCTGGGTTATATTTCATGTTATACTGTTGAAATTGCTGTGAGAATTTGAGCCACACAGTGTGTCTATTGGTGGGGTCCCAAGTATTTTCTAGTCACCTCTTCTCAATATTCATCCAATGACTCTATGCTATAATGACCCCACGTAAAGGCAGAAGCATAAATGTTTTAATAGTAGAGTTCTCAACTGGGAATATCCAACAAATATAGCCTATTTCCCAAATCTGCATTATGCCAAGAATAGTATAAAATTTCTAGAGAGACTGAGGTAACTATTGGCGTCTTCAAGGAGCTTGGGAACACATGAATAGCCCCTCTGTTCCTATATCCCCTCCATTGCCCACCTTCCTCCACATACTCAAATAGGAAATGGGCTGATCTAAATTGGTCAACTAAGAGTATACACACTGGGTCTTGAACCCAAGTGCTGCAATTTTCAAAATCAATTAGGAGTGGCCTTCAGGTTCCTTTTGGGACACTTATTGTCCCAGGAATTTGGACACTTTAGTTATGATCCAAATATCCATTACCTTTATTCACCTTACTAAGGTCTCTCAACCTTGCATTCCCTTCTGCTTCTCAAGGGTGTATGAGGCTTCAGTTGTAATACCCAAGCCCAGGTTTTAGCTGGGAAGTGAAAATGAAGCAACTGGGCCTTGCAGCTTCTTTGATTTTACGCCATTCAATAGACATTGCTTCACTAAAGGACTTCTCCACAGAGTCCAGCTAAATGCAGGCAAGTTCTGCGTTGGAGTTTGGATCCAAAGCCCAAACTAATAACAATATGTAACTTTTCCTTGACTTGCCTCCTCTGTGTAAGTATTTCTTGAAGTCTTCCTAGATAAGAATAGCCAGTAAAGACACAGAGGTGGGTACTCTGGATCTCTTGGCCAAATATCATCATAAAAGTATCATAATAACAAAGAGGCATATTCGTTTTGACATAAATCTGTTGCTACAGAAAAGTAAAGTATACTGTCAACATTTGAGCAAATACTTATTAATCCTCTAGGAGCCATCGGTTGAATTTACTATTGTCTTAGCAATGAAGCTAGTGGGCAGATATACTAAGTAGTTTCTATCAGGATGGAAACCACGTTTTTTCTGCAAATCTGCAGTGTAGATTTCCAGGGACACTGTTTTAGCTCACACCATGATTCCAAAACCATGTCCACGTTCAGATTAGGAATAGGACAAGCTCAAGGGATCTACTTTAATGTCAATGTCAGAATTCATTCCTTTCAAGTTCTGAAGACCCAGTGACCTCTGTCAACGTAAGGTGATTCCTGGAGGGCCCTGTGACAACTTGAACCAGGAGAATCTTCTGGACTGGCTGTGGGTTCTGTGTATATTATTCTTCACTTCTCTTTCAATTAATCGCATGCCTTACCAACCACCACCACCAACTCTGCAGACTAGGCTTCCTGTCTGTAGTCATGGGCCTTTGACCTTTCTGGGGTTAGTGAAGCCCCTATAATTTTTCGCAACAGTATGTTTTTAACTAAAACCATTATGGTAAACCTTACATAGCTTTAAATTATACAGGATATATGAGTCTCTTAACTAACAACATGCCTCCACTTAATTTAGCATTTTCCAGAGAATCATACTATGTTTCCCTAAAAATAAGACCTAGCAGCTTTTGGAGGAAAAATTAATATAAGACCCGGTCTTATTTTACTATAATGTAAGACCAGGTCTAATATAATATAATATAATATAATATAATATAATATAATATAATATAATATAATATAATATAATATATATAATACTGGGTCTTACACTAATTTTTGCTCCAAAAGATGCATTAGAGCTGATTGTCCGGCTAGGTCTTATTTTCAGGGAAACATGGTATTGCCAACCCCTTTCTGGTGGAATTTTCTCTATCAATTATCTTATATATGGATCATATTACAAAATCTCTATCACTGAAGGTCTAGTATTCCTATAACTCCAATCAACATGTTGTTGGGAAGTCGTCATCCCCTCCACAAAGCGGTTTCTATAAAAGTCCCCTCCAACTCCCCCTGAGGGGATTAACATACCTTTTCCCCTTTACGGCAACTCATGTAGCAGAAAGAATCTGTGGCTTTTAAGTACAAGTCTTCTTTGGCCAAATCTGGTAGTTCCACATCCTGCTCCTCAAGCCTTGCATATTACTGATTTCTTCTAGTTTCTTGCTTTTTTGGAAGCCTCCAAATAGAATTCCCAGCATCCTTGACTGCAGATTCCATGCATGTCAATGTCCCCAAGGCTTTTCTGTTCCATACCATGCATTTGAGTCCATTAGCCTCTTACATTAACTTTCCCAAAGTCTCCTTTCTCCTCATTACTCAGCTTATAAGCCTACTGGCTATCCCTGTTAACATTCTCTGCCGAAAGCTTAGGCTTCCTTAGGTTCTCTTGAGAACATGCATGTCCCTGCTAAGCCTTCTGAGGGAATTTTGGGGAAGCAATTCACAGTCACTCTCATGGGAGTCACCAGGTGAAAAAAATTCCTCCTGGTATATATCATCACCTTGCTATATAGGTACTCAACTTCTGGACACAAACCTACTATTCTCCTGTAGGATTGAGTGATTCTTGTAGGTTATAAAAGTGTCTTTGAAGGGCACATTACAATAGAGTTCTTTGGTACCTCTCAGCACCTTCAAAACCCAGGAACCTTGGTTGTAGCAACAATACCTGTGGCCAACTGTTAGTTGTCCCCAATATCTGCTCTCCCTTTATTCCATAGCAGTAGTTTTATTTGAGTACATGGCTACTAATTAAAGACTTTTCTTAGCCTTAATTGCAAGGAAATATGTCCATATTACTAATTCTGACAGGTGAGATCTAAGACAAAGTGAAACATGTCTCTTCTGCATCTTATTTTTAAAACCATTGGACATGCACTCCCCTGACTCCTTTATCCTTTCCATTGGCTGCCTGGGAGATGGATAGAAATGGAACTGCTCTCTTGGACCCAGAGGTGAAAGCCTAAAGTAGGAATTGGCAGAACCACCTTACCATTCTAGACTATTACATAAGAGAGAAATAAACTCTCGTGTTTTTTCAACCATCTGTATTTTGAGCTCTATTTGTGACAGCTATTTTAGTCTGTATATAGCAAATACACCTCCCATTTTTGTTCATATACACTTCCCAAATCTCACAGGTAGCAGAGTTTTCCAAAACAAATAAGTAAGCCCAACTCTGATAATCTTGCTTGATTATACAATTCTATCATAAAGGACCTAGAAGGGGACTAATAATAGTTTTATAATCCCCTGTGGTCAACAAAGAAACAGATAACACTGCTTATAGCTGTTTTGATCTCTATTTTGCATTTGAAACTCAAGAAGTCTTCAAGAACACCGTATTCTTCCCTCACATCTGGTCTGATTCAGTATGCTATTCTGGCAGAACTATATAAGAGTTTTTGTCACTAGATATGATTATCTGAGGAGAAAAACAATCATGTCTCCCTTCAAAAGAAATATATGCATGACCACCAATCATAAATTTTCCAAACAAAACCTGAGAAGAGATATTTGCTGAGCAATTATGAAAATTGCCTCGTTATAGACATTTCCGGTCAAGATGCTCATCTCCTCTCAGGACCATATCAATTAAAACTAAACTGCAGAACAACCATCTGTGAGAATCACCTGAAATCTACTTGAAGCAAAGCCCTACAACTAAAGACATACAGAGGAAGCCACCTCAAGACTGATAGGAGGGGCAGAGATGCTGAGTAGGCTGGTCCCACACCCACGTGTGACCATTAAAAATCGGGAGGGATATCTTGGCTCGGAGTCACCCCCCTGGAGAAGTGAGGGGTCCCAACCCCATAACAGGCTGCCTAGCCAAGGATTCCAGTGCCAGGAAGAGAAGTCCCCCCAACTCCTGGCTGTGAAAACCAGTGGAGATTGCAGCTGAGTGAGCAAGAGGATGGCTGCAGTCCTGAGCGTTTGCTCCTCTTAAAGGGCCCACGCAAGGAGTTACTTGCTTATAGCCTCACTAACTCTGAGTTCTAGTGCTGGGGCAGCAGCTTGAAAGGTGTCAGGTACATAATGGGAGAAACTGAATTGTCTAGCTTCAGGGTGAAGGCTGGAGGGGCACCTTTCTCCAGGAAGGAGGAGCAGGTGGGAGCCTTTGCTTATTTGTTGAGCTGGGCCCTCCCTATGTGCAGATGCAGGCTGCTGCCATATCTGAGTCTCCATCAACCTGGCTGTCAACTTTTATCGTCCCTGCCCTAGTGACTCCCTGAGACCTCACCTCAACCAACTTTCGGGCACACCCAAACTGTTTCCAGTGGCTTTTCTGTACAACCTGCCTTAGCTCATGCTGTGGACTTTCCTAAACTCTCAAAGATTCACAAAACTCCAACAAGCAGCATCTGGCTCCAGCATGTCCTGTACCTCTGGATGAGCAGCGTAAGCCCACTGCTAGTAAGAGCAGGCCTCAGTTTGAAGATTAGTTTCTCAAGATACTTTCAAGGCCAGGGGGACAACCATCTGTGGATTGCTTTGTGGCTCATACCAAATAAGTCTGGGCAGGGCACAAGCTGCAGCTAAACTTGGCCTGCTGTGGGTCCCCTCCCAGGAGTCCCCAGGGCTGGCATGCCTAGTGGCCAGATTTGGACCAAGCTGGAGTATCACCCAGATGCTTCCAAGGACAGCACACCCAAAGGGCATACTGGGCAGGCACCAGAGTCCCACTAACATGAATCCTACTCTACAGGGTCAGGCCTCAAACCACAGCTCCTTGACTGTAGTCATGACCAATCCTCACAACCAATCAGCCTGAGAGTCTATCCCTCCAACTGATGTGCAAACAGCAACTTGCAATGACTGCTCACCTATAACAGGAGGGCACATGGAACCCACACAAGTGACACACCTGGTATCCAGCTCTGGTGACCAGGGAGATAGCACCACTGGGTCCTACAGGATACTTACTAAGTAAGGCCACTATACTAAGACCAAGAGGCATAGCAGCTCTACCTAATACAGAGAAACAAACACAGGGAAGCAGCCAAAATGGGGAGACAAAGAAACATGTCCCAAATAAAAGAACAGAACTAATCTCCAGAAAAAAACCTAAACAAAATGGAGAGAAGCAATCTACCAGCTGCAGATTTCCAAACGCTAGTATAAGGATGCTCTGTGATCTCAGGAGAACTGCAACAAAGAGATGTGAAACATAAAAATGGAGATAAAAAACATAAAAAAAAGAGCCAGTTAGAAATAAAGAATACAATAACTGAAATGAAGAATACACTAGAGGGAATCAACAGTAGATTTGATGAAGCAGAGGATCGAACCAGCCACTTGGAAGACAAGGTAGCAGAACAAAACTGATCAGAACAGCAAAAAGAAAGAGTATCAAAAAAATGAGAATAGTTTAAGAGACCTCTGGGACAACATCAAGCATACCAACATTTGCATCATAGGGGTATCAGAAGAAGAAGGGAAAGAGCAATGAATTGAAAACATATTTGAAGAAATAATGACTGCAAACTTCCTCAATCTGGCAAAGAAAATAGATAAGCAAGCCCAGGAAGGACAGGGAGTCCCAAACAAGATAAACCCAAAGAGGCCCACACCAAGACACATCATAATTAAAATGCCAAAGATTAAAGACAAAGAGAAAATCTTAAAGGCAGCAAGAGAAAAGCAGTTAGTTACCTACAAGGGAGCTCTCATAAGACTGTCAGCTACTGTCTCAACAGAAACTTTGCAGACCAGAAGGTACTGGCAGGAAATATTCAAAGTGATGAAAAGTGAGGACCTATAACCAAGATTACTCTACCCAGCAAAGCTATCAGAACCGAAGGACAGATAAAGAGCTTCCCAGACAAGAAAAAGCTAAAAGAGTTCTTCACTACCAAACTAGTATTATAAGAAATCTTAGAGGGACTTCTTTAAGACAAAAAAATCAAAAATATGATTAATAAAATGGAAATAACTGCATATCTATCAACAATTACTTTAAATATAAATGGATTAAATGCTCCAATCAAAAGATAGGTGGCTGAATGAATAAGACAACAAGACCCTTACATATGCTGCCTACAAGAAACTCACTTCAGATCGAAAGGCACACTCAGACTGAAAGTAAAGGGATAGAAAAAGTTATTTCATGAAAATGGAAATAAAGAATCAAAAAGTCTGGAGTAGCAATACTTATACCAGATAAAATAGACTTTAAAACAAAGGCTATAAGAGAAAAAGAAGGACCCAGTAGTCCCACTTCTGGGTGATTATCCAAAGAAACCCAAAACTCTACTTCAAGGGGAAAAATGCATCCATATGTTCATTACAGCATTGTTTATAATGGCCAAGATGTGGAGGCAGCCTGGGTGTCCACTGATGGATGAATGGATAAAGAGGAGGTAGTACATATATACAATGGAATATTGCTCAGTCATGGATGGGAATGGGTTCTTGCCATCTGTGGCAGCATGGATGGACCTGAAGGGTATTGTGCTGAGTGGAGTACGTCAGACAGAGAAAGAAAGATGCAATGTGATTTCACTTGTATGAGGAATCTAAAGAACAAAACAAACAAACAAAACAAAAACAAACTCATAAATAGAGAGAACATTTTTATGGTTGCCAAAAGGGAAGGGGATTGGGGGGTGAGTGAAAAAGGGGAAGGGATAAAGAAGTACAAATTGGTTGTTACAAAATAGTCATGGGGACATAAGGTATAACATAAGGAATACAGTCAATAATAGTGTAATAACTATGTAAGCTGTCAGATGGCTACTAGATTTATTGGGATGAGAGATGGGATGAGGGTTGGGGGGGCAGGGTGAAAAGGTGAAGGCATTAAGAAGTACGAATTGGTCATTACAAAATAGTCATGGGAATGAAAAGTAAAGCATAGAGAATATAGTCAATAATACAGTAGTAACTATGTATAGTGCCAGGTGGATACTAGACTGGTGAGGGGGATCACTTCTTAATTATATAAATGTCTCACCACTATGCTGTGCACCTGAAATTAATATAAAAGAATATGGAACAGCTAAATAAATAAAGTGTAAAAATTTTTCAAAAAAAGAAAATTGCCCCCTTACAGCTTTTAAATTGTTCCTTTACATATTAGGCTGTTTATTAAAGTTGACCTCCCCCCACTGCCCAAATGAAGATTGCTATAATGTTGTTCTCTGGTGGTGATAAGGGATGCTATTGTCTCTCTATGGGGTGCACAGGGAAAATATTTGCTATAGTCCATATGCTTTATAAAATAGTATTAACCACGTATTCTCACCTGAAGTAATATTCTGTCTCAAGAATACTGATCTCACTCTCATTTTACCTTTTCTACTTCCTTCCTAGAGGGTACTGCCACAGCACATCATGTCATCCTAAAGAGGACCCATTACACCTATTGGATAGGTACTTCTGGAAGTAGAAGGAGAAAATATGAGAAGACTTTATTCGCAGTTGTGATCCAGGGAACACTGTGGTGGAAACTCTTCCGGTGCTTGGAGATATTTCCCTGGGATAGTCTAGAGGGTCCTAAGAGCCAGATTGAGGATCACTGGTCTAGGGTACACAGACTCATATCACCATCATCATCGTCATCATCATCATCATTATCATCAACCACCGTACAAATCTCAACCTGCCTGTAGTAGGAATTGCGATTGGAGACAGAGCAATCCCTTACCAAGTTACTTTCAAAAGAGAGGAAATGAAATGTAAATTTGTTCTACATTTCTCAACATCTGCTTCAGACATTTAAAATGCCTTCTAGGAACATGCTAACATCTTTTCATCTCTCTTATCAACTTACTTATTATCTCCTAACAACAACCTGCAGTGCTTTATGTTATTCTACATATCATTCTAAAAAAGCCACCCTTCCCTTTTTCACATTCTCCCCTCCCATTGCCTCCAACACCATCTGTATTGTACAAGTACTATGCTATAGATTGGTCTGAAACACACCATTCTGTTTCTGTGCTGTCCAATCTATACTGATTACAACGAATACACATCGATTCCAATGTTTCACAATCTGTCATGCATATGCCATTTTACTAAACATTCACAATGAATGGAAGATTAAATAGAACTGTTTTTTTGTTTTGTTTTTTTTCAGCATTGAGTACAGAATAACAATAATCATTGTTCTTCACTTCCTTGTGTTATGGCTGACACAAGACATAGATAAATTAGTATTCTGCAGAGTGACAAGACACATTGGGATCATTCTGAAGAGCATGCAACCATAAGTCAGTTCACTGTACCTCTTGCATGACTATTCAACACTAAATCTTGGGAAGCAGGCGGCTTTTTGACTGGTTTGATGTACACTCCTTACTTACTTAATTGCCCTAGCCTAATCATTCTAATAAAATGTTCCAAATGGACAAGAGAGCTTTGTGAAACCAGTCCCTTCATTAACACCAACTTGATTACCATACCTGGTTTCACTGCTCATTTCCCCTTAAGGACAAGTGATACATAGTCAACTCCATAAAGTAGGTGAGAGCCTTTATATTGACACCCACATGCACAAACTTATAGGATTTTTGTATTGTTCATCTGAGAAGCATTCATTGTGCACCCTCTCCCCCTACACCAAGCAGTATACTCTGCTACAATACGGAAGTGCTGTACTCATTTAGCTATCCTAAAGCAGTGTCATCAGCCATACAGCATGCTCTTTTGTTCAGCTCCTTTTCAATTCACTGATATCTGAACAGATCACTAGGTGATACCTGAAGGGATAGAGAAAAGCGAAATCTTGGTTTGAATTGTTCTCATAATTGAGCTTACGTAACGTAAAAATTAATGATCCTAAGGAAATGTGTATGTTATTATGATGTTGAAATGCTCAGTTCTATATTGAGACACATAGGACTAGAATATAAAGTGTTTCCGGTAGAAAAAATGAGAGAGAGAAAACAATGTTTTTTGCTGCCTTTAAATAAGCCAGTCAAATAGCTCAGTCTAAAAGGCGGTGTGTGTGTCTGTGTGAGATAATCCTGCCCTCTCCCTTCTTCTCTCCCGCTTCTCCAGGGAAATGAGTCACACCTGGTTGCTGCCCTTGATATGATGTTTGATATTCTGAATTCCCATCAGCCCTGCACAGCCAGGATGATGTCAGCACAGTTGACATTGTTAGATCCCTGCTCTGCTTATATCAACTCCCTGTCGCTCAGGCATCAGATGAGTGTGGCGAAGGAGAGAAGGCATCATCTTCTTAGCAACCAAGCCCTCATATTCCGGATCCAGAAATGACATCGGGCACTTTGCTTTGGGGATTTCCAGAGCTTCCCAGCATTTCAGTCAGATTAGAATACTGTTGCTCTGAGTCAAAAAATTATTACTTATCCTCTTCCCATCAGGATGTGTGTGCTTTTACATTTTAGATCAAAATGTTTCTCACCAAAGTACTTTTTACCAAAGTCCTCATCCCCCATTTCCTCATTTCCTATGGGATATCCTTAATGATATTTTAGGAATAATCTCACTTCTGGTTAATGATGGGAAAGCTAAAATGAAACCCTTCTATCATCCTTCTATATCAAATCAGAGAAATGTATAATATAAGCAATCAAATTGAATGGAAAATAAAAACGATTGTGCTAATTATAACAGACTCCAGATAAAATGTGGCAGTATTTCTGTCTCATTTGTTAGATTGTAGCCATTTAATGAAGAGTACAATGACACAATGAACTCAGACAATGGAAACCTATATAAACATTCAGTCAAATATTGATTAGCTAGGCGGTGGGGGAGGGGAGAACTTTAAGAAAGAGATCTAAGAAGTTATTTTAGGAAGTACTGTGATACAGTAAAAGAACTGTGATAGAACCATTCTACAGCTGTCAGAATTTCCAACAATGCAGAGTCAATGTTTACTTTTCAAAAGCAATCTCTCGAGTTATTGTAGGTATCTTGGCTACTTCACAGAAATGGTCCCCGTTATTTTGTAGTTCTCTTTCTGCTCACTTATTCCTGCAACAAACATATCTGGGTAAGATCCCTGTCGCCATGACAGAGTCAAAGGGAAGAGTTAGGTAAATAATCAGACAACCACAGCAGTGCATACTATGTGATAAGTACTCTTAAGAAATAACCCCAGAGTGCTGACAGCATGGAGAGCCAGAGCCCCACTCCTCCTGGAGCCCAGATATGGGGAGGAATCTTCAGGGATGGCTTCCTTGAGTTTTTATAATTCTTTTCTATGTTTCAATGCAAATGGTTTTCTTAAGTCCTGACACTCTATCCTCCAAACACTACTAACATTTTTTTAACAAGCAGCTCTACTCAGCCCATAGTTCATTTGCCTCCTGACATGTCCACGTTTCCTTAAGCATCCACATTCCACAAAATGAGAAGCAGATATTACATTGGCCTCCTGTGGCAGGGAAAATGAGACGAGTTCAGAGAGTTCTCTCTAAATCTCAAGATCTGAATGGGCAGGAACTGGTGGTTGGGGGACATACATACATACATACATACATACATACATACATACATACATACATACATATATATATATATATATATATATATATATATATATATGGCACCTTGGAGTTTCCCCTCCACCACCACCCCTGCCTCCAGCTGATCACTTTACAAACTGTATTGTAACTGGTTATTTACTTATTCCTCACTTTCAAGAGACTGAGATCTTTGAAAGTATGTTTCTATCTTGTTGACCCCACAGTATCCGCTAGGTGTCCCCACTGTCTGACCTAGGCCCCGGAACAGAGCAGGTGTTCAATGAATACGTTTGTTGAATGAATATTTTATGCCTTTGCATTGTCTCCTGATCGTTAAATCCTGGCTTTAACCCTACAGTTTAGAGCAGTGTTTACTAACCATTTTCTTATAGTAACCCACATTAAAAAAAAAAAAGATAATATATGTAAGTAAGGCACGCTGAGGTAAATGGCAGAGGCTGCTCCAGGCTCCACGCTGTTAGCCCCAGGCCCTGACTGATATCCCAGGACCCCATTCTCCAGTCTGTCCCTCCTCCCTCCCCCAGAGCTTAGAGCATCTGCAGCAGGGCCCATCTGAAATCATTTGAGGCTCATCAGTTGAGAACCTCTTTTGGTTTAGAGAATTAAAAAGGGAGAGCAACGCAGGTTAACTTTCTTCCACTTGGCCTCTTGTACCCAGCTTTGCTTCCCAATGTTTTGTAGTGTCTTTCCTATTAACTTTGAGTTTCAAAAATACCTTTTTAGGAATCGTTGTGCATTGCTGGTGGAAATATAAAATGATACAGACACTGCAGAAAACAGAATGGCAATATCTCAAGAAATTAAACATAGAACTACCATGTGACCCAGCAATTCCACCTTTGGGTATCTACCTAAAATAATGGAAAGTAGGGACGTGGATATTTGTACACCCATGTTCATAGCCGCACAATTCACAATAGCCAAAAAATGGAAGCAGCCCAAATGTCTATTGCTGTATAAATGGCTAAACAAAATGTGGTACATACATACAATGGAATATTATTCAGCTTTAAAAAGGAAGGAAATTCTGACACAGGCTACACCATGGATGAAATTTGAGGACATTATAAAGTGAAACAAGCTCATCACAGAGGGATAAATATTGTATCACTCCACTCATATCACATACCTAGAGTAGTCAAATTCATAGAGAACATTTTTTTAAATGAAAGGGAAATGGTGGTTGCCAGGGGATCAGAGGAGGGAGTAACAGAGAGTTATTGTATAGTAAGCTTTGAGTTTCAGTTTGAAAAAGTGTGAAAGTTCTAGAGGTGAGGATTGCGGTGAGGGTTGCAGAACAATATGAATGTACTTAATGTCACAAAACTGTACATTTAAAAATGGTTAAAATGGAAAATTTTGTTATGCATATGTTACTACAATAAAAAAAGTACATAAAAAAGTATATTTTTAAATGGTATTATTCAATGCACTTAAAACAATAACAATTTTTAATTATTACTGTAACTATTTGTGGACTATTAATGGAATCCTTTGATGCACTGTTGACTTGTCCAAACATCACAGAAGGCACTTTTCCTCATCTTGCAAAGTGGAGATTGTCAATAAACATTCATTAATTCCAGCCCCAACCCCAGCCCATCATTATTACCGCCAGTATCTGTTGTACAGATGGGATCCTAACATTCCACACGTTATGAAATTCTCAAGTCATTTCAGAATGGATCTCAACTTGACTTCTTTGTCATAAGCACAGACCCATACACTTTTCCATTCCGACTCTTGCCTTAAATTTTTAATAAAATGTGATTGATTAACATTTAAATGCAAACACAAAAGCCTTGATCGACCTGCACTTATACTGATCAATGCTTCCAAGAAATGCAAAGCTCTAGTCCCTTGAAAATGGAACCTAGTTTTGAACTGACAGATTTTCATAGTGCGCCTAGTATTAGATTAACACTTTTATCATGTGTTTACACAGCACAGCACAGAATTTAACATGACTCAAATAGCCTATTCTTTTGCTCATTTCATTCACTGCTTTTCCAAGGCAAAAATTATATATTGTTTGTTTTTGTCTTACCCAGCTTCTATACCTTCTTTCCCACCTTCATTTTAGACTCTTAATTTAGAGTCTCATTTCTCATTCTTGGATAAAAAATCAAACTGAGGACAAGTTAAAGAATCGTCCTGTTTCCTGGGAATGAGCAGAGTACAGAAATTGCCCAACAAATAGGGTCCAATTGTATAGTCACAAAGAATTATATGATCAACTCAGGAAAAATGGTCAGAAGCATGCCTAAGAACTTGAGCATTTTAGTCTCCTGAGGATGCAATACATAATCGATACAAAGCAATTTGGAGCTTATATTTCAGTTGCCTGACCATTGTAGTTTCAACCCCTTTCAAACTGCCTGACACATAGTAGGCCTTCAATTCCACTCCATAGGACCACCTTCTAAATCAGTAAGTGATGCCGGTTTCTGACAAGTTGCTTAGTATAGGGGAATGCAGATAAATAAAAAGAGTCTAGGAAAGTTTCATTGGAAGAATTAATACCCACATTGAAAAATTATCATCATCATCATCATCATCAAAATAATACCTTGAGTAGGACAGGGTAAGGGGAAGTTTGACTTTGTCCTCGAGACTGGGGAGCTATTTAAAGGTTTTTAAGCAGGAAAGGAATATCATCAGATTTGCGTTTGGAAAGATCTGCAGTGTGGAGATGAGATTGGATTGAAGGCCAAAAAAAGAGAATATAGTGACATTTACAATGTTCTTTTTGAAATCTAAGTGTTTCTTGGGTAACGTTTTAGAAGATAAAACTTTGGCTATGGAGAAGCCTTGAAGATTCACTACGTCCCAGAACTAATTGTGGTCTATCTCTAATCATAAACAGCTTCAAACCAGAAATGACCCCAAACTAGACTTGGCCTGCTCATGTTCCTTCTGCACCAAAGCGTTGGCCGATCTCCTAGAGGGGCTCCCTGCTTTCTAGCTCCTTCTGGGAATCCCTTCCTGTGTGTTCCATGGATGCCTCACATGCAACATGCCCCAAAGCAATGATCTTTTTCTGTCCTCTCTTCCCTCCTCAACCACAGCTACGCATTCTATATTCTTTATTTCAGTAAATATCATTATCTACTCTACCAGACGCTGGAAGCTAGGAATCTTTGCTCTCCAAGATTTGTCCTTTTTCTTTACCATAAACCTCTATGTACTATTTCATTCTGTCTCCTAAATACCTCTTAAATTTTTTCTTCTTCTCTGACCTCATTGATTGTGCCATAGTCCAGACCCTGTCACCTTTTACTTCAACTATAATAACAGCTGCTATCAGGCCTCATTGTGTCCAGACCAGGAAACCCCCACCCCCCAACTGCTGCTGCGTTGAACTTTCTCATATGCAAATCTGATCAAGTCGCTCCTCAGTTTAAAATCCTGCAATGACTGAGACCCAAATTTCTTCACATGGCTCTGTGTGGCTCTTGACCCTCTAGCCAAACTGCCTGTTTAGCATCATCTCTTGTCATCCCCAACTTCAGCATGCCAGCTCTAGTCACTACCTCTGATTGAGAAACTCTTACTCAAAATATCAACCTCCACTTTCAATGTTAATTTACCGGTACCCTAAGAGAAATTAGCTACTCTTTTGCCCTTTGCTCCAATAGCACTTGGTATATGTTTGGCTCCAATATTATTGCTTTAGGTTGTAATCATTTAAATGTCTCCCTCCTGGTCTCTAAATCTTAAGTCTTAACACTAGTTCCATTGGCTCCAGGATGAGTTTGGGGGGGGGGGCATGCTCCTTCAAATAGCACACATAATTCTGTATGCAAGAGGGGGTACACACATGCAGGTAACTTGCACCATCTCCCAAAGGTGTCTAGGTCCCACAAAAAGTTAAAAATCACTGCTGCCCTAAATCATGAGCTTTTTAAGGGCTCAGAACATAATGTGTGCTTTTTTTGTATACCAGTTATTGAAGAGTCTGATCTCAGTGGGGCATAAACATGAAATGGTTTTATTTTTCTCTAATCCTTGCTTTGAACCATGTTCTGTCAAATCTTCTTTTCCTGCTCTTTAATGACATCTCAGGCAGATGTCATAGCTTTCCGGTCTCTTTCACTTATTAAAAAGACTAGGTCATTTGTTTGGCTCCTGATTCAAACAAATTCACTCTAAAACGCATCTTTGAAACATCTTTGAATATGAACTGGTATTAAAAAATATCATGAAATGTTGTTAATATTATTTGGTATAATAAAATTGTGGTTGTAGCTTTTTAAAATGTCTAAGCATTAAGATGTACACAGAAGTCTTTTCAGACTAAAAGTACGTATCCTAGATTTGATTTATAATAGTCCAGACAAAATGTTAATAATTATTAAAATTGGAGAGTCGGTACAAAGGTATTATTAATATGATTTTTGCTTTTTTGTGTATATTTGAAAATTTTCCTAATTATTTTTTTTCTAAACTCAGTCCAATCTAATCTAAAACTTCACTATCACCCATATCCGGTGGTGTGCTGGTGTTTAACAACTAGCTTTTTTGAGGAAAAACAGCCCTGATTTATAGTACTTCCCAATGTCGATAGTGTAAACATTACCATGACCAATTTCTAGTTACCAACATGATTCCATTGAATTTAGAATTGGGAAAAGATATACAGTAGCACAATATTACACAGTGTTTCCACCACACCAATGCACTAGAAGTAAATCACAGCATAAAGTAACATGTTGTGATGAGTTATGAGATTTTATTGCCTTTGTTTTCATGTAATTGATTTATTTCATTGTATGTAAGTATAACTTAATTTATAATAATGGCTGTGTAACAGTTGGCTTACCAGATTCCTGAAAATTTAATAATCTGCTTTCGTGAACTGGTATAAACCAGATCCAGACCAACGCTGCAAAGTCCTGCCTTCCACCCAATGGAGCAACAGTTGAGAACCACTCTCTTACCTGAACTAACACATTTCTACTCATTACTCATTACTGTAAACACACCCAGATCCTCTCAATCAGGCATAATCAACCAGGGAAAGGGAGAGGCAAAGAAATCCCTCCCTCTTCTTCTGCCATTCTCCTCACGCTACTCTGAATCCTTGATTCAGGATTGCCCCTTAAATGACATCCAAATTTGCTCCCTCTTTTCTGGAACCTTGTATTTGCTTCAAAATAGTTATGTAAATTACTGTATAGTATTTAGTAAGTGCTTCCATCTCACATAAAGCAATAATGTATTTTTTCATGGATTGTATTTTAAAGGAAGAGGAGAAATTTTTTTATTCCTAATAAACACCGTTAGGGTATTGATGCCTTAAATTACTGAGTACCCTTTGGGCTCAACCTTAAATACAACATATCCATTCATTATTGGTAACTATTTAAAAATTTTAAGTAGTCTAATACATGCTGTTACTTACACTTGTCTTTTCCGTATTCTAAATTATGTGATTTCAATTCAATAATGAAAAACCATAATGTGCACTTTCATGTCTCTGTTGGGAAGACTATTTATTTTGACTTTTTTTCCCCAAAGGAATAACATACATTTTATATAAAAGGAACATACATAACAGACTGTTTCATCACACCAAAAAAAAAAAATTTTTTTACTAAACAGTATATACTGAACTTCGTGTAATCTTTACTCCACCTAAACAATGCAAATTTACATGGATTTCCAAAGTACAAATTAATTCTAAGACGGCACCCCTAAACCACTTATACAACAGATGACTCCTCTATTTAATAATAGGTTGTATTGCCATAGTTATGGACTGATAATGATGGAAGGTTTATCTAGCCAACATCTTCATTCCCAGAGACAATAAAAGAATTTCAAAGTTGCTTATCACATACACATACACACACATATCATGCAGCTAGTTGGTAACAAATACAAAATAAAAAGAACTAAAATTTATTGAGCTATAACTAGACCCACGTATATAAATCACATTTAATACTGATAATTCTACTAGGCATTGTAATACCAATTTCGTAGAAGACGAGACCAAGATTCAGAGTATTTAAGAAATTTGGCCACTCAGCTAGGAAGTTGGAGAGCCTGGATGCAAATAAAATGTGTCTTACCCCAAAGCCTGCACTCTTTGCCCCAAATCATACAGTCTTCCGAGTCTGGGACTCCACCTGCTCTGCTGACTCTAGTGATCTTTCCACCATAATCCAGCACCACTTGAAAGCCCATATTAAAGCTTCATTAGGGCAAATCCGAGAGAGAGCAAGAAACAAATACCAAATACCGATACCCACTTAAGTAAAATCTTAAACTCTTCCATCTCCCAGGTTCTCCGACACCAATGTGAAATCAGAGACAAAAAAAAAAAAAAAATGCAGTGAGCTATCTTGATTCTTTCGACTCTTGCCTGTTACTAACATATGTCTTAAGATATCTATGAACTATCCACATAAGGCAAGACAGGAGAACCTGTTAGCGTTTCCAGCCTCCAGCCTTTATCTCTGGCTTACTGCTGAAGCCCCGTCACCTAGAAGTGTCTGGAACATCGTAGGAGCTTAAGGTATGTGTAGACTGTGTAGATAGCTACTTCAGATGAGTGGGATTTTGAACATGGCAAGACTCCTTAGGGCAAAATCCTCGGCTCCTCTTGTGTTCTCCCTTGTACTGATTTAAAATGAAAAAAATACAAAAAAACAACAAAAAAACAGTCCTTCACACAAAAGAAGGCAGTCATAAGCTAAACAGATGTGCTACATTGAAGAAGTTGAAGGTTCAGGGGTAGAACTGAAAAACCCACCAAAGTGAAAATGGCTTTCCTTCTTTCAAATAAATGTTCCTTGCTTTTTGGGCCCGTTAGGCTGAAGATTATTTAAAATCTAACTCAAGCATACAGCTAGGTTGCTGTGAGATAGTCAATCATTTGTTGAGAATTTCCCAGAGGCTTCCAAACAAGTATGCACTGTATTGTTTTATTTAGTTGTTTATTTCTGATGGAGGCTTTCAAGGTTTGTGCCCTTTCCTCAGCAATTTTTTAATTAGTGTATCTGTTACCTTCGAGTGAGACAATTGCTACGCACAAATGCTTGCAATGGCCGCCTTATTCACATGCAAGAAGCATCTCAGAAACATTGAGCTTAAGAGAGAATCTGTATAGCCTGTCTGTTGAAAAACAAGTAGTCCTCTGCATGCTGGGTGCTGGGCTGTTCTGCTGCAGGAGGAGGTGGTGAGAATCAAGGAGAACATACATGGGAAAATACTCTGGAACGTGTGAAGTGGCTCAAAAAAAGAGGAATTGTTATGGAGTGCTAACAATGGTGCTAAATTAATACACTTACTACCATGATTTTTGTCTTCTTTAAAATTTATTTTTTAAAAATCACAGACTAACATGGAAACTTAGGCTACCAGGCTAAGCAAAGGATGCTGGGCTCTTATCCAAGTTGGTGCATGACACCCTGCACAGAGCAGCAGGCAAGTGTTCGTTTTTCAGGAATGGCCATGATGTTGCCAATGAACTGATAATAATAACAGTGCAATTGGTCTCTATTTTTGCCCTATTTCAATAGGACCTCACCTGTCAGGAGCACAGTATCAGCTACTTTTACCGAACCGGAATATGAGTAGGGTTGGTATGTACAGGGGAAAAAAAAAAAGAGCAGCCAAAGTCAATGTCACCAAACCCTGTGAGCTAGCGCACTCATTTATTCTGCTGTCCTCGTCAGAACCTAATCACTCTCACTTCATCTACAATTCTAACAGGCTTGTCCTCATGGTTTTCAAGACCACAGCAGACTACATGCAGTACATTTTTATTAGGGAAAGGACCTATTTAATCAGATATTCTGTACACTGATAATGTGAGCAAGGGTATGTGTGCAGAGCCAGCGATATTAAAGGCAGGGTGGATAGAAACTCAAAAATCATAGCAATCTAGGAAGAGTAATACAGAAGCGAGCAGCTCAGTATACCCTAATGGTCCTGGAGGGCATCGCTGCTTTACAGAATAATAACATATGTGCACAATGGTGACCTCAAGTCACCAAGCGTAAGTTAAATAATGTTCATCTTTCTTTAATGAAGAAGGCAGCAAAGTGTGCAATCCATTTAAAAAACATATCTTTAATAAACACCTTAATGTTTAAATAAAACTTTAAGCAGGCAAACCTGTTACCTACAATGACTTATTTCCTACTAATTGACTCCTTGAAACTCTCACAAGTCCTACATCTTATTGTTCAACTTTCTTTATGCCATTCTTACAGCGAAGACTACTTGTGCCTTTCTATGCTTTTGACACTAATTCTTTCCTTCTTGGTTTACATTTTTGGTAGGTGATCTTAGCACCACCACCACCCCCTTTCCTTAAAACATGTCTGAGGAATCCTAGCATTTGTGGGCCACCAGAGCTCCAGGCTGTGCAGCTAACACCTACCCAGGTGAGGCCTGAGAACAGGGTCAGTGAGATCACTGTGCTAGAAGTGACTGGGGAGATGAAGGAGGGTGCAGGGACGGACTGGTGAAGGAGAAACCAGGAGAAGGACACAATTATTCTGACTATACCCTGCTACGGTCTGAATTGTGACTGTTGAATGCTGGCTCCCCAAAATATTACCAGAATAACCTGAAATAAGACAAAGCTCACTGTGGTAAGGGAGAACACTGCCTCAACACTCATACAGGCATCTCAGAAGGAAAAGAGAGAAGCTTGGATATTTATGGGATTTTAATGTTTGGCTTAGAGCAAGCCTTCCAATGAAGAGGCTGGGTTAGAATTGGGTAAGGATCACCATATAATAGTTCAGGAATGACAGACACAAGGCAGGTATTTTGAAGTAAGTAGTGCTGAAGTCTTGGGGTGTAAACTTTGATTCTTTCTATGAAAGAGTTGATGGGTCTTTCAGGAAGCTCCTGGATAAACAATAAACTTATTTGTTATTTTTGTCTTCTAGGGCAAGAGCATCCTGGTGAAGAGTAATAAAATATGCCACGCCAAAATATGCCCCTTTGGCATATGGATAATTTTGAGTTGAAGGTAACTGAGAAGTAGCAGATACAAAAGCAAAACAAAAACAAGAAACCCCACAAAATACCCACCTCTCTTCTTCACCCTTATTCACCCGTAAAAGCAGTATATAAATTTATAAAGATGTCATCCCTCCCCTCTTTACCAGGAAGACAGACCTTACTCACCAGACAAAACTTTAGATCCTTATCAATCCAGAGATGGTATAAGAGGAACCTACATAGCTTGACTAACTAGCCCTCACCTTCCATTAGCCCCTCTATATAGTACTCACCTTCCCACAATTTGCCACCCCTCGAACTTCAAAGTCCCTTCTTTTGTATCATCACTTTAGTAAAAATTCGTTGTCCTTTTGTTAAGATGTTATGTAAGCCCAAGTTCTAACCACCTCTTTGAGTTACTTATCTCTGAATGCTCACATTTGCAAGTACGACGAATATGCTCAATCAACTTCTGCTTGTTTTTCTCTGGTCAATCTGTCTTTATCCATCTAATTTATATGGCCCCATCTGGAGAACCTAGGAAGGTAGAGGGAAAACAGTTTTTTTCTCCCCCATACATGAATGATAATATTATATTGAAGACAACAGTGAGAAGTCAGGTTAATGTAGAAATAAGCTGAGTGGATGGTTTCCATTCTCTTGCTCTTAGCTGTATTCAGTGGTGTACATGTGCGTTCTGTACCCAGTTGTAAACTGTTGTAAACTCTTTCAGAGCAGAGGTTATATCTACCCCTGAAACACTGCTCGTTGTCTCTTTCGTCTTCCATATTGTTTCCATCTTCAAAAATAGCCATCATCTCTAAGGCATGTGTATCTTCTGGAAGTTTCTGTTATAATTTCCAACCTGTCTGTAGGCAAAAAGCTGCTAAACATGATAATGAGAAACACCAGTTGTGGGTTTTTCTAAATAAACTAAAATTGTCTTCGATTCCCTGAGCATGTTCGAGGTAATTCATTCAGAGTGTGTGTATTTTGAGCTAATTTTAACATGGATTGATTGTTAAGCCTTTTCAATTGTTTGCAAAACAGTGCTAAAGTAAGATAACTTGGATATATAAAAGTATATTGTATTTTTTCTACAGCAATGCTGAGTGTTTAAGAATCACAATTGTAAAAATTCCATTTCAATGTGTCTTTATTTTTATTACACCAGTTTGTCATCAGTAAAACACTGTGAAGTTTTCTGAGGAGAGAAGAGTTTCTCTGCATTTGAAATGCTTCGCAAAGAAATGTTTTTAATTATCACTGGTATTATTTCAGATCCTATGTTAGTCACAGGTGCCTCAGTGGTGACTTTTCCTATGAATCTGATTTCATTTATAGCTTGTAAAATGCTTTTCTCTTTAAGAAGTAATGTTGCTTTTCCTTTTCTCACCTTTATTGCATTTTATGTATCACTTCATCAAGTGTTATAAGAAAGGGAATTGGACGTGACATAAGTTGATGGAATGTTTCTCAAGATATCACTTGAAGCTACGAGAATGTGCCACGAAGATAACAAGGGTCCAGCCTTTTTGCTGCTGTATTTACCATACTCAGCACTGTGTCAGGCACCCTGGGCCTTTTCTCAGTTATTCCTTAAGCCTGTTTCACATTCCAGATGCAAAAATGATACCCCTAGGTGACTGGGCTGCTGAGAATAGGAATTCTACTCCTACCTCATATTACTATTCCTTTTCTTAAGTAAGCTCTTTAGGTCTCTTCTTTGGGACTCTCAGGCACAATTCTAAGCCAAGTGCAATACTGTGTTCTCCACAGTTGTCAAGTGATGAATTCCAGGATCCCCTGAGTGCAGCAGAAAGGTGTTCTATAGTATTGCATAAGTCTGCATTGACCAAAATATGCCCCCATTTTTTCATTTTGTAATTTGTTTTTAGCTCATGATCTGCATGTTTCTAAGTGTTAGAGATGAAAGGCTGAGGAATGCAGCCTCAAAAGATGTAGGAGATAAGGTGAGCACTGCCTTTTATCCTGCTATTAAAATCTTGAAGGTTTAACTACAGATGGGCAGATAAATGCCTGCAGTTGTATTTCCCAAATTGTGGTAGATAGTGAGCACTAAATGTGTGAAAAGGGCACTTTCATTGCATACCTTTGAGAAAGCTGAATTAAACAAAGTTAAATAGATTTCTCTACTGCAGGATTTCTAGAGCATTTATTAAATTCTGAGGAGGATATAGTATGCAATGTTTATGTATAAATGTAAGTTAATATGTAAAAAAAGAACACTTGTTCACAGAATATTTCTTAGAGCTAATGTTCAACGAAAACCCATTGGGATATGTAGGGCTAAAGAATTAATATCAATTAACAAATGGTTTCAGGTAGCTCTCACCCATCCTTTATCAAAAGTAGATGAAATTCATCTTCTCTTACTGATAATTCCTACCAAAGCCAAGGGACTAATCTACATAAATAAAATGAAGTAGACGCCTGTCCCTCACCATTTGCTGTGGCCAGGGGTAAAAGCAATATACTAGTAAGATGGCCTGGGGCACACACCCATCCCCCACCTCTGGGAAGAGGGGAAAGGCGGTGGGATCAGCACCACCCACAGGGACTAAATGCAAAATCCTTGGCTACGACATTAGCATAACAATACCTGCTTTATAAGATGACCATGATTAAATGAGATCATGTATGTAATGCCTGGCTCTTAGGAAGTGGTAAATAAGTGGTCATTGCCACAACAATAAACACATCAACCTCTTCACAGTCTCTAGCTATTCAGGGCCTGTCATCTTTAGGCCTTCTAATCTCTAACAACTGCCTCCCAAATGACTTATCCCTCATTGCATGGGATAATTCTTCAAACAGAATGTAACTTATCTTTTCAAAAATTCGTACCTGAGGATGCCATTCCCTTTTTAGAACTCTATGACGTTCAGACACTTGCACACAGGAAGGTCTATGAGGTATGACAAATAAGTTTGCGAAACTCATCCTGGAAAAAGTGCCACATACGCGTAGAGTTGTTCACAGTAATCTCTTATCCTTTTAATGTGTGTAGAATCAATAGTGTTCTTCCTTCTTTCATTTCTGATATTAGCCATTTTTCGTCTTTTTTTTTCCCCCTTGTTCAGTCTGGGTAGAAGTTTTTCAATTATATTGATCTTTTCAAATACCAGCTTTTGGTTTCATCGATTTTCTCTATTTTCTTGTTTTTGATTTCTACTCTTTATTTTCTCACCTTGATTCTGTTTGCTTTGAGGTTTAATTTGTTCCTCTTTTTCTAGATTCTCAAGGCTTAGATCATACATGGGTCCTTTATTCTTTTCTAATACGTATAAGCATTTCTTTAAATTAAATTTATTGGGGTCACAATGACTAGCATTTAATTCTATAAATTGCACATGTAGCGGTGCTTTAGATGAATCCCAGAAATTTTCATGTGATGCATTCTTATTTTCATTCAAGTCAAAATGTTTTCTAATTTCCTTTGTGACTTTCTCTTTAACACACAGATTATGTAGAAAGCTGTGTTGTTTACATTCCATAACATGTGGATTTTTCAGATACCTTCCTGTTATGAATTTTTAGCTTAATTCCATATGGTCAGAAAACATATTCTGTATGATATCTTTTAAATTTCTTTAGATTTGTTTTGTAGTCCAGAACATGGTCTACCTTAATGAATGTTACACATACATTTAAACAGCATGTATATTCTTTTGTTGTTGGGTAGAATGTTCTATAAATGTCAACCAGTTCGAGTTGGTTGATACTATTCATGTCTTCTATATCCTTACTGATTTTCTGTACTCTTGTTCTCTCAATTACTGAGTATTCAATTCTCCAGCTATCATTGTTAATTTATCTATTTGTTTCCATTTCTATCAATTTTTGCTTCATGTAATTTAAAATTATACTGTTAGGCACATACATATTTAGGATGGCTATGACTTCTTAGAGACTGAATTCTTTATCATTACATAATATGCATGGATAGGTTTTGAAGTCTGTCATGACTTCCTCACCCACAGAGGTCATAAGCAACGCCAGATCCTGAGTTTTACATTTTGCTCCCTATCACCAGAGGTTGATCATCTTTCCCAGGTAAACTTAAAAATGGACTCAAATTGACTCAGTTTAAGTTAGGTACTCAACCCTGGAGAAATCAACAGAGGCAAGGTGGCGGAATCTAAGAACATGGCGTCTACCCTGTAAATTGCAGGATTGGAACACGAGAAGCAGCAGTTCATAGGGGAGGGATGCTGGGAAGATAGTACCAAAGGTGCCCACTATGCTCTCTTCTAAATTATAAAAATGCTGAAATCCTGACACTTGTCATATCAGTCATGTTTATCCAACAGAATCTATCAAAATATCCACTATAGGAGGTTTGCCCAGTGATTTTGTTTTGACTACTTACTTCTTCCTCTGCCCCATCCTGTTTCTTTCCCTCCCCCAAGAGGTGTCACTGCTCAGTATTTCCTGTATACCACCTTCACACTAATCTCCATCTCAGAGTCTGCTTCCCAGGAACCTGACTTACAACTCAGTCTCTAAGAATCTAATAAAAGATATAGGTATGCTTAGAAAAATGACCACAAACTTCAATTTCACATAAATTTAGAATATTCACAGCACTCTGATTCTCACCTTGGTCCCTAAGAGAACAGTTTAAATCTCTCATTTTGCAGAAACTTAGATCTAGAGATATTTGTAATTTGCATAAGGTCATATGATGACTCAGTGGAAAAACTAGAATTAAACCCTTGTTTCTAGTCACATAGTGGAAAATGTAATGGACTATCTTGAGAAATTTGGGGCATTTATCTGTTTCTATATTTTTAATTTCTCAAACTAACAACTTATTAATTATAGAAAACATACCATGTTTCATATACTATGCCTAATGTTTGTCCCATATTATTTCATTTAATCCTCAGAGGAAACTTTCAAAGTAGATACAATTATCCTCATTTTTCAAATGATAAAACTGATGCTTTTTCAGAGTAACTTTCCAGAGGTAGTATGAGAGCCAAAATTTTGATTCAGTTGTTTTTCTATAGAGCCAGTTCTCATAACAGCAATACTATACACATACACTGGAATTGTTTTTGTGTATAATACATTTTACTGATTTTTCCACATATTATAGATCTGTACAATAGGAAGCCCATACAAAATCTGAACACCTAAACTCATTCTAAATGGTTGGTTCAGTAACTCAGCAAATGCATTTATTGAGTGCTTACTATGTACCAGGAGCCTCAATCAACAATGACCAAGAAAGATAAGGGTGTCTGCCTGTAAGAAATTTAGAGTCTAGCAGGGATACAGATATTAAATTATTATAATTTAATTCCTGCTAAGTTTCATTTTTGTATCAAACTGTGGTAAACAAAAGTACAGAATGCTATAAAGTCACTTAACAGAGGAACCTAATATAAAATTAGGGGGCTTGGGGAGACTTTCCAAGGAGTGATATTCAGGCTGAGACTAAAGATAAGTCCAGGAGAGTCCAGTGAAATGAAATGGGATAATGTGTTTGACAGGTAAAATAGAGATGTAAAAGACAAGTGTCTATTTCGGTGGTAGAAAAATCTCGGACCAGAGTTTTGTGGCGTTGACTGCCCTCGCCTCCATCTGTCCTATTTTGAGCATGTTTGACCTTATTTGTACCATGTTTTTACCACGTTTGTTTTCTGTTCAGTTCTATAATATTCTCCTTGATGAATGGAAATGGGATAGTTAGTTCTCATTTTCTTTCTGGTACAGGCAGTCATCTCTGTGGAATAACTTGAAGAAAATGCCAAAAGCAGTCTTTATCCCACTCCACTGTCTAACTCACCAACACACGTAGCTATATAATGCCCTCCACTCAGTCTCTTCATTCAAGTAATTATTACCCTCCATGGCCCTCATTTGAAAAGGCAAATCCTCCCAGGAGTGACTACAAATAAAGAAGACCCTAAATCAGGCTGAATGACCTAATTACATTTTCTGCTTTCCTTATGACCTAGATGAACAAGTGTCAGCAACCTGTCCCCTATTTTGGAAAGACTGGGGATTTCTGATGTAGTCTAAGCCTCAGCACCAAGTTTCCCCCTCTGTGACTGTGAATGTTTCACTTCTATCTTTTGTACTCTGCAGTGTCACGGAGAAAGGTGCAGACTTGTGTTCAAGCTATTGATTGATAAGGGTATTCTCTACTCATCTGGAAAAGAAGCCAGGTAGGTATTCCCACAGCCCTCCAAGTGACCTTTGAATCTACGAGTTATTCTTGGGCCACTCAATTCCATGCTCAGCCCCCTCTTAGGCCCACTCGATAAGAAAGGGCGTTTGTTTCTATTGCATGATCCTAAGGTCTAACTTTAACATGTGACCTGAGAAACCGAGAAAAGACACGAACAAGAATAAGGGAGGAAAATGATCCTGCAGAGATCTTGGGTAGATCTTTCAGTTTCCATAGGCTTCATTTTTCTCAACTGTAAAACAAGGTTATGGGACTAGAGGGCCTCAAAGACCTCTTCCAGCTAGATCTTTCCCACTATACCGGAGTTGGTCCTGTTTTTAAAATAGAGAGTCTTACGTCCTTGAGTCCTCCGTCGCTGGCAAGCAAAGATGGTTGGTCACCCAACTTTCTCCTTGGGTTCATGAGGAAGTCCTAACTCATCACTTGATACGCACATATTTAAATTCACTGGTTTAAATGGTAATGGTCTCAACTTCATGATGTTTAATTTCAGCAGAAATGCAAATATCTTTGTCTTATTTCTCACACGGGCTTTAGTCTTTATATATTGTTCAATGTTTGTTGATTTAGGTAAACAAGTGCTAATAGAGTCGAGGGTTGAGGGTTTTTGTGTTTTTTTTGCCTTGGGAAATTTTGGATACACCACACTACTTGTTTTGACTCTGAGTGTTGCATGGTAACTTCGTGTGGCATGACATCTTTCAAAAGTGGCAAAGCACAGTGACATGATGTCATCCGTGAGCTGCTCAAGAGTTATTCTCCCAGCATCACTTATCTGATAGGACAAAGAACTTCACAAAATCTAAAACCAAGGGTCACAGGTATTTGTTACTGCTATAAAAACTATCAGCAGTCACTGATATTAATATTAATGTAATTATTTCTCTGAGTCTTCCAAATTCATTCCACTTCTAGTCTCTGCTTAAAAAAGAAGCAATCCTTAGCTACTATTCTGAAATCAGCCATAGTGACTAAACCCTTGTTTTCCTCACAAAAGGAAGAAATCAGCTGACCTTCGCTCTGACCTTTGGCTTGATATTTACAAAAGCTAATTGTGGTGTGGGCTACTCTCCTTTATCATTCAGAGACATTTGGTTCAAGTCTACTCTTTAAATTAAAAAAAGAAAAGTCACTCAAGTAGCTGTTTAGGGCCACATACTGTATGATGAAATCTAGAAGGGGATTGTTAATTTTGAATTTTGGCCCTCATCATCGATTTTATCAAAACCAATCTAGTAGAACATGGAGCTGATATGAGTCAGTCATTAAAATCTGGGTTTTGATGAACAAAACACAATCAGTTCTCTGGTGGTCTGGTGGTTAGAGGTCATAGAGATACAGTCTGACAGCTTCAGCATTCAACCTTTCTCATTTTCCACCACCACACCCTCTGCTACTGCATCAGCAAGAAAAGAACTGCAGGCGACAGTGCATTCCTTGAACTCCAAAGGTTACTTGGCTAATAAAGAGAAGAAAGCCCCCAAGATTGAGGACAGTCATACATCCCTATAGCGCATATATCTTACTTATTTACCTTTAATACAATCTTTATGCTTATCAATAGAAATTTTTAAAGGGTAAAAATTCAGAAGAGATTAAGAAAAAAAAAAGGCATTTGTAATTAAAACGATAATGGAGACGTCTCACACAGCATTTTTCTTTCTCCCCTGGCTTCCCCTGGCAATCTTTCTCTCAGGGTAAAGCAGAGGTCTGATTCCTTTTGTTCATTCCGGCCACCGCCCTTTAGCAATCTGAGTCTGAGCAAGACTGCCACGCCCAATCATGGGACAAAGGCAGAAATAAGGGAACTCTGGGCACTGAGACAGCCTAACTTTATTCATAGATGTGGAATATATTGGTCTCAATGAGGTGAAGGTGCAAATCAGTTGCTATCTCTAGACATGAACAATTAAAACAAGGGGCTTAAAATACATGTATGTTCTAAAAGGCTAACTGATAAAAGTATTCTTTTCCTAGAAAGAAGGGATGTGACCAAAGGGTTCTCTGATTTTTCAGAAAAAAGGGTGAATGCTGCCCTCTTTTGACTGTTAAGAGCTATATACAATACAGAGTTAAACCTGAAACATCACGAAATGAATAGAGACTGTGGGATCCACAATCTTATTTCTGTAATGAAAAATCTGATTACATTTTGGAAACCAGAAAGCTGAAGGGGTTCAAAGTTTATCTAGTAAAACTTGTAATGGAATTTTTCTAGCTTCCTGGGAGATGGGTCATTTTTCATCCAGTCTCCTACATCATTTTAGTTGTGCCTCTTTCACGGACTCTTAATTCTGCCTGGAATAATCATTTGTTTGCTGCTGTTTCTCCTGCTAGTGATAGACTCCTTAAGAGCCTGAGCCATGTCTTTTTTTTTTCCTGCTTGCTTATATAAGTGTCACCATACCTGCAAAGACTTGTGCATTATGGGTGCTCAAATAATATGTTTATTGAAAGCAAATGTCTAGCTGAGGTCAAGATCATAGTCTAGTTACGAATGGTTCTCTCTGAGCAAAGCTAACGAGTCCATCTGGGGTTTAAAGTCAGGATATTCACGTAAGTGGTGTCATACTTTAATCCAGGAACTCTAAAGTTTTTGAGAACACATCCCCAATAAATGTTAAGCTTATTTATAGGATATATGGATCCACTACTGAATTGCTGTTATAAACATTAAAAAATACACAAAAAATAAAAATTAGACAAGATGAAAAACTTTGTTACACTGCACATAGACATAATGTTAAGTGAAGTAAACGAGACATAAGAAAAGTGCATACTGTATGATTCCATTGAGATAAAACTCAAAAACAGACACAACTAATGTATAGCACTAAGAGTCAGGCTAGTGATTACTTCTGGATGAGCACTGATTAGAGGGAAGAACATGAGTGACTTCTACGATGCTACTAATGTTTTATTTCTTGATCTTGATGATAGCTGCACATGTGTTCAGTTTGTGAAACTTCATTAAGCTATATACTTAGGATATGCATATGTATCTAAGTATATTACACCTCATTAAAAAACATTTTTAAACAACATATTTCTCAAATCCCAGGAGACTGACTCGTATATTTCTTAGGGCACATGGCCATCCTTTGGGCTACCTCTGCTTTAAATTACAGAGCTAATCACCGGTCAGACAGGAGGACTCCTTCCGTATATGGAAATTCTCTCGCAGGAATGCCTGTGCATCAGTTCCCAGTTGCTATAGCAATTACTGGGCACCTATCCTCCTTGAGAAAGTATTTGTTCATCTTCCTGCCCCTCTCTGGTCTGTAAATTATTACTGTTCACTTGGGGAAGTCATTTTATGCAGGTGAACCTATTTTCTGGAGTGAAGGCAAGCACTTTCACAATAAAGAACCTCATGTTTGCCTCCCACGGCCTCAGATTGCTCATCTGTAAAATGGGAAGTGGACTTCATGGCTTTGTGGGAAGGATTTACTACATTAAAGTGTCAAGAGGAAAGAACCTGGCAACTTGGTGACCTTTTACTATTTTATTTATTTAGGAAATGTCCTAACTTGTTGAGGAAAATGTCCTTCTCTTGTAGTCTGAGGACCCACATCTTAGACCCCACCCTGCCAGCTATTCCCATGAAACCTTAAGTACATTACTAAGTGTCTCCCCCCTTCTTAGTGACTTCAACTGTAAAATGACCAGACGGCCTTAAGTCACAAAGGTAAGCATTTCGATGTGAATAAAGACTAAAAGAACAATACAAAATGCTGCCAGCCAGTGAGTAGAGGTTCAATCTATCCCTGCTGCATGATTAGAATTTTATGACTTGCTGGCCAGTTGCTTCCTTGGCTTTTCAGTTTATTACTACAATTTCCTGTGATAGTATAATTTCCTGTTTTCTCCCCGGCTTTTCTTTCACCTGCCTTAACCACATTGTGCTGTTGGACCATGAAGTTTTAAGGAAAGGACTCTGAGGAGACTTGAAGCCCTTTGTGACCTCCTGGTTCGTTCTGCTAGCAGGACGTGTTCTCTGACACACTGGAGGAAAATTATGGTAGTACTAGCAAACAAAAATGGGTTGGCCTGTGTGGGAAGGTGCAGCGAGGAAAGGATATTTTAAAAGGAAGGATGTCATTATTAAATTTTCAGAAGCAAAGGAGAACAATGCAAACCAACTGTTA